>NC_050578.1:200812295-201174795 GCF_011100635.1 Trichosurus vulpecula | reverse complement strand
CAGGTCACATGTTGACTTGGTTTTAAAGCGCATTATTATCTATATTTTACTGTATTTTTGTTTATTTTGTTAAATATTTCTCAATTCCATTTTAACCTGGTTTGGGTTGCACTCAGGAGTGTTGCATGTCTGACACCTTTGTCCTACAGTATTCATTCTATATACAGCCCCAGACCTTCCTACCTCTGAGTCTTTGCAGGCCTAGCAAGGCAAGACAACAAATATTTATTAAGTACTTTTATATATGTGGCACTGTGCTAAGTACCAAGGATACAAAGATAAGCAAAAAAAAAAAAAGCCGATCCCTGGCCTCTAAGAGTTTATATTTTAATGAGGTAAGAAAGTATGCAAAAGAAAGCTGAAAGCAGGAGGGAGATAAAGGTACCCAGTATAGAGGCATGAGGCTGATAGCAAGATAGTTAGAAGCACAGCAGGGAGAAGAATGAAAACTGGGCAGCCTAGGCCACTCCCCAAAATGGAGGCCCCAGGAGAGACTCACTGGTGGGTGAAGTAAAAAGGAGGCAGTCATAGCCAGTGCCAATGGGGGCTCCCTCATGCCTAGAACACTCTTCCTCCTTTCTCCCTGATCTTCTGAATTTTTACCCATCCTTTAAACATTAATTCAAATGGCATCTGCTTGGGGGAAGCTTTCCCTGATGACCTTCACTTCATAATGGCTTCATCTGCCTGTACATCATTTAGCACTTTGAACCTCTTGTAGGTCTTTATCACATATTACTTGATATTCTAGTTATTTCTATATATGTCATATCCCTGTACTAGGCTCTAAGTTCCATGAGGGCTCAGACCATATCTAATCTCTGCTGGTATTTTCCCCCATTGCCTCACACAATTGTATGCTGGGAATAGGTGCTTAATTGTTGAAACTGAATAGGGTTGGATGAGAAGATGCAAGTGTAGTAGACAGGTCAGTGAACTTAACATCAAGAAGATCTAGGGTCAGATTCCACCCCAGACATTTACTATCTGTGTGACCCTGGACCAATCATTGTTTTATGCCTCAGTTTCTCCATTTGTAAAATAAGAGAATTAGGCTCAGTAGCCTCTAAGATTCCTTCCAGCTATAGATCCTATGAATGAGTTGACTCTCAGGGAAAGGGAACTTCCCAATGCCTCCTGAATAACAGATTCCCTTAAGAAAATAAATCAACAAGCATTTATTAAATGTCTACTGTGGGCCAGGAACGGGAAGCAGCATGTGGTCTGGTGTATAGAGAGCTAGTCACAGAACCAGGAAGAACTGAGTTTCAGTCCTTCAGTCTCCAATTAAGGGTCATAGACTGTGCGACTCTGGGCAAGACTCTTACTCTCTAAGGTTTCTGAGCCTGGAAATTGCTGAGAAGAGTCAGCCTGCACTGGTAGGGGATTTCTTCCTCTGGAAGTTTCCTCCACCAGTGAATTCCATAGGTCCTGTCCCTATCCAAATGTTCCAGGCACTGTACTATGCACTGCTGATACAAACACCAAGTATAAAACATTCTATGCCTGCCATATGTCTGCCACATGCCTAACAACCTTTGGCAAATAACTCCCCTGATTCGATTGAGGCTGTGAAAAGTCAGGATGACTCGTAGGCCACAAACCTGTGTGGCTGGGAGGATGGTAGCATTCTCCATAGAAATAAAAATGTCAGGAGGGGTCTGTTTAGGGAGAAATAGAATGAGTTCAGTTTTGGACATATGCTTGACGTGTCTTTGGGATCTCCAGTTGGAGAGGCCGAGAAGAGAGTTTGAGTTACAAGGCAAAAGTCCATGAGACAAATAAAGGTTTGAGAATCATTTGCACAGAGATGTCAGTTTTAACCAGTGGAAACTATGAAGATCACCAAGAGGGAGAATGTAGACAGAAGAGGAAGACCTGCGTGACAAACAAAAGTGACAGAAGTCGTCACCTCATTTGTCTGGGCCTCATCTTCCTCAATCTATAAACGAGAGAGTTGAGTTAGGATGTGTGGCTAAAAGAGGCTTACAGAGTGGGTGAGGCATGTCCAAAGTCACACAGCAAAGGAGTATCAGGGCCAGAACTGGAAGACAGGTTTGATCTCAAGGTCCAGTTTCATTCTGTATTCCATTGTCATTGGCTTTATCATTTCACTCATGTTTTCATCACCAATATCTACGAACAGCAAAAATATCCATAAGTACTTCCATGTGAATGTCCTATAACATATTTATTTTTTCAAAAAGCCCAATATATTAGCAATGAAATCAACCATGTCCACTACCCATCACTTGGGAAATGGCTGAACAAATTAAGATATGTGAACATAATGGAATATTGTTGCCTCATAAGAAATGATGAAAAGTATGGATTCAGAGAAGTCTGGGTAGATTTATATGAACTGATATAGAGTCAAGGAGGTAAGATAGAGAAAACAACGCATACAATGACTACATTCGTGTAAAAGAAAACAACTTTGAGAGACTTGAGATTTCTGATCAATACAGTGATTAATAATGACTCCAAAAGACTGATAATGAAATATGAGTCCTACCTCTTGGCAAAGAGGTGATAGACCATAGGTGCAGAGTCAGACATATTTTTAGACATGGTCAATTTGTGATTTTGTTTTCACTGACAATACGTTTTTTGTTACAAAGGAAGACATTTTAGAGTGGGAGAGAACCGTAAGATGGATTGGTAGAGAGTAATAGTGATACAAAAAAGAAAGAAAGAAAAAACATCAGTGAAAGATATAAGAAAACAGAAAAATTCAAACAGAGAGATGTAAAAAGAAGTGTTGGTATTACTGTTAAATTTAATGTATACTTTTAAAAACAAGCTGCGTATAATAAAGATTCATGAGTATGCATATACATATATACATATGTATACATAGATATTTATATATTTTAAAAGTTATGTCGACAAGAAAACAGAAATCAGTGTACCTTGAAAATGCAAAAGTCCTAGAGGATAATGAACAATGTAGATTGAAAAATCCAGCCTCGTTGTCGACAGAAGGTTGGGATTTCCAATTGTCAAGTACTCCCAAAAAAGCACATATCCCATATCCAGTAAGATACCACAAAGCCCCAAAACATTCACCAGCATTTGGCCCCTACACGCAGCAGCACATTGTCAACTAAGGCTGTCCAGTGTCATGGGGGACAAAAAGAAATGGTTTTAGAGTCTGGAGATCTGAGTTCAAATTCTGACTCAAATGTTCACTAGCTTTGTGGTCCTTGGCAAGCCACCTTAACCACATTAGGCCTCAGTTTCCTCATCTATAAAATAAAAATAATTCTCAATATATTCTCAGAGTAGTTGTGAGGAAAGTAGTTTGTAAACCCTAAATAATCATACAAATACAAGTTACTATTATTAAAGCCATCAGGCTAGACAGGGCAGTGCTTAGAGGGTTCATATAAAATTGCTACAGCCAGGTGGAAATTTGATGTTCTGGAACCCAAAAGAGCCAGGTGGAAATGTAAAACAAAAACAGAAAACAAACATGTGTCCCTTGTTTTTTGGATCAACCGCAGGGTGATTGGGTAATTATGGTCTTTTATTAGTTACTTCAGACAATTTAGAACATCTCCAATTATGGCGGAATGAAGGCAAAGTCTCTGGATTAGTCAGCTCAAAAAGCAATTAAACACACTTCACACCTGTTACTGATTAATATTTGGAATGTTCCCTAAGTACTAATCTTGTGTTGGGTTTAAACACTTAAAATGAAATCCTATTCTTGCTTTTTATGCCTCCTTTTTGCAAACAATAAGGAAAATAATGAACTGCAACAGTTGAGAGCAGGAAAAATTAGCGTTCTGTCTAAACAGTAACATGTGCACATAGGATGTCAAAGACAGAAGAGGCTTTGGACAATGTGTGACTCAGCATTCTGAGTAGGCAGTTTTGACAATGGTAAGCATCAATAAAAAGAAACAATATTATGATTTAACTATGTGTGGCATTGCTGGAGAATGGTGGCTGAGGCCAGGTCTTCCCTACATAACCCTGCACTCTCTCCATAGGTACCTAGAGCTTATGTCAAGGTTTGTATACTGGTTTCCAATCTACTGGTGCATTTATTTAACAGAGAGCTACTATATTCATCATCAGTGGCAGTGGTTGAGCTGGGCACAGTGATACATTTGGTTTTGGCTCACTTTTTAGTTCTAGGAATATATATATATATATATATATATATATATATATATATATACACGTAGTATACATACATACACATACACATACACATACACATACACATACACATACACATACACATACACATACACATCAGTCATAGTGATGAAGTCACAAATCTGCCCTCTGCTAGGCGCTAGGATACAAGACAAAAAGGAAACAATAAAACCATCCTATCTTCTACCGAACTGTATGACTTTAATGATGCAGTGTGATTTAGCAGATAGAGTACTGGACAGAGGCAAAAACAAACAAACAAAAAACCTAGCTTCTAGTCCTGGCTCCGCCAGTAGATACATGTGACCTTGGGAAAGCATTTGACTTTTCTGATCCTCAGTATCCCCATCTGTAAAATGGAGTCAGACTATCTGATCTCTAAAATTCCTTCTAGCTTTGACATTTTATGGTTTTCAAATTAAGGTTAATGTTACCTCTCCCAGGGGTACCTACATTTTTAGTCTCATCTTTTAATATAAAATTGAAGAATTTATGAAGAAGAGTTTCAAATAAATTTTGGGAGGCATATTTTAAAAATATTTTACTAGTAGACAGTCAAGGACTCCATCTGGCCTGACTCAGATCACAGAGATTTCATCCATTAGATTGTGAGTTCCTTGGAGGCAAGGATTGATTTTGATTTTCTTTGTAACTCCAGAACTTGGCACAGTGCTGCCACATAGTAGGCAGTTAATAAATGCTCATTGATCGGACAAGTTTCAATGAATCTTACTGAGATATATGGGAGCAGGCACCAACACAGAATGTATATACATAACAGGAATTCAATAAGTGCTTGCTGAATAGATTTTGCCAAGATGAAGGTATCTCAGAAGTGCTTTGAGATCTTTGGAAGATTTCATTGCCTTTAAAGTAAAGTGATTCTATAATTCTTTGAGAACATACCAGATAATAGTTCATCTTGCAATAACAAGAATGACCTCATAGGAGCAAGAAAGCAAGGCTTCTGTTTTATAGGCAGAGAGGTGGGTAGTGAACTAGAAGAACCTTTAAGATCACTTCTAACTTTGCTGGGTCTTGAATTTTTTGTATAATGGAAATAAGTCTGACTCTAGAGTTAAAGACCTGAGTGTAAATCCTGGCTTTGTAACTTATCACCTGTATTCACTCAGACAAGTGACTTTGCCTGTCCATACCTCCATTTCACTTTCTGCAAAATAGGAGATTGAATGATCTCTAAGGTTCTTTCTAGCTCTAAATCCTATGAGCCCCCATCAGTGGAGTTATTTAAGCAGAGACTAGATGACCACTTATAAAGGGTCACAAAACTAAAAGGGACCTTAAGGGTCGTTAAATCCAATCCCCCCACTTTAAAGCTAGAAAACTAGGTCTAAGAAGTAGGAAGTGCCTTGACTAAAGTTACACAAATAATAAGCAGCAAAGCAACGATCCCCCTGACTTTGCAAACAGCTGTCTTTGCACTATACTACATAGCCACTAAATGTTGTGAAGAGATTCAAAATTTTAGGAAGGGATAAACTAGCTACAGTTTCCCTAAAGGCCCTCCCAACTCTTATGATTGAGTCAATGGAGTTCCTTAGATGACCCTAGACCAGGCCTGCACAACGTATGGCCCTCAGGCCACTTGCATCCCACCAAAGGATTTTGGGGCGGCCCTCGAAGAATATAGAGGATGTTAAAGAAAGTAAAGATGTACCTAGTGCGTTGTTCATGCCCCACTTAACCCAACTTCCACTAGTCACTATTGTGCCCATCATGTAACTTGGAGGGGGGGTTTCCCTGCTCACTCTCTCCTGTTCGTCATGTGACCCACAGCAACCAACCATTGTCAGTCTGTCTCTAGGGACTAGACTATCTGTTGCCCAAAGAAGTTCAGCCTATTTTAATGTTGGCCCCTACGTACCACCAAATTGTGCAGGTGTGCTCTAGAATTTGGAGAACAACACCTAATTCACAAGCACCCTAAAATGCCTTATTTCCTTTTTCTGTACATACTTTTGAAAAAACTCACAATATAAAAACAAATAAATTAGAAATAATACTAAAGACTTCCTTTCAAATTTACTACAGAAATGAATCCATGATTAAAACTGAAACTCAGCCCTAAATTTACTTAATTTCTACTTAGGTAGTGACTTGATACCCTTTAAAAGACTGTAAAAAAAAATAGGAGATTTTAAGCCTCAGTAAGCAGCAGTACTGAGAAGGGTGAATTAGGAATGATCTTTCACTCTTAACTTGATCTCCTGGCTTTTATGGACTTAACATTGGTCTAACAACTTTTTTTCCCAAGTGTATGACTAGACTTTCAGTTTTTTTGGAAACCAATAGAACTATTTGTTATCTTTAAAAAGAAATGTAAGTGGACAGGGTTTTTAGTGCCTCTCTGAGGAGTTGAAGGAGTCTTGAATCTTGTGTTAAGAGCAGAGATGGCAGCACAGATCTGAGGACTGAACTGCTAGCAAATAATAGAAAGCACTTTTTGTTGGAAAAACTCCTTTGCTCTTTCATTTTAAGTTGTAACTTAGGAAGGAGGGTAAGAGAATAAGGTACTTAAGTTCAAGACAGAGATATAGACACAAAGCAAACAGAAGGAGAGAAAGATGGAGAAATCAAGAATGAAGGAGGGAGGAGGAATGTGAAAGGAAAGAAGGATGAGGAAGAGGAAGAAAAGAGGGAAGAGAAGAAAAGCAAGAGGAAAGTAGGGGAAAAACAAGGGAGGGAGAGAAAGAAATACAGAGGAAGAGAAGAGGAAAGGAAGGAGGAGGGAGGGAGGGGGAGAAAGAGAGAGACAGAGAGAGAGGAAAGAGAGACAGAGACAGAGGGAGACAGAGGGATAGAGAGACAAAGAGAGAAAAGAGAGACAGAGAGATGGAGAGACAGAGAGAGAAAGGAGAGAGAGATAGAGACAGAGGGAGAGTGAGATAGACAGAGACAGAGAGAAAGTAGAGATGGAGGCAGAGAAAGAGAGAGAGAGAGAGAGAATTCCTATGGTATTTTATCTTCTCGTGACTTGAAAACCCATTCCTCTGTGTGTTGACTGTGTATTATAGCATCCTGCCCTAAATATTGAGCTTTACTTTGCTGTTAAAAGAAAGGTGTCCACTTCGCCACTTTAAAGAATTCTAGACTTAGCAGCTTTGAAAAGCCAGATGGCACCTAGACCTCCCATCTCCTATAATATTTGAGCTTCTGTTAAACTACTGTCCCAAACTTCCCCCTTCTCCCAAACCAACTCTTCCAAGGGAAAATAGAATAGCTCTTCAGAGATGTAGGGATTTCCTTAACCAAAGCAGGGGAACAGTTATCTCTGTTGATACTCTTCAAAGGGAAAGTCCTATTGGTGAGCTATCAAATATTCGCTCTTGAAAAAAATATGATTTAGGCAGGGAAAGTGCTCTCCCTTACACAGAGGGGTGGGATGAACTGGGGGAAAGCCAAAAATGGGGTTTTGAAAGTCAAAGGGCCTTTTACAATGACTGTCCCCAACAGTAAAAGGTAAGTAACATAGCAAACAGCCCACGAAGGGACCTGTTCACAGAATAGGGATGTTAAAGAAAATGTTGATACTGTAGTTTTCCCTTTGAGGTCCTCTAAGATGAATAAAGGCTTTAGGGCTGGAAGGAACCTTCAAGGTCATCTAGGATGGTTGGAATGTTCCCGGGCATAGGAGTCAGCTTCACTGGCTTACAATTTGCAGACTCTACTTCTCTCCTTTTTTGAAAACTGGGACAAAGTTTGCTTTTCTCCAGTCCTTTGATTTCTGGTGAAATTCCAGGACATAACTAAGAGATAATTAGTGAATATCTAGAAAAGGGAATGGTGATCACCAAATGGCTTCAAGGACAGGTCTTGGTACACCAATCTAATGTCCTTCTTAGAAAGTGTTACAAGACTGGTTAATCCGAAGGAAGCTGATTTTAGCACAGTATTTGTTATATGTGTTTTCCTTTTTGCAAAAATTAAAAGATGTGGACTAGACAACAGCACAATTTGGTAGATTTAGAATTGTTTGGACAGCTGGACCCAAAGAATAGTCATTATTGGTTCAATGTCAACTGGGAAGGAAGCCTCTGGTGGAATTCCTTAGAGCCCTATTCTTGATCCCAAGTCATTTAACTTTTTCTAATTAATGTCTTGGACAAAGGCATTGATGATATGCTTATCAAATTTGTAGATGGCATAAAGGTCAGAGCTGGATAACAGGGCCAATATTCTCAAAGATTTCAACAGGTTGCAGACATGCTTGTTAGCCAGGAGAGGAAGAAACAACATTGGACTACATTTCCCAGAAGCTCCCATAGCTAATCTATGAAGATCCTCTTTCTCTGCCTATAGAGGAGTAGGTCTCCAAAATCCTGCTACATCTATTTTTTACTTTTACGTTTTTTCCCAATTAACAATCATTTTGTCCTCTCTCTCTGTCTCTCTCTCTCTGTCTCTCTCTCTCTGTCTGTCTCTGTCTCTCTCTCTGTCTCTCTCTCTCTCTCTCTCTTTCTTTCCCTCTCTCTCTCATCCGTTCCTCCCTGCTCCTACTTTTCCCTCACCAAATGAACAAGAAAAAGAAATCCCCACAAAAAATATTCTTTTCAAGCAAAGCAAATCCCCATATTGTCCATGTTCAGAAGCATGTCTCATTCTCCCTTTTAAGCACACCACCTTTCTGACAGAAGGTGGGAAGACACCAAGGTCATCCACTGCATCCTGAACCATTGCCAGCCATCTTGACTTTTGTCTTGTCACTGCACTTCTATGGCTCTGGAAGAGAGTGAAGCCAATGACTTTGTGTAACTCTGCTTCATTTAAATCCAATACACGAGCAAGTCAAGACATCACCCATGATGGCATCGGTCCTCTTCAAAAACGAATCATGAACAACACATATACTTCATCTTTAGTCCTCTGGAGTCATGATTTGTCATTACAGCAATCAAAATTTTAGGCTTTCAAAGTTGTTTTTCTTTATAATGTGTTGTCATATATAAATTATTCTAGTTCTGTTCACTTAACTCTGCGTCAGTTCATAGTGGTCTTCCCATTTTCTTTTGAAACTATCCATTTTATCTTTCCTTATGCTACAATTACATTGCATTTAATTCATATACCACAATTTGTTTAACCATTCCCCAATAGGTGGGCATCCTCTTACCAGATTTTTCTACTACAAAAAGAACTACTATCAATACTTTTGTATTTATGGCTCCTTTTCTTCTTTTTTTGATCTCATTGAAGTCTATGCCTAGTGGCAGTATAACTGGGTCAAAGGGTATGCACAATTTAATGACTTTGGAGACATGGTTCCCAATTCCTTATACATATTTCTTTAAATGGAAGAGAGAAGAAGGAAGGTCAGAAGGGAGCATGGATAAACAAGGCGGTGTTGGTACTAGCATGTTAAATATAAAAGAAATTTAAAGTTTCATCTACAATCTTCTTTTTCTGTTCTTTATAGGCTGAAATTTTCATGTTTGTTAAATTCATAATGAAAAAAAAATTGAAGTGTATGAGCTGGTAATGAAGACAGAGGATAGAGTGTGGAATAGCTAATGTTTAGCTCATACACTCCATTGGTACTTTCTGAAGAGAAAGAAAGCTAAATCCCCAATATGTAGGGGTGACTTTCTATGATGAATGTATTCAAGGACATGGACATGAGTTGCCTAGAATGGTCAGGTGTGGAGAGAATTTCCACACTGATGAGATTGCAGACCCATTTCAGGATTTAGGTTTCTACTGTGGCTACCATAGTGCCTCACACCAAGAAGACATTTACTTCAAAAATATTTGCTGAGCTGAAATGCATTGACCCAGCCTACACAGACAGGTCTAGTTAGCACCATGCTGTAGAGTCCTATCAGTGTCAAAGGTGGACTCTCAAGTGATTATCTCCCCTTCCCTAGAGAGAAGTAGATAAATTCAGTAACAGGCCAGGACTTGAAATAGGAGCATGCTCCTTATAAACAGTCAAGAAACACATTTTGTTCTTTTCTTCTTATGGGGAAGAGTGGGGGAAGGGCAGTGAGCTGGTGGGAAGTAAGGTTTTCTTTCCCCACAGTTTTCCCCAAGGAGGGTTGTTCCTTCATCTGGGCTCAGGAGAGACACAAGGTGACAGAATAAGGGGCCAGAAACTGTTTTTCCTGAAGCTGTTCCCAGTTTTGTGTCCAAGTCAGTTAAGGAAAGCCCAGATTTTGGCAGAGGGCAATTGTTTTGCAGCCCTCTGGTGACTGGAAAGTTGTTAACATATGTCCTTAATCTTACCTACCAGCGTTTTCCCATGTAGGCAAATTAAAGGCTGCACTGAAGGGCTACTGAGTTTGGAAGCAGCAGTCCAGCCGGCTGTGGGGTTGGGAGAGGTTTCCTAAGTTGTTGATGGGGCCAGGAGCTGGCAGGGAGCTAAGAGTGGTGCAGGGGAAAATGTACTGCCTCTGGAAGCAGAGGACCTGGGTTCTAATCTTGACTCTGCTGCTGCCTCTCTGAGAGCATGAGCAAATGACTTCACCTCTGCAGTTTCCTCCTTTGTAAAATGAGGGGGTGTGGACTAGATGATGAGGACAGAAGGACTGGAGAGATCAGCTGGTCTGATCCCCTCATTTTATAGAGGAGGGAACTGGAATTCTAGAGAGGGGGGAATAACTTGGCTGAGGGCACCCAGTGGTAAATAGCAGAACCAGGATTAGGTTGATTCCACCTATGATGCCCAAGTGGGGAGAGAAACCATGCATTAAGATTAATGAGAATGGGGGCAGCTAGGGCACAATAGATAGAGCACTGGCTCTGGAGTCAGGAGGACCTGAGTTTAAATCTGGCCTCAGACATTCTCTCTCTCTCTCTCTCTCTCTCTCTATCTCTCTCTATCTCTCTCTCTCTGTCCCTGTCTCCATATATGTACACACATATATACATATGTGTGTATATATATATGCATACTCTCTATATACACATGCATACACACATATATAGAAACACACACATACATATACATATATTCTCATATTCTATATATATCCTCATATATAGAGAATCTATATCTATGTCTATCTATCTATATCTATATCTGTCTATCCATATACATATATGTGTATGTATATGTGTGTATGTATATGTATGTGTATACATATAGAAAAGGCCTTCTGCTCAAAAGAAGGAAGAAATTGAACATAGAGAGTTGAGGAGGAAACCAGTACAAGGTCAACAAGAGAAAGAAAAAAGGTAGAGAAGATGTCCAGGCAAGCAGGGGGAGATGACCCTGTAAAGCAGTAGCCAAAAAGAACCAGAGAAAGATAGGACTTTAAAGCTCCCTCAGGTACTTTCCACCAGAAGTTGCTTACGTACATAGTTGATACTATCTGAGGTCTTTCTTGGTCCCCCTTTCCAGCTGTTAGCATCTTCCTGTTCCCCTCCAAAAAAGAATTAAGTTGCATTTTCACATATATTTTATATATGTTTACGTGCAGATATGCTGTTTGTCCCTATAGAATGTAAGCTTCTTGAGGGTGGAGGCAGCTGGATTTTGTCTTTGTGCCCCTGCACCTAACACAGCACCTTCATATGTTTGCTGGTTGATTGATTAGTTGATGTAATGGGTCAGATCTGATTTGTGAAGCTTCTCTTATGGACTCTGAGCAGGTTATTTCATTTTGATGAGTTTCATCTGTGAGGAGGGAGGGGTGCTGATACAATCTTCTCACCCACACACAATGGAAGAGGCTGAGAGTTCATTTCCAGAGGGGCAAGATTTCATGTACTGGAAGGGCTTTGCTCCCCAGCGTGGTGTACACACAGACATGCTGTAGCTGGTTCTGCCCTGCTAACCATGGGATGAGAAGAATATGGACTATTGTCAATGCTCCACTCAGAAGTCAATGGTGAGCTACAGCCATGCTTTTGGTCTGGCTTCTTCTTTCTTGGCCACTGAATTCCAGTAAGAGAAACAATTCTACAAACGGAGAGGCCTTGGGCCCTCCCCATCTGAGGCCAATGTGCAACCCATGAATATAGGCCTCTGTCCTTGGCTCTTTGCATTGGTTCTCTCCTATTTCAAATGGAGAAGATTGAGGGCAGCCTTGATCTTGGGAGCTTTAAAAGGTTTGAATAGCGAGACACCAAAAATCCAGGAGTCATTGGAAACGGCTGGAATCCATGGCATCTGTGCCAAGATTTAGTGGAAGCCCAAAACTAAAGAATAAAGTACCGATTGACTTGCTTGACCCAATCCACTGTAGCAGAGATATAAACTCATCCATTCATTAACCATGTAGCATTTGGAAGTGAACTTGGTGGAGCAAATGCTATGTAGAAACTGCACTAAATTTGAGCCTGCTTTCCCTAAGGACTGATGGGGCACAGGAAAAAGTATGCACTACCACCCCCCCCCATCAGTTTGAAGGGAAAATATTTGTGACTTTTGTTCTTGATATATATTTAAAGTAAACATCCCTCCATAAGGCTAATATAAATTGGTTAAATTGAACTAGGTGATAATCTCTGATTGGCTATGCACAGGAATGGGGGCTTGAGTCAATGGCATTAGAGAAAAGATGTCCCAAACTCTTAAGGGTACCCCTAGAATTCTGAGAAGACATGGAGCCAGCCTTCTTCTGGAAGAATGAGTTCAGAGTATCACTAAAATAAGAATAAAAATACTCATATTCCCTACCTTGAAGAGTTATAAAATATTTAAAATGTTGTAGGAAGAAGTGTGAACTATTCCTGTAATCAGCAGTAGTAATATTTACTACTGTTACACATGAGGAAGATTCCAGATTTCATCTGCACATTTCTGCATCTCTTGAAACCCCTTCTGTAGGTAGATAATAAATATGAAGAATCCGAACAAAGCAAATTTGCGGTAACTCCCATCCCTACAAAAAAAAAAAACACCGACAACTCTGGCAGAACATTAGGACCATTGATCTAGGGCTATAAGAAACCCCAGAGCTCATCTAGTCCATGGAATACCTCGGCAACTAGGTAGCATGGTGGGGAGAGTGCTGGATTTGGAGTTAGGAAGACCTGACGTTCCATCCTGCCTCAGACACTCACTTGCTGTGTGACTCTGGGCAAGTGACTCTCTTAAACCTCATCTGCAAAATGGAAGTAATGATAGCATCTACCTCATCAACCTGAGGATCAGATGAGATATATATATATAAAGCACACGACATAAATTTTATTATTATTATTATTATAGGAATAGGTACTTATCACCTCTCACCTAAACTATTAAAGAGCCTCTTCCATGATCTCCCCACCTTTATGCTCTCCCAAGTCATGCCTGAGGTACAGACACCTGACATTCTTTCTCTGGCTATCAGATATTGGTAGTTAGCTGGGCTGCCATCAGATCAGCAGCTTGAGCCTGGGTAAGAGGCACAGAATCATCCCTGCTCAGCTCCCCCTTTTCTGCTGCATTTTGTGTCTCAGTTCTGGAGCGCCACAAGCCGCAGTTCCAAATCTACACACAGATAGCCATGAATGCTTCCCCATACTCTCTAGGCTCTCTCACAAGGAGAGGAAAAACTCAGGAATCCCAATACCACAGGCATTATAGCTAACCATTTCTCTTAACTCTATATGGCCTAGACTCCCGCCATATTCTCTACTCCATACCACACAGGTATGTAAAGAATGATCATTAACACACCTGTTCAGTCTGTTTCCACTAAGACTCTGTTCACCATTACATAAAAGTTGGTCTGATTCAATGATATACCAGCTCAATTCCTACTCTCTGACTCTCAAAAATACCTGGGTAGATGTAGTCCCTGGGGAAAAAATGCCAGTTCAATCTGCTTTTCACTCAACCTGTTTTATAGATGTAGAAACTGAGGCTCAGATAAAAATACTTGCACTTTCTACTTCATAGTCTAGTTGCAAGGAAAGTACTATTCCATGCAGTGTCAGCACAAAAAAGTCATCCATCTCCTGTGGTACAAAGAGCCCTTTGTATCCTATTTCACCTCTGTTTCCATGGCCTGCAGAACACTTTTCTGCCTGACATACTGATACCTTTTTCTAGTCTATCTCTTGCATGATACCAGATCAATCCTCATAATATACAACTCTGATTAAAATGGCCCATTTTCACAAAAACCTCAAGGTCCGTCATTACCTACTAAATAAATTCACATTCAATATTGAAGTGGTAGAGGTTAGATGTGGTAGTTCCTTTATTATTGGAGATGGTCACTATAAAAAATGCAAATAGATCTGTTTCATTTAACGTCTATTTGTTTTCCTTCTAGTTGCATCTATAACTGTTCTTTGGATTATCTCTATCAGTTGTATGTTGTGGAGATGGGCAGAATTATCTCCTTCACTGTTTTACATTTTTTTAAAAAGTGAATCTACATGTACTCTTTAGTCCTCCTGGGATATTTGGTATTGTAAACCACTATTGTCTTTGACTGTAATGCCTCTATACTTGGCAAGAATATTGTTTTCTGGTTATGGAGGTTTTTAAGTTCTTTCAGGTCCTCCTTGGGATTATTGTTTTGCATTGGTTAAAGCCCCCTAAGAAATGATGATAATCAGATTAATCATCTTTACTTTAGCCTATTTCCCGTTTTTCATAGTTAATGGATTTGTTTAATTAGTTAAAGTTAATGGTTCTGGTTGCAGCTGCTATAAACACATGGAGTATCTCCTTGAAAACTGGTGGTTCCTTGACATTTCACTTAGCCAGATGACCATCTGACTCTACACAGATGGCTGATGCAGAAATGATTCTCATGTTACAGTCATTTCATATCTATTAAGATGTGATGTTGTTGTTTAGTTGTTTGGGGGTCATGTCTGACTCTTCATGACTCCGTTTGGGGTTTTCTTGGCAAAGATATTGGAGTGGTTTGCTATTTCTCCAGCTCATTTTATAGCTGAGGAAACTGAGGCAAACAGGGTTAAGTGACTTGTCCAGGGTCGCACAGCTAGTCCATATCTGATGCCATATTTGAACTAAGAAAGATAAGTCTTCCCCAGTCCAAGGCCGGTGCTCTATCCACAGTGACATCTACCTGATAAATTTCATCTTTTATGCTTATAATGTCCTGAGTCTTCAAACTCCCTTTAAAGGACATATTCAAGATATACAAACACAAAGTGTCTGAAGAGTTCATAAGTGTTGGTCTTCTTTCATTTCATTATTTTGGACCTTATTTTCCAACATGATTTTCACCATTCTTTCTTGTACCTACCTTCACTCTGAAGTCACCAAGAATGACAATATACACAAGAATGACAAAATAAGTTACTTGTTATTTACTTCTCATCCAATATCAAATATCAAAAATGACATGACACCAATCATATCATTCTTCAAGTGTCTTATCAGACTCTTCATAGACAATTTTTTCACCCTCTGAAATGGATGTTGACTCATAAGCTACACTTATCTGTAGTGGGGTCTATTTGCTTATATTTTTAAGCACCACAAGCCAAGGCAACCAAGTTTTCCTACAATATGATGCTTCTTGTTGCCTTTGGTTATCCCATGAAACCCACTCCACCAACTCTTTCATTGGCCTGCCTGAGAAAAACCTAGGAACAAATTTTCCATTTAACTTAACTTTATGGCTTCTGGCTTCACTTATAAAGTGTGTGTGTATGTATGTATGAATGAAACACATACATATATACACATATATACATACACACATACACATATATATACATATATGTATATATATATATATATTATATATATATATATACTTGGTCCCATTCCTGCAGGAATGTGTAAATGGGTTGATTTGTGAACAAAGGGCACATTAAAATGCTAGTATACCAATAGTTAAGTTAATATTCATAAATAGGCTAAAAACTGTGTGATTCTTAGACCCTCTGCCTTTTTTTCTTCTACTCTGCTCCTATGACTAAATAAGTCAAGAGGATACACAACAGACTGAGGACCACTTTGTTGGAGAGGTTTTTGTTCCTTTATTTTTATTTCTATAAGTGACACCATAGCAGAAAATAAAAAAAAATCCCATCAGTTGAAGGCTAATCACCTTTGGGTGATGTCTCTCCAAAGGCTTCCCTGAGGCAACAAATACACTCTGTTGCTTGAGCCCTTCCAGTCTGGCACAATGTCAGATCTGGGCCAGACTCGCAGAGCCTTCAAGATTTCAGGGTCACCTCCATACCGTGATGAGATATCAGAGGAAGACTTCAGTGAAGAGGATCAAATTTTGCAAGATGAGGTTTAATATGGATAAACATAAAGTCCTATATTTGTATTTCAAGAAAGGAGAAACAGGGCATGTGACTTAACAAGGACTCAAGTTTTTTTTAATTTCATCTGTCTGTCTGTCTGTCTATCCATCCATCCATCCATCCATCCATCCATCCATCCATCTGTCTATCTATCTCTATGTATCTCTATCTACCTATCTACATATCTGTCTATCTCTATGTATCTCTATCTATCTATCTATCTATCTATCATCTATCTATTTTTATGTTGAAGGGAAGGGCTTAGCTGAACACCAAATCAATATAGGCTCTAATGCTTCATTTAACAGAAATCTGGTTACCAGAAAAAGGGACTCAAACCCAAGTCTTTGGCCTCCAAGTCCAGTGCTCTTTCTTCTACACCATCTCTCTCTCAAGGGAATGAGCTCCTCATTCCTGGTAGTTTTTAATCAGAAATTAGATGACTCTTTCTAAAAGGGGGTTTTTGATTGTTTCTTGGGTTAGGAGGTTACACTTGAGGATCTTTCAAGTCCTTTCCAACTCTGAGATTCTAAGAGAGTAAATTTATCCTTTATCTTAATGTTAGAAGATCATCCCACCACAATACAAATACAGTCTTGGTTCCCAGAGGTTCCTTGTGCCAATCTCCCAGCCCTCAGGGTACATTTTTAAGGAGATTTCTGTTGAGAACATTCCAGAGAAGGAAAGATTCCAGTGGAAAATCCTGGTGCTTGGGTAGGCATAATTAAGAATTGTCCTGGGAAGAAAGCAATTTTCTAGTTAATTTTCTAAAACAATAAACAGCTCAGGGAAAGCCAGGATGGTAGGTCTAGCTACTGCAAGCCAGGAATGAAATGCCATATTTAAATTCCCATTTGCCTCTTGAGAACATTAGCAGGCCATTCTGATAAAACAAGAACCGATTAATTTTTTTCTCTTTTTTTTTTTGCCTTTGTGATTCTCCGTGGGCAAGCAAAAAACTCAAGGAGAGACAGTGCTTTAAATTTTATCTAAAAAAGGATCACTGGACTCACGAAGATCCCAAACCATAAAGTGATGAACTTCAGTGGATTGAGTGGATGGCTGCATCTTTCAGACTCAAAGAATGATTAAGAAGTAGAATTTGAGAGGAGCCTATAAGACCATCCATTTAAGAAGCCTCAGCAAACACAGACTGATTTCTGTCCTGTTTCAAGACCTCTGTCCAGCCTAATTTTCACTGTCTCCATGGGTAAAGTTCCCACCCCTTCTCTGGGAAATACAGTCATAGTATGTTTATTTGACTCTTAGGGTGTGGGTTTTTTCTTTCCAGTTTGTTGATGTGAATCGAGTAATTTTGCCATTTTACCACCACCTCCCCCTTCCTCCTCCACCCCGCTAACCCCCACCACACATACATACCCTAGTCAAAGCTCAATCTTTCAGGAGACTCTCTGACCGCAGCTATCTATCACATGTACTCTGGACCAGGCCCTCACCCCTCTTGTTTATTATGAATCTGACAGAATCTCATGCCTTGGGTTTATTTGTTATGTAGTCTTAATTAGCATGGCTCAGTTGAAAACTAAATACATAAATATACACCATAGGTCTTCAGAAGGTCAGGATTTCTGGTTGATCAGTGTCAGGCAGTTTTAGCCATTGCACTAGGGGACAATTTGGGAGAGGGAGAGGGGATAAGGGGGAGATGTAGGGTCTTTTTTAACAGTATAACCCCCCCCCGCCATAATCATATATAGATTTGTGAGCGTTCTCATCCTGAAAGAGAACCCACTAGGGCACATGATGGTGAAAAGATCACGAAACGAATTGAAGCTCTGGGTCATAATCCTGCTTTTCTTACTAAGTGTCCTTGAGCAAATCGCTTAAGCTCCCTGAGCCTCAATTTCCTCATCTGTTAAATGGACATAAGAATATTTTATATAATTTCATGCGACTCAAAGGAGATAACGCCAATGAGTTACTCAGTTCCTAGAATTTAGCTGCCTTGCTTGACCGACTTGTAAATCAGTCTCGTGCCTTGGGCTGGGAAGAAGCTTCCCTCACCAGGAGATGTCTTATGTTTGTGGTCCTTTGATGCCATGTAGTAAGGAATGAGAAAGAAAAAAAAGCCACAATAGTTTATGCTTTATGGTTTATATGATCTTGTATTTATTTTTCTATTTACAGGTACTAAACCCCTCCTTCCACTCCCCAAGATTTAAGCTCCTTGAGAGCGGGGGCCTGTGTTTTATTTTAGTCTTCATATCCTCACCACCTGGCACAGCCCTGAATATAGCACCCACTTAATACACGCTTGGTGGATTGGATTGAAGTGAAATTAATTAGTGGAAAGAACCTCAGAATTCTCTTCTAGCTCTTAATTTATGATCTTATGAATTAATGTGAGTTATTATTAAGGTCAAAGGAGGTGAAATATAATTAACTGATAGAGATGCTAATGATTATGCTAAGAGTTTGTCTGACCATATATGGGCCTACTTGGGAGGATTGCGGGCTGGGCGAAGGAGACAAGAATGTGATAATTGAATATGGGATGATAATAGAGAAGATACAAAAGAATTTGGGGTCATCAGGGAAGAAGGGAACTCTTGAGAGAGTTAATTCTCTCACTTGAGAGAAGCCCAGGATGGGTTGATCAAGGCAAGTAATAGATATTCAGCCCCAGGAAAAGGCATTGAGAGCAGGAAAAACTGAAGGACAGGAAGATGGGCATGGAGAGGTTGGAAGTAAGCTGCAGGCTCAGCAGAAAGGCACTAGTTCAGGGGACTTCAGGGGACAGAAGCCAGGAGATGCCATTGAGGAACTCTTCAGATAATGACAAAGAGGGTGGTTTCAACTTGAAAAGCATGGAGGCACTTAAGAGTCCAGACGGAAAAGGACCCAGTTTGTCCAATAACTAGAAGTTAAAAGAAATCATTTTTCTCCAGATAGGTTGTCCACAGAGTGAACTAGGCAGGCTGAAAAGTGACCCAAAGCATTAGGTTATATATCCAGAAGGAGTTCCTTCACCTTGTTGTGAAGAAGGAAAGGCCTTGAAGCTAAGTGAGCAATAGGAGATCTTACCTATTTAGCATTGGGTTTGTCCTCTGAGATCCCCTCACATGAAATTAAACTATTTCTGCACTTTGGTTTTATTTATGTGTGCTGAACTATAGGAAACCAGTAGGGGGAAAGGCTTCCTTAGGCTTTGTTTTAGGAGGAGAGAGACCTCAATGGGTGGTGATAGTGGAGTTACGCAGGCAAGCGATGATGGAAACTTGCCAGGGAGTGTCTTTTTTCCCTACGAGTGACTTCGGAGGTTAAATTTTGTCACAGTGAGGCAAAATCATAACTCAGGAGAGGGTGAAGGGACAAACCTGTAAAGAGATGTCCCAAGAAACCATCTCTGAGAACTACCAATGAGAGGAGGAGGGCAGGGCAAGTCTGGGGAAAACTCACCAGGTGTGAAGGACTCAGGATCCCATCTTAGCTAGAGAGCTTAGGCTTTCACCTTCACTGGACCACTGGTACCATACTGAGGAATGGCTTGTCCCACAGAAAGTCCAGCCTGTGATTGAGGTCCAGCCAACAATCCTTGGAGGAGGCAAGAGACAGAAGACAGGAAGTATCAGAGAATGGAAAAATGAAGCAAGGGAGAAAGAGAGATTTGAGAGACCGTTGCCAAAGCAATAGGGTCCTAGAGTGGTAGGCTGGGCTGGTTAAAGGATATAAGACAACATTTTTCTTTGGCATGAGGCTGATGAAGGACCATCTTGTGGGGATGGAGAACCCACACTGTGGGGAAAAAAAGTATGCAACCTAGATGTCAGTGCTCTCTAGCAAAGCCCCTGTTATGCCACCCAAGCTGTGGCTTTCATGTATGTACTCCTAAGATTTGAAATATAGAAAAAGACAATGAAATCTTCCAAAATCCCATTGACTGAAAAGAAATCTAGATATAATGCTGAATCTTTGAATACAGTCAGACATGGCTGCCTAATTCACACATAGCTCATTTTTGCCAATGAGAATGTATATCATAGACTCAGAAGACATAGGTTCAAATCTAGCCTCTACCACTATGATCCTCTTATCCAAATGGGCCACAGGTAAAGATAATACCCAGATAGCCTCTGAAGGTCTTGGGGGTCCAAAGATTGAATCCATGAGAATAAACCAGAAACCCTAGCACTTGGATAGTAGACATCTTTTTCTAATGCAAAGCCCTACCATTCGAATATTTACACGTTTTCAAAGATTGTTTTGTGGGGAAGGGGACTTCATGTTTCAGAGGGGTGCACAGTGATTCAGAGGGGTAGGAGAGAACTGGTCACAGTGTTTTCCCAGGATATTCCAGATGTGCTGGGGCTGCAGGGGAACAATTAGGAGAAGACTCAGTTTGTACAGGGTCCTCTGCCCAGGCCTGAAGTTTGCCAGGGTACTTGAGAGGGTCAAGAAAGAAGTGGAGTTGATGTATCCTTGGTCAAATTGGATATACAAGGTTGTCAATAGCGTGTAGATGGGAGATTCGTCAGCACAGAGACCATGTCTCCACCCTCCTATTCCCCCAGGAGCAGCACAATGGTCTGCTCCCAGATCCTGAGTCTTTTCTTCTCATGTTTTCCTCACAAGGAAGAAAGAGAGGGTGTTCCCAGGTATCTGGGCAGATCTACGTTCACATGCTTCTTCCTGCTTCAAAGCCCAGACACAGCTTACATCAGAATAGGAAACCTCCACCATGATGAAGCTATGTTTCTAATGCAGCCCTGAGCTGCCCATCAAATTGTACAGGCTGTGCTCCCCGACCCTCCTCCACCCTTAAGGTTATGTCAAGTCAGTGGCCATAGAACCCTAGATACACAATCAGAGGTTGGGCACTCAAACTATTGAAACTGCCTTCACATATTCTACCACTTCCAGCCAAATTCAATTCAATTCACAAAACAGTTATTAAGCAAAACCCTGCGCTCTGTGCTTGGGGCATAAACGGAAATGAAAAAACACCAACAGTCTCTTTACTCAGGGGGTTTAAAATATCCTCAGGGAGCTATGTCCTCTATGCAGCCCACCTTCCCTCTGATCTTGAATGGCACTTGGTACCTGCCAAATGCAGGGATATTCTATTTTGTGCTACAGAATGGTCCCATCTATTGGACAATCTCTCCTGCCCTGAATGTGCCATAGGTCCTTTACCAGACTGCAGATTCCACAAAGACAGTGTCTTGATTGTCTCTGTATTGTGCCTAGCACCTGGCATAGTGAATAGGGCTCTACACATGGAATCAGGAAGACCTGAGTTTGAATCAGACACTTGCTAGCTGCACAACTTTGGGCAGGTCGTTTACCCTCTTTGAACATCATTTTCCTCTTCTGTAGAGCACCTAACTTGCTGAGTAGTTGTGAAGACCAAATGAGATACCATGTGCAAAGCACCATGCCAACCTTAAGGAGCTAGCTAATGATAAATTGCTATATCTTTAAGGCGCTTAGCACAGCTACCAGCACATGGTAAGCACTATGTAAATTCTTATTCCTCTCTCCTAGTATTTCTAATAGTAGACATACAATCACTGGTTGCTGACTGACTGAATGAGCCTGTAGAAGGTTAGTTAACTCACTGGTCTCCATTCTCCAGGATAAGGTGCAAAGAGCTACAGAAGGCTAGTGAGAGCCAGAAATTCCAGCCCAGCTCCTGATCTCTTTTTGTCTCTCTTCACTCCAGCACTCCACACAAGAAGCTTCCGTTCCAGAGTGACCGGAGAGCTATCCAATTTTTGCTTAATAAAAGTTTGCCCTTTATAAAAATAATTTGCATGGGATCCCCCAATATTGAGCTAAACCTCAATGAATGAACAAAGTTCCCCATTCAATGTACCCATACCAAGCAGTGAAAATCAATAACACAGTTAGGAAGAAGTTTTAATTATATTCAACCCAAGGGCCCAATCCCAGAAAACTACTTTAGACATCACACAAACAAAAAGTAAAAATAAGTTGTTAGTTGTATTGACCTTTTCCCTCCTAAATGTAGCCCAAAAACTACGTGAGTATGCACGAAGTTCTGATCAAAGAAATATTCATTCAATATTAAGTCTATTTCTAACCATAAGAGAAAATATTTCCTCATCTGAAAAATAAGGGTGTTTGCCTAAATGATTGCTAAGGTGTTCCCAGCCTTAAAATACTTGTACCTTTTGTGTTCTAAGCTCCCATCCAACTGCTTTGACATTCCATGATCCTATCATCCCACAAGGTGTGAAAGAAAGAGAAAACCCTCATTTCTTCCCTATGTGTCCTGGGATGAAGGTGGGAGAAAAGAAAGATGCTTATTTGCAATCTACAGAGAAATAAACTAACAAGGAAAAGCCAAACTTTCTGTTTATGTATGTGAGTAATTCAATTTCATCTCATTTGCCTCATGACAGAAAGATGAAAACTAAAATGGAAACAGCTTGTGAATTAAAGACAATCTTTTAAAATCAATCAACATTAAAGAAGAACCGGGATTGGAACAATAAATGTAGGACAGGCATCATTGCCTGGCAACGTTTGAAATCCTATCTCTGCAGACCAAATAAAAAACTTCTATCTACCCTCGGTCATGGGTGGGACTGATTTCAACATATACAATTAACCAGACCCCCAAATGAACAGGCTGAGAATCATGTCTGCGTACACATAGGGCAGCATAACACATTAGCAAGACTCTATCTTTCAACATTCAACTCATCGCATAATTATATGTATAGCTATTCTAAGATCTATGGTAGTTTAAAGTAAACAGATTCTCATCTACCCCCCCCCAAAAAAAAAACCCTGCAGGAGCCAGTCTGCTTGATTCCCAAGTTTGTATGTATACCTCAATTTATGAAATAAACATGTTTGCAAAGTTTATGTGCAAATCAAAAAAAAAATTAGTAGGATTCTGTCTCCAAAGCAGTGTGAGAAACACACCATTGACAAAACCTTGGAGGGGCTATGGTAGATTCAAAAGAACACTGGACTCTGGATTCCTGACCCTGGGGTCTATTAGCTCCTACCCTACCACCACCTGTAAGATCTCAATTTTCTCACTTATGGAACTAAGGGCTTAGACCGAATGACCTCCGAAGTCAGCCCTAAGGTTCTATGATTTGTGGAAGGCAATGTGGTACGATCAAAGCACCACTGCATTGAACTTGGGGGTCAAGTTCATTACTTGGGCAAGCCACTTAAACCCTGGATCTCAGTTTCTTCATTTGTAAAATAAGGAGGTTGAACTAGATGATTTTTGAGGTCCCTTCTGGATCTAAATCTATGGACCTATGATCTTTGAATTATCCTGTAATATAATCAGGAGGTGCTAGTTCTAGTATTAACCCTGCCATTGACTCTATGCATGATCAACCATGGGAAAGCTGCTTGCCTGCAATCACTAGTCCGGTTTTCTTATCTGTAAAATGACAAAGCTGAATTGGATAATCTTTAAAGTTCCTTTCAGCTCTAAATTCTATTACTCCACATGAATTCTTCTGTAAATATAATCATTTCTATATTCCTACCAGATCATACACTTCATACAGGGCTTTTAACTCTGATGTTCTCAGTGTTTTCACAACCATTCTCTCATTTATTCCCCACCCCCTGCCAAAACCTTGTGAGATGGAGGGGTTGGAGGGATGAAGTTCATCATGAACCCTAATTGACATTCATTCATTGGGCCAGTATTTAACAGCCTGCTATACTTTTCATTATAGTTTTATGTGATCCCTATTTTAGTAAAAAAAAAATGTTTACATTTATAATACACTGACTGGAGTAGAAGAAACTCTGAGATCCATTAGAGTTCTAAGATTTTCTAGGATTATTGGATTTTAGAGATCTTTTAGTCCAACTCAGTTATTTTACAGTTGACCCATGTTCATGGAACAGGGATTCCATGCCAAGGGATGGAGAGATACACAGATGAATAAGATATGGTACCCTCCCAAGGGGCTTATACTCTAACTAATAACTAATAACTCAAACTAATTTATAGTAGACTGAGATACAATGTATTAAGAGAATAAGTTGCTATGAGACAAGATGAAGAAATGGAGGTTCAGAGAAATGAATGGCCCTGCCTGAAGCTAACAATTCAGTTAGCAGCAGAGTTAATATTATTGTACATACCTGGCTTTTTCTATTTTATACTTGTTTAAAATGGTCCCTGCAATAACTATGAAAAATTGCAACACACCCACATAGACTTTGGGTATATTTCTGCCTTGAGGAATGCTATAAACAGGAACAACTGAGCACAAATGTCCCGAGGTCTAAGTAATACATTCTGCTAAGATTCTAACCAAACACACTTTTCCCTCATTTTCCCCAGTAAGTTGAGTGACTGCTGCCAGTCCCAGCATCCTTGGCTACCTGTAGTCTCAAACATCTCTGGCTTAAGTTTCTCCATCCTGGGAACTAAAGATAATTATCATGTTTAGCAAGCAGCCTTACCTCACAGAGGGTGTTGTGAGGATTCGGAAGTGGGTGTGATTAAGGTACTTTGAAGATGAATGAGCTCCCCAGAATGATATTTTACAATATATTATTACAAAGGAGACCTGAATAGACTTGTAAAGAGCCCAGCCTGTGCTATTCATACAAAGATCCTGCCTTAGAGGCTCACCTAGGTTAAGATCAACTCAAAACGTTTCTGTTTTATTTCATTTTCATTTCAACAAACATTTCTCATGAACCTAACTATATTCAGAGAACTGTGCTAGGCCCTGGGAGCAGAGAAGAAAATTAAATAAGAAGGGATCTAGGAGGATACTTTTACAGATAAATATAACACATAAGTGAACCAGAGAGGAACAAAACAAGGTATTAAAGTGAAGATCCAGAGACAATGTCATCATCGACTTCCTAAAGGTGATAGGTAGCATTTTGAGTTGGGCTTAAAAGGAGAGGTAGGAATTCAATAGGCAGAGAGAAGGAACAAAAACATGGCAGGCATAGGTCACAGCCAGAGCAAAGGCACAGCGGTGGTAGAGTGGTATGGTCTGTGTTCAAAGATAGAAGTTAGTCCAGTTAGATAGTATACAGAGTTCATGGAAGGGAATGTCTGTCTATCTATCTATCTATCTATCTATCTATCTATCTATCTATCTATTTATCTATTCATCTATCTGTCTGTCAGTCTATCTGTCAGTCTGTCTGTTGGTCTGTCTATCTGGCTGTCTGGCTGTCTGTCTTTTTTCTTTCTTTCTACCTATATTTTATGTTATTCATATATCTTGAAAGTTCCATACTGTAGAGAGCCTGAAACACCAAGCAAAGAAATTAGAACTTTTTTCAATAGATAATGAGGAGCCATTGAAGATTTCTTCATAGAAAAGTGACTTATTCTAACAGCAGTATGAAGCACAGACTAGAAAAGTGAGAGAGTGGAAGTGAGAAGTTGTATTTTATTATCGTTTCTTAATTTCCTCCAAGATTCATTCTTATGTGGACATCTTGGAATGTGTATTTAAGGGGGGAAATGTGCATTCCATGATGTAAGTTTGCTTTGCAACCATGCAAAAAATTAGCTGTGAGGTCCCAATCAATGTCGACTTATCAAACTATAATTTTGGCAGTGGTTATAAGAATATGCTCAGGACAAAACAGTTAATGTAGACACCCAGAGGATGTTGGGTATATATAGTTACAAATTAAGCAATCCATGGAACCCGAGACCTTTACAACAGGGGATGTGGTCAGCTCTGCTTCCATTCTGTTTCTTTCCCCACTCCCACCATTGCACCCCCTGCATTTCCTGGAACAAATCCACTTTTGGACTCTACCTTAATATCTGTCAATCTCATTCATGTTCCCCTGATAGAGCTTAGAAATAATCTATAGTCAGGCAGCTTGAGTAGGATACATGGGGCAGTGTAATTACAGGGTAAACCATTTTTAATAGGGAGTTCTGTAAACATTTCTCCCTTATCCTTTCATTAATGATAATTGCCTCCAAGAGCCCACAGGAATAGAATATTAGGCCTCCAAATGCAAACTCTCAAAGAAGGCCCTGTCTAGAAATCCACCTAGGCAATGCACACGTTTACAGGAGACAAACAGACGCATGTGCAGTTGGTCCAAATGTACTGCCCCTGTCCAAAAGCAGATGCCTGCGATTCCTCATTCAGGTTTCATAACATTTTAGTGCCTTGCTTTTTCTTAGAAATAAATTGATTTTAAATTCCTTTCCATCTCCTTAAATCTATCTCCTATTGCATTTTGAAGACAGGGCTACTAAATTTTAAGCATCAGAAGGACAGTATCATGTATTGGGAAGTACATTGGATTTGAAATCTGAGGACTTGAGTTCAAATTTCAGATCCTCTATTAATTTACTCTGTGACTTTAGCAATGTACTTCCTCTCTGTCGGCCTTGGTTTCCTCATCTGTACAATGAAGGGGTTGGGTTAGGAGACCTCTTGGATCTTCTTCCAGGCCCAAATCCTAAGACAGGATGTTGAAGAACCCAAAAGATTAGGGGTACTTTCATGGGCATCTCCAGAGCTGTCGGGTTAGTCTTGAATCATACACTCCACAAGTATCTCTGTAAAGTATCCTTTGAGGTTTGTGATTAATGAACCAAATGAAGTACTCTCCCTACTTCAGAATCGTAAGAAGGTGAGAATATTAATTCTCTTGTCTATACTGTGCCAAAGGATCAGTTCAATTTGCCTTTCAATTAATTGACCAAATTGAGTAAATGTTTTGGTGTTGTGGAGACATAGATGATCACGAAGGAATAAAGAGCACCAGGTCATAGGTAACCCTGTCACTCAGCGTACACCAGCAGTGAGGCCGAACCCTTGGAGGGAACAAAGTTTAGAGGCTGCCAAGTGTACCAACTGTTTTCAGGTAGTAATAGCTTTTTTCTGTGCTGGGAACCTGACAAACAGATCCAAGAAGCAAAGGAAGGATGAAACTGTTGAGGGAAAAGTAAATATGCATAGGCCTCAACAAAGACAACTTACCTATTAAGGGCCAAAATCTTGGCCATTTTTTGAATAATTCATACAAACCCAGGAACAACAGCGTCATTGTCAATATTAAGGAGAATCTTGCCATTCCTCTGATAATAGTTCAGACTTAAGGCAGATGAAGTACTTTCAGCCTCACAAAAACACTATAAAGTGGGTAGTAGATATGTCAGAGAACCACAGAAGCATAGATTTGGAGCTGAACAGACCTGAGAGATCATTCAGACCAACATCTAGGTAAGGTTAAGGTGGGTGGAACAATTTGCATAGAGGAGATGGGATTCAGACCCCAATCTGCTGGGTCTTCTCACCATCTCACATCAAAATCCCCATTTAACCAGTAAGGAAACAGCCTCAGAAAGAAGTGACTAGCCCAAGGTCACATAGCTAGTAGGATGTGTAAGATGCAGAATTCAAACTAGTCTCTTCTGATTCCAAGTCCAGCATTATATCTACCAAATCATGCCAGGGCCCAGTATCTTTTTTTTTTTTAAATCACTGTACAGCACCTCTTAGCGAGCTTCCCTCATCCATGCTGTTGTCAATACAGTTATCATACAACATCAGATTTTAAAACTTTCCCCTCTGATACCAACCAAATTTAATCTAAAAATTAAAAACAAACAAAAAACCACCTGACCATGATAAGATCAACTGAAATCAAAAGATGATAGGAGATATGGTACTTCTGGTTTAATTTGAAGACTCCCAAAACCACAGCTGCTAGGGATACTGTCTATTAATAGTAAGTGTATTTGAACTATTTAGAACCCAAGTGGCACTTTCTACCCTCCCAGGCAGGCAGTAACCAGTTACTCTTCCCACCATCTCCAGGCGTAGGCCGACAGGCAACCATTTGAAGTCTGAAAGCAGAATCCAGGACACTAGACACTTTGTGAAACTCCCCCTAAGCCATAACATGTGCAGAAAGGCTAGGGCTTCAGCAACAGAAGGAATGACTTCTTTGAAATCATGCACCCCAATGGCTCACAGTCCTACCTGATCTGAGGGTGTCTCCTCTTACTGTGCCCACTAAATAACCCACTTCATTGGCTCCCCAGGAGTCCCTGAATTTATTTACTTTTCCCCCCAACAGTTTCATCTTTCCTTGGCTTCTTGGATCTGTTTGTCAGGTTCCCAGCACAGAATAGCTGGGGAATTCACAACAGGAAATGCTAACCCCCGGAATGATCAGACACACGCTTGTTGTCTACAGTTGGTGTTTTATTTTGAACCAGGCGCATTCCTTCCTTCTATAGCTAAAGGTATTTCTCTGCTGTGATGAAGGCCCCCCTGTCTTAGATGACCTTTACTCTTCTTTCCCTGACTTTCCTCTTAAGAGTTAAATAAAGCCTTCCGTTCCTCTACAGGGTACTTAGACCCAAGGCACTATGGCGCTGGCTGCAGGTTGGTTTCATTACATTGATAGGATACATGTGCTGTTTTTATCTCTAGCATTTTCTCAGTAATTCAGCACTTTAAAGACTCAGCTGTCTACCGATCTGCAGACAATTGTTTGGTGTAATACTATCCGGAAAAAGCTGATAAAACACAGATGTGGCTAGGTCTCTGAAATTTGTGGCTTGCTAAGTGGTTTTTTGCCATTCTCTCTTGCCTATGGCAAAGCAGCTTCCCTGCAAGGTTCTGGAGGCTGGGGTTGGGGGGTTCCCCCCTTTTTATTTCTTTATTAAAATGTTGTGAAGAGGAAGTAATTGCTGAATATTTCTACAATTAAGGAAGTTAGCCAAATGTAAAGCAGCAGAGTTGTAATTCCCACTGTTCTCCCCCTCCCCAATTTTATTTTTATCAGATCATTTGGCAAGCCTTCCCTCTTCTCTCCTGCTCTTACTCTGTTTTAACCAACCTGTCTGGTCCAACAGGGCATGACAGAACTTGGCCCTGACACCTTGGGTCCTTTTGGGGAAGCTGAAATAGTCCTGTTTCATTCTGGCTAAGGAAGGATCCCAAAAAAGATCGCTTTAACACACAGAGACAAAGCCTTTGGGCTCCCAGTGGAGTAGAAAGAGGGCTGCCTTTGTGAGTTTCCCTAGTCCTAACTCTTATTCTCAGATGTGCTGCTAATTCTCAGGTGACTCAAATCATCTGTCCAAGGAGGAACTTCCAAAATGATTGTGCAAATATTGTATGCCATCAATGAATCTTACACATAGGATCACTGATGGAGAGCCAGAAAGGACAGGAGCAATGCAGAAGTAACACCTAGTCCAATTTTACAGATGTGGAAACTGAGGCTCATGATCATTAAGGGATTTGCCTGAGGTCACACAGGTAGTTATGTATATGCCTATCCAAAATCATATAAAAAGCAAGCTTTGCTCTGAATAATTGAAAAGTCATTAAGCTCAGGAGACCACAGGGCACAATGTTGTATACATATACGAAGGATTTCGGTTTTTAATTAACTGTTTTTCTTTAATATAAAGACGGGTTCAATTTGAGGGGTGGGATAAGTCATTATGATATAGTTTTTAAAAGGCATGAATGAAGCGTATTTTAAAAACCGCCACCATTGCCACACTGCTCATCACAAAAGCAAAGTCAGAGACAAATACAACTTTCTGAAAGTTAGTGTCGAGATAATATGCCCGCCACCTCCCCCCGCCTCTTAACAAAAAACGGAGAGGGAGGAGTGAGTGGGGGATGAGGGGAGGGGGGAAGAAGCGCTGTTGGGTGAACAGACATCTGTGTGATAACTACCCACAGCTTTGGTGATTTATGAACCGGACAGGGTTTTTCCATCCCAATTGAAAGGAAAGGCCGCCTTGCCATTAGAGGGTCCGCTTTGCAGTTGCTGATTGCCGAAGAAAGAGGGCGTTTCTATTTATCCCCCGAAAATCTCTCCCAGTTCCCGGAGGGGAGCTGGCAGCAATTTCCCACAACGTGTAAATTAGTCAATCTCAGAGTCAGTAAACTGTGGCTTTGAAGTGGACGTTAATGAAGTGCACCATTAGGGCCTAATGATAGCTACATTTGTATTCTAGGGGCCCCGGGGTAGCTTTTGATGTCCCACAGCATTGGTTTCTCCGATTCCACTTATCTAAATGCCAGACCAGTCACACACACACACACACACACACACACACACACACACACATTATCTAAATGCCAGACCATCCTCCTTACACACACACACGCACGCACGCACGCACACGCACACACATGCACACGCCCTCCTAAGAGAACGTGAACAATTTTTAATGAAAAAAAAAAGTGAGCCTTGGCCTGACTGATGTTGTTACTTCAAAGTCAGCACAGACTAAATTGCTGTAGACTGCTTAATTCAAAAGTGCTCCCTCGCGGATGACAGCCGCATGGTGACAAAGTTCAATTGGCAACAGGAGACAGGCGAGATCAAAGGCTTGCTATTGTAACAGTTTTGTTCCATGAAGAATCGCTCATTGTGGGGAGGTTTGCGAGCCTCGGCTGGCTACGGCAGCCCAGGCTTCGGCTGTGGCTCCGGCTTCAGCCTAGCTCAGGGACGCTCTCCCCCCGCCCCCCGCCCCCACCTCCATCTCTCCTGGGTTCAGAACCAGATTACCTAAGTACTCATAATTACAGCCCCTGGATAAAGCGTCTCTTCTGCCTTAGCGAACAGAGTTGGGGGAGGGCCGACCGAGGTTCGGGAAGCCGCGGGATTGTAGGGAGTCTGTAGACCCGCCCTGCGGAGCGCAAGAGGCAGCCTCCGGCAAAAGATGATTAGATAGATAGATCAATACATACATACATGCATAGATGATAGAGAGATACATAGATACATAAGATAGATACATACATACGCACATACATACCTACATAGATGATAGATTCATAGATACATAGATACATAAGCTAGATAGATACATACATACATATAGATATCCCATTTACTTTTGACTAATGGAATGGAATGATCAATGGACTTAAGAATCAAAGAAGACCCCTCAGACATTTTGAATCTTATGGGCTAATAATTGTTTAGAATCTCTGACATTCTGTTTCCTCGTTTGTAAAGTAGGACTAATAATATTCCATAACAATGTTGTCTTGAAGGTCAAATGAAATTATTTTATATATAAATCCCAGGTTTGTTTGTCTGTTTTTTTTTTTTAACCATTTCAAGTTTCCCTATATCATTCATTTTATTCCTATCCCCTGCTCTTGAGAAAAAGATGGCAAATTTAGAATTGGAGGAGATCTTAGAAGTCATCTAACCCTGCCCCCCCCCCCCCCATTTTATAGAGGGGAAAAATGGGACCCAGAAAAGGGAAACATTGCACAGGTAGTGAGAGACAGATCCAAAATCCCATCCCAGATCCTGGGTCCAAATCCATTTTTCTTCCATCTGGGGCCAACCTGGAATGGGGGTCCACTTTAGTCTCCTTGTGTTCTTTCTCCAGGGAGGCTGGTTAACTGACTACCTTTCCACGTACCTGTTAGCAGGCCTTTTACGGAAAACTGCTTCAGTAGCAATTAAGCTGCATAGACCAACCTAGCCTTAGTGTAGGGGAAGGAGTAAATTTGACAATAGAGCTTCTGAATTCCAATCCCATCTCGACTCCTTTCTACCTGTGTGAGCTTGAGTAAGTCACTTCTCTTACCCTAGACACAAGTTTCTTCCTGCCTTAGTAAGGGGCTGGTCCAAACGATTTGAGGTCCTTTGGAACTCTAAATTGATATGCTCCCGAGTAAGGAACCCAAGTAGTTAACTAGGGATGTGGCTTTAATAGCCATTCAATATCAGGCACAGGGAAGCTGCCCAGTCCAATACCAATGATTTGTCCATAACTGTTTATGACTCCTTCACATAGAGACAATGAGACAAGCCTAGCCAGATCTTCAGGGGAGATTACTGGCCCCAGATAGCAACAGCTTGTCTGTCTGATAAAAGTCTTGCTTACATCTAACTTGGGGTGGCAAGGAGAGGGGGAGAATAGTACAGACTCACATTGGGGGTTTTTTGTTCTTTATTCTAACTCCATGTTTTCATCTTTCTCTTTAATTTTCTTTCTAAACCCTTCACAGTCCCTCCATTCATCCCTGTGGGGTTTGATGTGTGTGAAGCCTGGCTTTTCTAGAAGGTTCTGAGGGGACATTCTAAGCCGGTTTAGAAGGGTTCTGTGTCTATACAATTAAGCTCTAGCAACTTTCCTCTTGTAAATTATGATGGAACACATCATTAGCTGCAGACCGGCTTGTTCCCCTTAATCACAGTAAAGTATGCATAAACCCCAGCTGAGCAATTATGAATAATTAAATCAATTAGAGACAGTCTAACACCAGGGCTTGTGGCTACACTGGTGTTGGCCTCTATAATATTTTAACAGTAAATGCAAAAGCGTTGTAGAGGGTTTGAAGCAGAAAAGAGAACAAAAGCGTATACAAATGCCAAGGCATGTTGCTTAGTGATGGGCCCACCATAATATCACCAAGATTAGCCTCAGCCTTCCCAAGGAAAACAATAGTAATGAAATTCCAATAAAATATTTTTGAGCAAGTCTGAAAGCTTAGAAATGAGTTCATTAAAAAGGGATAAAACATGATTCCCCGAAACTATGCTGAATAAATTAGTACTTTAAATTTATCAGGAAGAAAATGGGTTGTTGTTTTTTTCCTTTTTTTCTTTGTCCAAGGATTGGGCCTAATTTATGTGAGGCTTTTGGGGGTATTGTTTGTTTGTTTTTCAGGGTGGAGAGATGAGTAGAGGGAAACCAGGACCAGCAGTGAAGGATGCTATGTCAAAAGAAAGAAATCCCAGGCCCACATCTTTTTTCCAAATCATGTGTAAGGGGTATAGTAGAGAAAAGACTATACTTGGAATCAGGAGACCAGGGTTCACATTCTGGCTCTAATGCTCAGTAGCTGTTGGAAGATGAGGAAATCCCTCAACCCCACCCGAATCTCAGTTTTCTCATATGTAAAATGGGAGTAACAGTGCATGGGCTATGTATTTCACCGGGCTGATGTGAGGAACGTGTTTTGGGTGACAAGAACAAGCAAGCAACTTGCCCAAAGTTGAACTGTCAGAAGTGTAACTCGAACCCAGGTTTTCCTGGCTTGCTATTCACTGTACCACCCTGTCTCTCGCAAGGTCTATAGAAATGTAATTCTATCTTAAGTTTAAATCTTTCAAGGAGATAAAACATGGGGCTAAGTAGCAATGCATTTTAAATGTAGAAAGCAAGAGGGTGTGTGTGTGTGTGTGTGTGTGTGTGTGTGTGTGTGTGTGCACCTGTGATTTCATCAGTATGAGAGCAGTTCCATTCATGGAAAATTTCAATCCTCACCCCACAAGATGCAGATCAGCCAATAGTTTCATAGGCTTTTGAGGGGTGCCTGGAACACTCAAGGTCAAGTGACTTGTTATGGTCAAATAGCCATAGTGTGTCATGAGAAGGACTTCAATTTGGGTCCTCCTAACTCCAAAGCTGGCACTGCATCCTCTAGCCTGGCTGCTTCCTTCTAAGCATAGGCAGATGAAAGAATCTCCCCCTTTTTTCCATTTTCAGACATTTGTATGAAGTGATACGGAGAGAAGTAGGCAAAACCAGGAGACAATGTTACAGAACAGCAATGATAGAAGACAACATTGAAAGACATTTGAATTCTGATCAGTGTAGTCACTAATTCTGACTTCACAGGACAGTGGATGAAACATACCTTCCTCCTCTTGCCCAAGAAGTGGGGGAATAAAGGTACAGGAGGAGGTATAGATTCTCAGACAGGATTTGTTTCACTTTATTATAATCCTTAATTACACAGGAAGATTCCATTGGGGACCGAAGAAAGGAGTCATTGGGAAGTGACAGCCATATTCTGTTTTGTTTTAATGACCATCAATAAAAGATTTATTTGAAGAAAAATAAATCTTATTCTTACAAATTTACAAGCCTATGAGAAAACTTATTTATATGATTTAAATAAGAGTTGTATGCTGTATACAGAAAAACTGCACTGTTTCCCAATAATTATGAGGTCTTCAGTCTGGAGTCAGAAGACCTGAGTTCAAATCATGCTGCTGCCATTTACTACCTATGTGACTTTGGTTATTTCCCCCTCTCTAGGCCTCAATTTCCTCATCTATAAAAGGGGTTTGGACTAGATGACCTCAAAGGTCCCTTCCAGCTCTAAATCTACAATCCTACTAAACTAAAATTGTTATAAATAAATAAAACTAAAAATAAGAATTTAATTGTAGAATATTTTTTAAAAAGTCTAATTTCAATACTTTAAAAAACAAATTGCAACCTAGTTAAGTGTTGTCAGAGACCCTTCTGTAATAGATATGAATACTATGCAATAGAAACTTTATTCATTAAACATTTTAGCACTTACTATGTACGTCAACCCTTTCCTTCAACAGCTTACCACCTCTCTTAGGAAAGAAGACAAAGGAACAAAAACCAGCTAGAAAACTGTTACTATACCACTGTTCAAATGGAACATGGGAAATTCTAAAATCCTTGTATACGGCTGTTTTCAGATTAAGCAATGCCATCTATATAATTGGTTTGCCAGCCCCGCCTTTTTTCTTTTTTCTAATTTATTTTTTATGTTTCATTTACAACATTCAGTTCCATGAGTTTTTGAGTTCCAAATTTTCTCCCCCTTCCTCTCCTCCCCCCTCCTCCCCAAAAGAAATGAGGTCACACCTTTTTTTTTTCAAAGAGAGAGAACACAAAGGAGGATTTAACCCAAACCCTAATTATCAAAATTTCCTTATTCTCATCACCTAAACAAATGAGTTTCCCCCCACCTGTTCAGGGTGTATGTATTGCCTATAAAACAGTTTCTATAAGAACAGTTTTTAAAATCCTTATCCAGTCTGCTATCAAGAACACCAATAAAAAACCTTTGAATTCACATTCTAGTCTTCCTCAAAAGTATCCATGGGAGATATTAGCTCATGAAATTCTTCTAAGTTATATAATTGGTTTGAAGAAGAATCCTTAAGTATTATAATCATAGTTCCCACTTGCATGGTCCTTTATGGTTTACAAGAAGTGATGATGGTTAAAAAACCATCATCAAGTTCCTATGTGATCAGAAAAGGCAGGTCACATAGCAAGAATAAAGGATCGTGACTGGGTAGTCCAAATATAGCACTGCTGTAGTCCATGAAATATTAAAACAACCAGAGAGGTTGGGTAGATTCTCTGCAAGGGATTTATAGAATGACATCAGCAAGAATGGCACCTGTGATTCATCTCCAGTGGAGGAGGCAGTGCCTAACATTGATGAGATCACTGATTCACTGAAGTGTTCAGGTGTTAATGGTCTACAAACGCTTTCCCTCATAACAATGAGAGACAGTATCCTGGAACTGCAACTTTGAACTCTTAAGGAACCAAATCCCTTTCTTGGAGACATCCAATAACCAAGGCCTACTAGCTGTGTGATCATTTCACCTCAACCTCAGTTTCCCTATCTGTAAAAGGGAGATCAGAAATATGACCTACTTCACAGGTTTCTTGTGAGGATCAAATGAGCTAACATACGTAAAGTACTTTGCAAACCTTAAAGCACAGTATAAATGCTAATTATTGTTACTGCCACTACTCATTGGCTCAGGCCGCCACCCTGAGTTCTGCCTGGAAACAGGAATTGGACTTAATTTTTAGCTTTGGTTTACTTTCCCCTTGCAAATAAATGAGGCCAGAAAGGCAATTGAACCTAAAGCAATGTTATTGCAAGATACAGAAAGAACAGGAGAAGGAGTGGTTCTAAGGAGCTGAGCTCCCATCTCCTTCCCTTCAGGTTACAATTTGTAATGGCAGGCAAAGTTGGAACTTCTTGCTGTGTTTTCTTTTGGAGTGCTTCTCAGCACTAAGGCAATCAGCTGTCTTTTATTGAGTGTTGCCTTTGTTTGAATCAGGAGTCTTTGATTGAATAAAGAGTCCTTGATTGGAAACAGTATATATACTCTGAGGTTAGCATTTTGCTTTGGGGCTTACTCATTGGACGAGTGTTCATGTGATTTGGCCAGACAGGACTCTGGGTAGCCATCAAGGAGTCCCCCGGCTTTGAAAACACAGATGTTGGTGCTTCCCTCTCTGGTAACTATATGTATTGCTATAGTCAGACAGTTAGAAGCCTGTCTGTTGATTTGTGTTATTTTTTTCTGTTTGTAATTTCTGTTTGTATTTGCTCTGAAGTTCAGGGTGCTGACTTTTCCCCCTGAACTAAATGAAAGATATATATATATATGTTTAATTAAAGTAAGATTGTTAACTCCTGAAACAGTCATCTTTCCTTAGTAAAGCAGATCAAAGAACCTGTTCTAGCAACCCTCCTGTGTGCTGGTCATATTGTCCTTATACCTCCACAGTAGCTGCAAGCAACATTATTACTACACCATCCCCTCACAAGACTCATAGGCGAAGGCCTGGTAGGCTTACTGCACTGTTCCTAGAATTCCCAGGGCTAGTTCATGGATATGGGTCTAGGAGGGATCTGACAAGTCATCATTTTTCAGATAAGAAAACTGATCCAAAGAAAGTAAGTAATTTGCCCAAGATCACAAAGGAATCCAAGGCAGTGTTGTGGGCATTCCTCATTCCCTTCTACCTTGGGATGAGACAAGCTGCCTTTATCCCTGCTCCTGGCTTCCTTCCTTTCAGCTCAGTAGTCCTGACCCAAGCATATCTACTCCCTTCTGGACTCTTTTCCAGAAGTGTCTGCTGTCCCTGGATTGCTTTAAGCAGCCACTAGATAACTTGCTACACAAGGATTATTCCCTCCATTTCACAGATCAGGTAATGGATTCAGACCTACTGTAATTTGGACACAGTCACATAGTCACTGAGCATCAGAGGAAGGCCTCAAGCCCAGGTCTACTGCTCCTTCCAGTCAATTATCCTCTTATTCCCATGGAAAGATGCTTGGATAACGAAGCTTTGTTTTTTCATTCGTTTATTTTTTACAGTTTAATCCAATAAATGTTTGTTGGGTCAGGCTGGTATCAGATAACTCTATTTCCTAAACCAATGTCACAATTTGGCCTCCTTTTATTCTATTCTACCTCTCTTGGGTGCTACTGAGGTTGGAAACTTGTGGAGGAGGAAATACCATGGGAAATGGGGAGACATAAATGAGTGTCTGGTTACATTCCAAGAACACACTTAACAACCTATCTGCTGTATATTTGGAAACAGGAGATTCAGGCAATGCCTATGACGCCAGCACAGATTCTGGACCCCTAACACAGTGGTTTTAGCCAGCCCACTAGCATCCTTCCTGTGCTACTCCTCCCTCACCCACCTCCAATTCCCCACCCCCAGAGGTATCTACAAAATTACCAGAGGGAAAATTGATGATTAGATCACAGATTTAGGGCTGGAAGAAACCTTAGAGGTGATAGCATCAAAACACTGCATTTCTACAGATGAGGAAACTGAGGAACAAATAGGTTAAGTGACTGGCCCAGGACCACATAACTGGTAAATTTCTTGGGTAGAAAACCATCTTATCCAAAAGAGGATGAGAAAAAATCAGTCAGATGGAGCTGTTGAGGAAAACAAATATCTTGGGGGGCTCAAAATGATGGGAATAACTCACCCCTTCCAACCCCAAAACCAGCCTGTAAGTCTGTGAGGGCAGGGACCATATTTTATTTATCTCATTGTGGTTAGAGGAAACAGCAGTCAATCTGAAGTCAGTAGACATGGATTTCAAGTTCTAGTTCTGCCATTTACTCACTCAAAGAATTTTGCTTCCCTAGGTCTTAGTTTCCCATGAGCAGGTTGGACTAGATGATCTCTAAAGTTTTTGCTAGATCTAATCTATTGCCCTCCAGTTTCCACCAGTGCCATGGCTGCCATCACCCTTGTATATTAGTATTGGTGCAGGTCAACAGTATTTGTTGACTTTAATTAGATGGAATGGAATGAGAATCAGCTATCTATACTGACCCAAATAACTGGATAAATGTCCATCCCTCAGCTATAACAAAAAACAACAACAAAAAACCCATCGAATATAGACTAGCCATGTGAAAAAAGATATGCCTTGGAGTTAGGAAATCCTTTGTTCAAATCCATGATTTGAAATTTATTAAGTATGTGACTTTAGGCAAATTTTGACAAACCTTGCTCAACCTGAGTTTCTTCATCTGCACTAAGACTACTGGGATCTTGGGATTGGATTTTGCCAAGAAGGAAGAACACAAGGTCAAGTCAAAGCAAAATTAGACATAAAGCCACCATAGGCCATGATAAGTTTCCATGGTACAAAATTGATTTGAAGTGGCCTACTGTATCTTCCTTTATTTACTTCTGAGAGGGAAAACTTAGAGGAAGCCTGACCATTTAGGCTTGACGATAGGAGCTGGCCCAAATTCCAGGCATCCCAGCTTATCCCAGTGTCACAGCCAGGAAGGCCTTGAGTTTTAAGGTCGGAAATAGACTTTAAAAGTCTCTCATTTAAAAGCCAATATTCCTAGGAACCCTCAGTTCTTAAGCTAATGTCATACTATCACCTTAGCATAAGTAAACAAGAAAACCCAGGATAGCCAAGGAGAGGGGACAGGATGACCAGAGAGTGAAAACAAGAAGAAAAGAAGGGAAAGAGAGAAGGTGCAGAAAGTATAGGGGACTGAAGGGAAAATTAGAACAGTACCAATGACTATCTTCCATTTCACGGTTCTGCTGAAGACTGAGCAGTTACTATCATTTTAAAACAAGATTTTTATTGGTACCATGAGACATGTCAAGAGCCCTTTCACATTTATATAGTGCCCATTTTACAAAGGGTAGCTAAGTGGTGCAGTGGATAGAGTGGCAGGCCTGGAGTCAGGAAAGTTCATCTTCCTGGGTTCAAATCCGGCCTCAGACACTTACTAGCTGTGTGACCCTGGGCAAGTCACTTAACCCTGTTTGCTTCAGTTTCTTCACCTGTAAAATAAGGAAACGACAAACCACCCCAGTATCTTTGCCAAGAAAACCCAAATGGGGTTACAAAGAGTCGGACATGACTGAAACAACAAAACTTTTAAAAAATGCTATGAGGCAGATTGTTCCCGTTTTACAGATGAGGAAACAGAATTATAACTCACCCAACTAATGAGTCAGATTTCTTTAAATTCAAATTTCACTGTAGTGTGAACCTATTGCTACAGTATCTAGAAGAAGCATCTTAACTTGTTTCCTTCATAGGGTTCTAGACAATATCCTAGATTTAGACTGGGAAGAAATCTTAAGAGCCATATGGTCTAACATAGTCATTTTCTATACCAGGAAACTGAGTCCTAGAGAGGTTAAATGACTTGCCCAGGCTCACATGGGGTAGCAAGAGCTGAGCCACCATTCAAACCTAAGTCCTCAGATAATTTCTTCTGTAAATTTTGTTTATTTGAATAACACAAGACCTCTCCCTCTCTTTCTTCTCCCCTCATATAAGATAGTACCATACAGTCATAGAGCACTGAGAAGTGACTTTCCCAGGGTCACACAACCAGTATATGACAGAGGCAGTGATGCCAGTGTCTTCCTGGCTTTCAAGTCAGCTCTCTCTCCACTATGCCATACTATCTTTCCAATGACAGCTTCCCCCAAAATGGAGCAGCCTACCTGATCAAGCAGTGAGATCCCTGCCACTGGAGGTATTCAAGTCAAGGCTGAATGACCACTTGTGGGGAGCAGAAGGGTATCACTGTGAAACAGTAAGGGGAAAAGCACTGGCTCTGCAGTTAGAAGAGGAGTGTTCAAATCCTACATCTGATGATTGTTTTGTTCTTCAACCATTTCAGTAATGTCCAATTCTTCCTGACCCCATTTGGGGTTTACTTGGCAAAGATACTGGAGTGGTTTGCCATTTCCTTCTCCTGATAATGTTACAGATGAGGAAACTGAGGCAAACAGGGTTAAATGACTTGCCCAAGGTCACACAACTAGGAAGTGTCTGAGGCCACATTTGAACTCAGCAAGATGAATTCTGCCTAGGTAACCTCAGGCAAGGCAATCTCCAGGCTTCAATTTCCCCATCTATACACTGGATAGGTTTAACTAGATGATCCTTGAGGTCCCTTTTCATTTTGGGATCTCCTGATTCTCTGATCTCTACCTGCCCTGTCCCCAGTCACTAGCTCCAGCAGCCTCTGCTGCCTCACTCCCCCATCTGCGTCCTTCAGTCTTTTGCCTCCCCCCTCCCACTGAGTCCCCTACAAATCCAGTCACAGCTGAATGCAGAAATGCTGACCCAAAACAACCATGTTTTCATTTAATAGATTAAATCACTACATGGACAGGGACTTTCCAACACATCTGCTCTACAGGATTTTTCGTTTAATAGAATTAGTTGAAACCAGATCACAAAGCCCCGTTACCCAGGGCCATCTGCCCAGACAGGGAAATAGCTTCTCTAAACAGAACCCCATGCTCCAAGGGTCCTGGTTAAAAGAAGCTTGTACCAGTACCCACACGGCCCCAAAAACATCATGTCTGTTGGTAACAGTGCGTGTTTATGGGCTTGCAGGGTTTAACAATCATTTTGTCTGGGTGTCAAAGGGCTGCCTGTGTTTCTGTAGTTCTTAAAAGAATATTCAGTGATAATTGTGCCTCCCCCTATGCCCACCTGTTTTAAGATGGTGGCAAGACTTAGAAAACCAAAGAAATAAGGGCTCTCTCATACACACAAAAATCAGATTGTCCAATAACTCATCCCTCTACCTCCTCATTCAAATTCAATTCAAATTCAAATACACCCCTGGGTTTTTAAATACTTACAGGGGAAGTGAAGAAACATTAAGAAGAAGAAACAGTAAAGGGAAAGATCTCAGAGCCTCATAATAACCTCAAAGGGAACAACTGAGAAGTCATTTTGATGACACTCAGTCCTATAAATGTTAATTGGCTGGTTTAACATCTTACTGACTAGAAAGACAAGAAGCTGTGGCACATGTTTGTGTTTGTACGTATGTGTGTGTGTGTATGTGTGTGTGTTTTCCCCCAAAGTGACATTCCAATTTTTAAGAGAGGTTATTAATGTGCCATGATTAGCCTGCCTACAGGGGAAAAAAGAGGATAAATTGTACGGTTATCAACTGCAGCTTTATTGGTCTGAGACTTCCACCACAGGGAGTGGCTGCTGTATGGAATTGATAAACATAGAGATTTATAAGGTCAACTTTTATGAGTCTACAGATTCCTTGTGGCGTATTACCACATCCTTATTACAAGCTCCCGCTGCTGTCCAGCTAAGCCAACAGAGGTAATATATTACACTTGCTTGACTAGACCAGAGTTGTTTTATTTTTTTTTTTAAGGATACAGTTCAAAATAAAATATAGCTTTGGGGAATTATGTTTTCAGTTTGGGGAGCGGGGGTTGCTGGGGTTTTGTCAGAATTTTTTTTCCAGTTTCTTAAAAGGCGCAAAGAAGGTCTTTCTGGATTGTTTTAGTTAGACATTAAAAAATGCATCCCTCCCCCCACCCCCAAAAGGCAAACTAGAACCTTATAACTGATTTGGATTATGGAAAAAATAGATAAAAATTGAATTATTCCCCGACACTATGACTAAGGAAGGTGTTCCTACTTTCAGGGCTGATCTCTCCCTAACCTCCCAGTAAATTACCATTGGATTGCTTTCCTTCCTTTTTTTTTTTCTTTTTTAAAGAGGAGCTTGGGGGTGAGAACAAATAAACCAGCAGCTAAAAGGGGACCATAGGAATAGGAGGAGATATGGTAAACTTGGATTTACACATTCATTTTCTCTGCCCAGGGGATCTGTTTGAGGACTGCCCACAATATACATCAAGATGAAGACCAAACTGGAGGTAGACCCACAATATATATCAAGATGAAGACCAAACTGGAGGTAGAGGGAAGGGGTGTTACTGTTAAATCCCATTCTGACTTCAAATATCCTAGTCTAGCATAGAGGACAAAGACAACCATTACTGGGATTCACAGAGGCTCCCGCTACTGCTCCCCCCATTCCTGCTCTGTACCCCAAACAAGTCAATAAGCATTTATTAAGGACTGACTTTGGGCTGGGCACTATGTAATGGGAAAATAAAGAAATGCAAAAAATAGTCTGTGCCCTCAAGTAATTCAGAATCTAAGGGGGATATGCGCTTCCAGGTTCACTGCTGGACGCTCCTGACCTCTCCTAGGCGTTGTATTTCTACTCTCATTCATTGGGTTTATCGCCCCTATCTTGGCTATTTTGGGGCGTGATTTTTCCCTCTAGTGGAGAGTTTCCCCCAAAAGGTGACTCCATTTTTTACAAAGGTACCCAGTGTACAAATACAAATTCGTTATGGGACCAATAATTTATTCCTACTAAGGGAGAAGAAAGCTACTCATGAAAGAATCATAGAATGCATTTACAGAACGATTAACACAAGATTTAGAAACTTAATTTACAGCTAGGTTACAATCTGCTGGAAGGTGGTAGTAAGCCTCATTAGGCCATAATTCAGTCTGGCAATTTTGCTCATTAGCCATTTCACCACTGCCCTGAACATCGTCCAATCAAACCGCCAACCTTTATCATCTTTCTAAGTGATTTCTCCCTGATGCCAGCTCAGCATTAGCTCACTCCTGCCACTGCTTAGCCACTTTCTCCTGGAGGTGGCTGAACTGCCCAATGCAGGTGCTTCTGCCTGCTGGCAGACATGTCCACGCTAAGAGATCTCCTTCACACCTTTTTGCCAGTGGGAGATTCTGCTACTTGCAACAATCTTCCAGGCCTTTCAAGTTTTCAGGAGGCCTGGTAATAAAGGAAAAAAACACAAAAGGGAAGGGGTCCTATCCCACTGGATTGCTTACATAGGTCAGTATTCTCATGACCCCATCCTTCAAATGCTTCAGAGAGTTATCTATCTGCATGCTACAAATCTGGAAGAGGAATTGCTAAGAAACATGTTATTTCTGGTTTTTGTTTAGTTATTTCAGTCATGTCCAACTCTTCACAACCCCCTTTTGGGGTTTTCTTAGCAGAGATACTGGAATGGTTTGCTATTCCTTTTTCCAGCTCATTTTACAGATGAGGCAACTGAGGCAAACAGGGCCAAGTGACTTGCCCAGAGTCACACAACTAGTCAGTGTCTGAGGCTGGATTTAAACTCCAAGCCTGGCACTTTAACCATTACACCATCTAGCTGCCCCATCTCTTTGGTAGCCAAGGCTTTTAGCACACCCACAGAACTCTGACTCAGGTGCCAGTCATAGGGACTCAATCCTAATTCCTAGTCATACATGTCCTGAAGTTGGCTCTGCCCTCCATATAGACACACACACACACACACACACACACACACACACACTTCCCTGTGGTCACCAGGAATGACAATTGATCACACTCTAAAAAGAAAGGGAAGGCCAACCGTTGTGCTAGGCAGAGTCCAAATCTGGACTCTGAGGATTATTTATCTGTGAAAATTTCTTCTCAAATTAGAATTTTTTTCTTGAGTAAGAAAGTAAAAGATGTTTGGAACATATTCTCTCCCCACCATTCCATGTAAGCCATATCAAACCTACCTACTGCTAACATACATACAACCCCCATCCATGTCATTGCCCTCACATATAATCTCTCTAACCCATATAATATTTCCAAAAAACCCCAGGCAGCTCCTCATACACACAATGCCCCACATTCCCTCACAACTGCTCCTATTAACTCTCCCGTATCCCAAAGAGCCCTCATATATATCCCTTTTACATACTTCATGCAACTCTAGCAAACACCATTCAGATCTTCATACACAGCCACACACACAACCCCCCCAACCTCTAAACCCCTCCTTCCCCTACACACCAGTCGATGCCTGTTATTAAATAGCTGGAAAGAGGGAAGAGAAAGAAAAGACAACTTTTTAAAGCAACCTGTGATATGATGTCATTATCAGCACCTGCCAGATTAATTATCATTTCTGTACAGATGAGTCCCAGGTCTATATATCCAGCCTGACTCCCTCTCTTCAGAACTGCACTGCTGCTTCACCAGCTGCCTAATGGACATTTGAATTGGGTGTCCTCTAGACAGCAGAATCTCAGTATGTCCGAACAAAAACTCCCCTTTTCCTAACTTTCCTATTTCTGTCGAGAGAGCCACCACATGGGCACAAAACCTCATTGTTATCCTCTCTCCCTCCCTCTCTCTCTCTCTCTCTCTCTCTCTCTCTCTCTCTCTCTCTCTCTCTCTCTCTCTCTCTCTTTCTCTCTCTCTCTCTCTCTTTCCCACTCCCCCTTTCCCCCTCCCTCCCTCCTCAACCCATCTCTTTGTTTCTCTCTCTGCCTCAGTCTTTCTCTGTCTCCATCTCTCTCTTTCTCTTTCTCCGTCTCTTTCTGTCTCTGTATCTCTCTATCTCTCCCTCCCCACTCCCATCTCTGTTTCTCTCTCTCTCTCTCTTTCTATGTCTCTACCTCCATCTCTACTTTCTCTCTGTCTCTGTCTCTGTCTCTCTCCATCTCTTTCTTTCTCTGTCTCTCTTTGTCTCTGTCTCTCTATCTTTCTGTCTCTCTGTCTCTCCCTCCCCACTCCTGTCTCTTTGTTTCTCTGTGTGTGTGTCTCTATCTCTGTCTCTGTCTCTCCCTGCATCTCTCTCTGTCTCTGTCTCTCCATCTCTGTCTCTCTCCACATATACAATCAGAGGCAACTCTTGAGATTTCTAACTCCACATCTCTGGCATCTGTTCCCTTCTCCCTGCTCACACCTCCCCCAAAGCAGGCCTTCACCACTTCTCCCCAAACTGGAGCATTAGCCTCCTAATCAGTCTCCTTTGCACTCTCTCTTTAATCTCTACTCCACACAGCAGCTAATGAGATATTCCTACATTCTAGGCCTGACCATGCTGCCTCCCTGCTCAGAACACACCGGTAGCTAGCTGCCTGTCTCTCTAGGATCAAATGTAAAATCCTCTGGCATTTAAAATCTTCCACAGCCTGCTTCCTACCTGCCTTTGCAGCCTTATTACACATTAGTTCCCTTCACACACTCTTCAGTCTAGCCAAAAGGACCTTCTTGCTGGCATTATAATTCTATTTGGAACCCAGGGATTCCAAAAGGCTGCTTCCAGTCACCTCATCTCTAAACTTTCATACCAGCTGCCCTGCCCCACTCCCCAGACCTAGAATTCACCCCTTCTTCCTAGAATTCACTCGTTCTTCACCTCTGCCCCTCCCAGTCAGTCGCTTTGTCTCTTTCATAATTCTGCCCAAGGACTGCCTTCCACTAGAAGCCTTTCCTGATGCCCCCAGACAATAGAATTCTATCTTCCAAAATTACCTTGTATTTTATATATGTATGTGTGTATGTACATTTATATACACACATATACATTATATATTTTTGCATACACTTATATTTATATATGCCCCTTGTAGAATGTATGTGTTATCTGCCCCTTATAGAATGGTAGCTTCTTGGAAGGCTGTTTTATTTATGTCTCTGAAAGCCTAGCACATAGTAGGTGCTTAAGACATGCTTGTTCGATGGACTTTAGTCATGTTAGTGGTGAATATTTACCTAATGAGCCCTGCTCCTTTCAACTCATTTCAAAGTGACTGTCCTATCTATGGAAAAGGACCGGCTGCTGGAATTTACAAACTACCGCAACCTCCAGATATTTATGTTTTCATGACAAATGGATCAACAGTTCACAGCGCCAAGAGGGTATTAATGTGCCCATTTTCTGGCAGCCCCACCAACAGTTATCATTTTCCTTTTTTATCAATTTGAATAATCAGATGGGTGAACGTTAATTTTTTTAAAGTTTAGTTTGGGGAAAAAGGTATCAAAGCTAGTTTAGCATGGAGTTAGCACTGACCTCTCCTAAGGAGATTTCATAAGAGGAGAAAGGGAGCTAAACAATAATTAGCAGGAATGAGGGTGATTAGGGCTGGACTTCAGCAATCTTGCAGTTTGGCAAAGGTTGAATAAAGATTAATAGGAGAGAAAATTCACCACCTGTGTGACCTTGGGTGAGTCATTTAAATTTGGGGGGACTCAGTTGTTTCATCTATAAAATGGGGAGATTGAACTAGATGACCTAGAAGATTCCTTTCAGGTACAAATCTAGTATTCCTCCCTCTCCCCATGCCCTGCTACCCTGCCTTTTTAAACTATCTTCTCCTCATTCTTGCTAACCTCCTCTGAGTGCTCTCATTTTTAGGAAAATCTGATTTTTTTTATAGTTAGAAATAAGGTATTTTTTTTAAAATCACAGTACAGTATTAAGGACTTAATATGTTGCCCTCCCTGGAGATTTGCATTTTAAAAGAAGAAAGAATAGTACAAAGAAATAATTCCCAAATGGTACGGTTTGAGGTATCAGTCAATGAGGAAGACATTTTTGGATGAAGGTGATCTTCAGCCCCTGAAATCATAACATGAATATATCAAGATACTATCAGGAGACCCCCTGGTTTCCAGAACTAAGGCCCAGCAAGCAAGCTGTGCCCTGAGCTTGGCATAACAACAATCCATTGCACTCACCTTCTGGAACTGGTGTTCCCTGAGCTCGGGCAAGCACCAACAGGCTCAGACATGAAGCCCTGCTACTAACGGACTTTTTGTCACTAGACAATCTTGTCTCACTGTTGCTGTTGGCCTCAGTACTGTTGCTACACTACACTGTTTGACTCTTTGTCTAGCCACAAGTATATAAATCAAGGTTCAGCCACGCTAAAGCAGATCCTCCCACTAGGGGTGGGGCCCTGGCACCTATGTCTAGATTCCCTTCTTGCTTGCAAGTCATTTCCCTCACTTTGAAATTAAACTTCTATTTGACTACTGACTCTCCTGTCTCTAGCCTGCTCTGTTCAGCTCCAGCCATTCACAGGTTAGAGGCCAGTTCAGTCCAGTAGACGTTAATTAACCTGTTCCATCAGGTTGACAAATATAACCAGCAGCAGCGTCTAGGCTATGGTAGTAGCATGTAATAAGAGCTGATTTTATTTACTCTTGAAGACTTTCAAAGTCTTTACATGCTGAAGTGCTATAGGCATTCCCATTTTACAGGTGGTAAAACTGAAGCCATCTAGAATGCTAAACTTAGAATCAAAAGTCTGGAAAAACCAAAGATCTGAATTCAAATCTTGCTTCCAACACTTACTAGCTATAAGCAAGTCACTTAAGTTTTAGCTGCTTCATTTTTCTCCTCTCCAAAATGTGGATAAGAATAGCAGCTATCTCACTTGTTATGAGAATCAGAGGAGAAAATACATATAAATATATGCCAAATGTATGTGTAGTTATAATTTCTATAATAAATAGTTTATTATCTATCTACACTACACTGGAGTGGTTTGCCATTTCCTTTTCTAGCTCATTTTACAGATGAGGAAACTGAGGCAAACAGTGTTAAGTGACTTGCCCAGTGTTACACAGTTAGTAAGTGTCTGAGACCAGATTTGAACTCAGGAAGATGAGTCTTCTTGACTCCAGGACAGGCACTCTATCCACTGCACTGCCTAACTGCCCCTGTCATTTTACAGGTAAGGAAACTAGGTAAGAAGATTTGTCATTATCCTTTTCCAATTCAAATGCTTTCTTAACAAACAATTCACTTTTAAAAACATAGAGTCAGCCTAAGCATAAGAGGGAAAGCACTGGATTTGGGGTTGAGATGTGAGTTTGAAAAATGACTGCTACTTACTTACTGTGCTCAGGGAATCCTAGATTTAGAGCTGGAAAGGACAGTGAAGCCAACTGGTGCATACCCTTTACTTTATGGGTGAGGAACTTGAAATTTAGAGAGATTTAAGTGATTATGGTCATTTAATCTTAGTATTTATTATTATTATAATATGAATATCATATCACTTAATATGATTAAGTGGCAGAACTGACATTCAAATTCAGATCCTGTGACCCCAAATTGAGTGTTCTTTCCAGTGTATCACCCTTGCCTTGAGCAAGTTATTTAAACTCTCTGAACTTCAGTTTCTTCACCTGTAAAAAAGAAGAAGAAGGAGGAGAAGAGGAAGGAGATAGAACTAGATGGTCTTAAAGTCTCTTCCAGGTCTAAATCCGATGACCTTCCCTCCAGGAGCTAATTGGAACTTCACTCCTAGTTCCCACATATCCCTCCCAGATGTTGAGAGTCAATGGTATACACAGGACAGAATACTGATTCTGGAATCAGAGGAACTGGGCTCAAATCTCCCTTTTGATATTACCTACGTGACCTTGGAAGTGTCACAATCTCTCTGGGCCTCCTTGTCCTCATCAGTAAAATGAACCTGTTAGACCCCATGGCCTCTGAAGACCTCTAAATTGATGAGCCCACGATCCTTTGGTAGGGTTATACTCAGCAGAATTTAAACCCTATTCAATCTGTTTTTCCTCTCACTCATGGTTATTGGCTAATGGTGGGAGGGACATCAGCTCCAGCAGAGAACAGTAGCCTGAGTAAAGGGTTCCCGGGGAGATTAATGAGTAGCCAAAGCCAAGATGATCTGCTTAATCAATCCTCTGGCCTCTTTATTGCTCCACAGACTACAAAGCAAGAAATAAGGTTGGAGGGCTTAGATTAGCACATGCCCAGGGCCTGGAAAATCTCCCAGGTCAAGTAGATAACTTTGCTCCCCAGCTACTCCTAGAGACACATGGAAAACACCAAAGGAAAGACTCAAAATCAGCAAGCTTGGGAGTCTAGAGTGCCTAGAGAGAGAGGCTCTGGCCTCAGATAAGGAGAAAAGGGCACAGAAAGTTATCTGAGTGAGTGGAGAGCTTTGGAAGAAATTCTGCATTCTTCTTCATCCAAAAGAAGGAGAAAAAAGCCTAATCATACACAAACAAAAGATACGTCCTCACCCCCACATTCATGCCCCTCTCGTCTACACTACATAAAGTCCTAACTGCTATTTTAACTCTGAAATCTAAAGTAGAGATTTGGGTCTAAACTCCTTACCCGCCTGCTGGCTGGACATAGTGTTAAGAACCATGGTTGTTGGGCTGTTTGGTTTTTTAAAATACTTTTACTAATAATACCTTGTATTTCTAAATCGCCTTTTACACCAAGTTTTCAGGAGCTTTACAAACACTTTCTCCCATTGGCTAGCTCCTCCTGGAGCTTCCATTTTGAGAGGCCAGACAATCTTCATTCCTCTCTGTGATCTGCTTCTGGCTTTCTGGACTTCAACATCACAACCCTGGATGAGTTCCTTCCCCTTCTCCTCCCACACCCCCTTTCAGCTTTTATTTGTATACTGTCTCCCCATTAGGATGGAAGCTTCTTGAGGGCAGGAACTGCCTTTCTTTTTTGTCGGAAGATAAGAGATTGGGCAACAAGTCAAATGCCAACAGAGAAGTAAAGAAGGATGAAAACTTTAAAAAAAAGACCATCAGATTTAATAATAGTAACAGCTAGTATTTCTATATGCTACCTCATTTTGTCTTCACAACAACCTTCCTCATTTTATGGAGGAAGGCAGTGAGGACAGACAATGGTTAAGTGACCCGTCCAGGCCCATCCAGGCCATTAGGTCCTCCTGATTCCAGGGCTCTATCCAGTGAGTCACCTAGTTCCTTCTAAGTACTTTGGCAATTAATAATCTCTGTTAACTTTGGCCAGAGTATTTTTCAGTCAAGGAGAGACATACTACCTCATCTATGATCCACCTTCCCTGCATCCTTCCTTGCCCCCTTATCCCTCCCCCTCACTCTCCTGGGATTGATTGCCTGACTCCTCGCACACCTTAGATGAGATGAGGATCACCAACTCGATCCCTTCTGCTAAAATTGAAGACTCCCAAGCCCTGCCATCTGCCTGGCCTCTACTCCCTGCAGACCACCTGTTCTGCCTGTCCTCTGATCTTTTCATGTAGCCTAAAGTCTTGCTGTAGATGCCACAACTGAAACTTTAGGATGCCCCGGGGTTTTCCATCCACTCAGATGCTGAACTTCCTTTTATGTACTGTTGTTTGGTGGTTTCATCATGTACCACTGGTTGCAGGGATCATCTGGCCCTTTGTCTTTGTGTCCCCAGCTCTTAGGGTAGTGCTTGGCTCCATCGAAGTTTTTCATTCATTCACCACCTAAGGAGCCCAGCCAGCTTCCCTTATCCATGGCTCTGTTAACCTTTCAGTGCCCCTGGGCAACTCTCAAGTCTTTAAGATACAGAGAAAAATGCTGCTCTGAATTGTACCTACTGGAATGGGGAAGGGGAGGGGGAAGCATCCGAGGGAGGAGGCCACAACTGGAGTCCCTTGCATAAATGAAATTCCCTGCCACAAATATGGTCGGGAACTTTTTCCCCAACATCGAACTCAAGGCTATGTGGCAATTCCCAGTCCTTTTTATGCCTCCTGGGGCCCATATGAAGAAGCAGAATTCACCTGCTACAGAATCCAATTCAAATGTGGGAAGACAGTTCTCACATCCCCTCAAGTTTTCTCTTCGACAGAGCTGCCAGGTGCCTCACCACCCCCTGGTCACCTTGCCCTGGATGAACTCCAGCATTCACACGTGTCATAGCGTAATAATGGATTGTAGTAACACTAACCACGTTTAGGTGATGCTTTAAGGTTTTTAAAAGGCCTTCTTCACAACGATCCTGTGAAGTTGGGAGCACAAGTACTATCATACCTCACCACGGCAGCTCGCTATCCCAGGGGATAGAATGCTGGGCCTGAGTTCAAATGCAGCCTCAGACACTTACTAACTGTGTGACCCTGGGTGAGTCACTTCTCCCCCATTTACCTTCATTTCCTCTGCTGTGAAATAGAGATGGTAATAGCACCGACCTCCCAAGGTTGTTGTGGGGATTGATGAGATAATTTTTGCAAAGGGCTTAGTACAGTGCCTGGCACAGAGTAAGCACCGTATAAATGTTAGCTGCTGCTATTAGTATGAGTTCAAATCTAACCTCAGAACCATACTCACTGTGTCACCCTGGGTAAGTCATTTAACCTTCATCTGCCTCAGCTACACAATGGACATAAGGATAGCACCTAGCTCCTAGAGCTGGGAGGAGCAAATGAGGTAATTTTTTTTTTAGGCAGTCAGGGTTAAGTGACTTGCCCAGGGTCATACAGCTAGTCAGTGTCTGAGGCTAGATTTGAACTCAGGTCCTCCTGACTCCAGAGCCAGTGCTCTATCCACTGCACCAGCTAACAGCCCCGAGATAATATTTTTAAAGCAACTTAGCACAGTATCTGGAACGTAGTAGGTACTTCATCTTACAGCTGAGGCTTAGGCAGAAGTTAAGTACCATAGTGCCTAGGATACTGGACTTAAAGTCAAGCACAAATCCTCCCTCAGACACCACTAGCCATGTGACCCTGGACAAATCGCTTAACTTCTTCTCTTCCGTATAACGAAGGTGCTAGACTAGGTGACCTCTGAAGTCCCTTCCAGCTCTCAATCTACAATCCCAAGACTCAAACCACCCGTCACCCCACAGAGCAGACGGGGGCCCAAGTTTCCTTCTCAAACTCCTAGCGCCTCTTCCAGGACCTGCCCGTAGGAGGTCCTTACTAAGAGTGAGTGGAATGGGATGGAGTGGGCGTCTGTAATTTTCACCCATCTGAGCCAGGGTGGCAGCCGTGGTGCCTTCCCAAGATTCCAGCTGAAGAGCCCCACGTGCACCACAGCTGCAGCCCAAATCTGTTTCCTATTTAGTGTAACAAATTATGCAAAGTACACCAAACAAGAGTCATTTAAAATTCCACTGGGCCTTTAGGAAGGCGTTTTAGAGAAATGTTTGCTCTGCAATGTTTCCCCCTTCTGCTAACAAGAAAAAAGGTGATTCACCCAGGGCAATCACGTTAACAAAATAGAAAGACGATCAGTTCTGAGAGGCACCAGGGGACGAGAGAGAAACAAAATCGTTCCTTTCTTGCCTCCCTTCTTCTCTGAGTTGTTGTTTTGGTTGGGTTTTTTTAATGCCACCGGGGGTGGTTTTACTTCATAATGCAAATTGGAGACTTGGCCTCGACACTGCACTGTTCCAGCCAAGAAGAAAGTTCTACATTTTTCTCACCATAAAATATTTTTCAACTTCTCTTGCACCACAGCCCCTTGCTGGTAAAAGACTGTTCTTCATTACATTGAAAATAGCATCCTGGGAATGGGAAGTCCGAAAACATAGCATGGGGCCCTTTGGACCTCTCCCCGGGACCAGTTTGAACTGGTCCAGTGTCTGCAGCATAGTGGGAACAGGGTAGATTGAATGACAATGGGAAAAGGATTGAGTGGCTCTGGAAGTACTCTGAGGATGGATTCAGCGTAAGACAAGGGATATGCTCTGTGCAGTGTGTTGTCGTGGAAAGAGGCCTAGATGTGAAAGAGACCTGGGCCTGAGTCCTAGCTCCACCACGTAAGAGCTGTGAGGCCTTGGTTACCTTTGTTCTCTCTCATCTGAAAAATACTCCTGATAATACTACAAAGCAGAGTACAGGTCTCAGAGCCAGTGCCTTGCTTTTGGCATATTCTGGCTATGTGACCCTGGGCGAGTCAATCAACTTAATAGGGCAATAGGTAACTCCATAAGACTCTCAGCTGCAGAGAAGGTGCCTACCTGCATCAGTGAAGGGAGTTTCATCATTTAGCAATTCCCTACATGAAATGACAGAGCCAGACCCTATCCATCACCTAATAGTAGGAAGTTAATAATAATAATTCTACCACTTGGGCAAATTGCCCCAAGCCCCTGGCAAATAGGGTAATGAATAATGTTATATCTTAAAGAAATAGCATATCTTAATAGTGTGTGTACTATTATATATTAGTATGCTATTTATAATAGTATATTTTAAATTTAACATTTTAAAAAATATTCCCTTTGCCTAGGATACCAACAACCTTATGGCTCACCCTGCTTGCAGGGTTATGAGAATCAGATTTCTAAAGAACCTTCCAAATCTTAAATGTCTGTCAGCTCGTTTTTATAGAACACTTTCTTTATACAACCCTGTGAGGTTGGTAGTGGGGAGAGAAGGATCAAGGGAAAGGAATAAGCATTACAAGGTTGGGGAACCTGTGGCCTTGAGACCACATGTGACCTTTTAGGTCCTCAGGTGCAGCCTTTTGATTGAGTCCAAGTTTTACAGAACAAATCCTTCTATTAAGGGGACTTGTTCTATGAAGTTTGGATTCCATCAAAGGGCCACCCTTGAGGACCTAGAGGGCCACATGTGGCCCTCTAGGTCCTTGGGTACAGCCTTTTGGCTGAGTCCAAGTTTCACAAAATAAATAGTTCTATTAAGGAGATTTGTTCTGTGGAGTTTGGATTCAGTCAAAGGGCCACCCTTGAGGACCTAGAGGGGAGTTGTTCTGTGAAGTTTGGATTCCATCCAAGGGCCACGCTTGAGGACCTAGAGGGTCACATGTGGCCTTGAGGCTGCAGGTTCCTCACCTCTGACAGATACACCTACTTTGTTCCAGGTACTGTGCTAAGTACTTTACAAATATCTCATTTGATCATTATAACCCTGAGAGGGTTATTATTGCTATTATGGTCACCATTTTATGGCTATGCGACTTGCCCAGGGTCACCAGCTAGTGTCTGAGGCTGCATTTGAACTCATGTCTTCCTGACTCCAGGCCTAAGTACTCTATGATCTGTGGCATCTAGTTGCCCGGTATAAAAGTTATTCCACATTCCATAGATAAGGAACCTAGGCCTCCACAGAATGCATCCATACCCCACTTTTCTGGATGAATTCTGCTTTATTCCCTTCAAGCACTTTATGTTCCAGAAGAAAAAAAAAGTGGCTTACCTGCTATTCCTTGAACTTGGCATTCCATCTCCTGGCTCCCTGAACAGTCTGTTCCCCACACTTGTTATGCATTCTTACCTCCGCCTTGTTTCAAGGCTTAGGTCAAGAGCCATTTTTCTAGGGGAAGTCTTTCCTGATTACCCCAGTGAATGTTATCTCTTTCATAAAATACTCTTGTTTCTACTCATCTGTTTGCATGTTATAGTCCTTACTAGAATATAAATTCCTCATGAGCAGGAATTTTGCCTCTGTGTGTGTATGTGCATTTGTGGTTTGTTTTTTTTTTAGCTTTATCGTTTGTATCATTAGATGTAGGTTTAGGGTTAACCCTAATTCCAAGGTGCTTAATAAACATTTGTTGTGGCTGGCTTAAAATTGAGACTGGGGAGGTGAAGGAATTTGTCTGTGATCACACAGCTCTTAAGTATCGGAGAAGGAATGCTAGCCCAAACTTCCTGATTCCAAACCCAGGCCTTCTTCCCCTACAAACAGCTATTTCCCTAGGAGTCCTATGAGATAATATATAGGGCATCCCAAAAGTCCTAGTGCAGTTTGGATTTTTTTTTGAAAAATAGCTTCAAAGGAGATGCGAGATTACAAAGCAGATGCAAACTCCTGACCCCTAGGAGATAACCAGGTTATTTGATGAAAGAGAAACTACGAATAAGAGCGATAGGGAAAAGACTTCCTGTGGACCTTTAATAATTTCCAACTACACCAAGAAGTTGGGAATAGCCTGTATAGAGTGCTACATAACACTCAGCTTTAGCAGCAGCAGTAATGACAGGGTTACTGCAGAGTAAAAGACACAGAAGCCTTATCTGTTACCTGTGCAATGAGTTTTTACATTCTTTGTAATCATTTCCCATCTCACTAGGCTTTCCACATCCTAGGAAATCTGTGGAGGGAGGGAGGCAGAGGCTGAAGAAAGCACAGGTAGCCCCCCATAAGATCTGCAGACACTTGTTGGGGATGACTCTGCTTGGGACAGGCTGAAGGGTCCAGTAAGGTGGATGCTTCCGCAGCGCTTCTTCTTGGGGCTCTAATTGGCCAGGTTACTTACAAGGAGCAGCCCAAGGGGACCAAGCTGGTGTATTTTTGTTCAACCAGAGAGAGCAGATGAGCCTGGGAACAGCAGCACATCTGCATCCCAGCAGCATGAGCTCTCCCCTTATGCCTTTATTGAATGTTTACACACATCCAGAACTATGGTTTGTGCTGCTTCAGAGCCCAGACTCAGCATATACCAGAATGGAGGGAAGGGGAGGAGATACCAAGAGAAGAATGAGTGATGATGTGTTCCTGATCCAGCCCTAAGATTCTTATCTGATTGTATCAGTTGAGCATGTGCCCCTTCCCAAAGAGGGTGGTCTGGTGACAGGCACCTGAGCACGAAGCAATGATGCTGTGAAGTAAGCCGGAGAAGAATTCTTATTTTCCGAACAGAAAATGGTACAGATGTCACAATGCCTTTGGTGAAAGACAATAGCATCTAGAACCAAGGGGCCTCCAAATTCGACAGCTCATCTAGCAAATATCCATAGTGCTTTTCCTTGAAGATTTCATTTTCATCGTCATATTCCCAGTACTTAGCATACAGTAGGTGGCTAATAAATGCTCAATGATGCATTACTTCTTGTGTAGAGAACACCGCTAGGTACTAGAGGAGACACATAGTTTAAATCTGATATAGCCTCTGATGTCAGGGAGTTTACAATCTAATGGGCAACATATGAAGAGATAAATATGATACACAACTGTATTCACAAAGTATGGGGAGAGGGGAGAAGAGTGGAATAAGATTAGGAGAGGCTTTATGGAAGTAGTGGCATTTGCTCTTTGTTGTTACTGTTATTTAGTCATGTTTAACTGTGACCCCATTTGGGGTTTTCTTGACAAAGATCCTGGAGTGGTTTGCCATTTCCTTCTCCATCTCATTTTACAGAAGAGGAAACTGAGGCAAACAGGGTTAAGCGACTTGCTCAGGGTCACATAGCTAGCAAGTGTCTGGGGCAGGATTTGAACTCAGGGAGATTATCTTCTTGACCCCAGGCCAGGTGCTCTATCCACTGCACCACCTAATTGTCCATGGCATTTGCTCAGGGGTTATCTATTAAAGATTCTGCCTCCTCCCTGCTTTGTTCATACTTTCTGGTCCCCTCTTGAGTCACTCACTTATCCCCACTGCATACTCTTCTTTGCCAAAACTGCCATCCTAAGCATGGGGCATATAGTGGAACGAGTCTTATACTAGGAGGAAGAAAGTCTAACTTCCAGTACTAACTTCACCACTGACCAAGTGATCTTGGACAAGTCTCTTCCCATTTCTGAGTCACAGTTTCCCCAGATGTACTATAGGAATCCTATTTGCATTGCCCACCCATGTGTGTGTGTTAAGAGGAAAAAAGCTTTATAAATGGGAAAGTGCTATAAACAACAGAAAGTGCTATAGTCACTTGTAATGATATTTCTTAGAGCTGGCAAAGAGCTCAGATTTCTGTGCCTCTGTTTCCCATAGTAATGGTTCAATAGCTTCGAGACTGAGAGCTTGTACCAGAAGACTATAACCCTCTCAGATGTCAAAAATCTGTTTGCAGAATATCAAAATACAAGTGAGTCAGGAGGGTCATTGTTGGCGATTAGATGTAAAGATTGAGAAGACATGATCTCACCATGCTGGGAAGAGATTTTTTGCAGAAAGAAAGGATGGGACCCAGTTTGCATAAATCACATTCTCAGACATACACACACAAAAAGATTGACATGAGACCGGAGCTGGGGGGTCAGCCATTTTTAATCAGACAAGTGATCGTTGTGGAACTTAGCTTGGCTTCTGGCCGAAGTTTTACTGTGCTGCCAAGGGCTGAGGATTCTGGGCTCAATGCTATAAAGGACGATGAGGTCACTGCCCCAAGGGCTCTCAGTACACAGGAGGCTGACCAAACAACCCAGACACAACCAGGCAAGAGCCAGAGAGGGTTATAGCAATCAGGTGGAAGAAAACTGGGCTTTATTTTTCTAAAGCAGTGGAGGTGAGGAGAGGAGGGAGAATTTCCCAGGGATGCCATCCATTACAAAGTGATTTTCTCAAAATGATAGTGGGGGTTCCATATCTTTGTTCCAAAATCAGTCCTTAAACACTTTTGAAATACCCATCTGAGAACAGAAATGAAGGTGCGTTTTGACTGCCATCAGGGCCTGTGTGCACTGCCTACACAAAGCGAAAACAGTTGAAATACCGCTGGATTGAAAGTCAAGAGGCTAAGCTTTGCCTCTGGCTCACTGTGTGGTCTTGGGTAAGAGACTGGCCCCCATTCCCCCAGGTCTCAGTTTCATACTCTATAAAATGGGGAGGTAGGAACAATGTTGTTACAGACAGATGTTACAGAGAGAGTGCTGGACTTGAATCCCAGACAACCAGGGTTCAAATACTACTTCTGACACTTACCAAGTGACCCAAAGCAAGGCATTTAATCCCACCCAACCTTAAGCAGTTGCCTGAGACTTATCTACTAAACCACAGTCAGATTATGATCTTAGTGGAGGGAATTCCCACACTGGGAGTTCTCCGGGCTGAAGAACTTAAAGATTATTTCCAAATTCTCATGAATGAGGGGATTGGATTAGTTGGCCCCTAAATTCACTTTCATATCTACTCTTCTAAATTGCGAGTGCTGGAATCCCTCATTGTCCCTAAACCTCTCAGAATAATAGAGTTGCTAGTTTGTTTTGGATTTCATAAATTAGGAAACTGAACCACAAGGACAATGAAGGGATTTACTCCAGGTCCTAAGGCTAGTTAGCAGCAGACCAGGACTAGAATCCAAGTCTCCTGATTCTCAATTCAGTGTTCACCGTGACGTCTTGTCATTTTCCCTAAGTAAGAACCTGAAATTCCCATCATTCCTCTGGGCTAAGGTCTCCATCCAGCCAAACTGCGAAAATTTTATCGGGAAAAGGTAATTTATTTAGTCATTAGCACCTAAGCAGGAATTAATTCAGTTCCATAAACAATGAATTGAACTAAAATAGTCATTTATTCTTTCTAAAAATATGTTTAAGTGCCTACTCTACATTCAGGATGATAAGTAAAACTCTTCACAAGTTTGCGGTCTGTTAGGGATAGAATAAGAAGCGTTCTTTGGCGGGGAGGATACCAGGTTTAGAACTGTGATTTCACTGGTATGGAGAACTTCCAGCGCAGAAAGTCTTCCCACCAATACAGCAACTGTTTTGTAACTCGTGGGCTGAAAGTATTGTTGTCTAGAGCACTGAAAGATTAGTGACTTGTTCCCTGGTCACACAACTATCCAGGATCACAGAGCTGCATGTGTAAGAGGCAAAACTCCTAGATCTTCCTGTGCCCAAGACCCGCCCTCCATTCCATACCACCACTGCTTTCACAGCCTGACCACAGATAAACACAACACATATTAAAATGTAATAAGTACATAAGAAGAATACAACAAGCTTCAACATCAGCTGAAGGAAAAATCGATTCTAGCTGGAAGAATCAGCTGAAGTTTCTTGGAAAAGATGATTTTTCAGTCGGGTCTTGAAAGAAGGGTCAGAAGAACGTTACCAAGCAGAGAAGGTGGGGTGGGGTAGTGGAGAAATCTAGGAAGAGCATTCCAGGCTCAGGAAACAGAAACAGCTTAAGCAAAGACTAAGAGGCAGGAAAGCATGGGACATATGGTGGGGGGTTGATGTGTAATCCAATTTAGAAAAATAAAGAACACTTCATGGATCTGCTTGTTATCAGATTAGCTTCAGGCAGCTAGCTGGGCTGTTTAAGAGACACAACATGGTGCTTGTGAATGGGAGACCAGGGAAAGAATGAAAGTTCTGGTAGGGTAACCAAGGAGGGGTGCCACAGAAAAGGCTCTGGGCAGCCAGGAAGTAAGAAGAGGGTCCTAAGCACCTTGGGAGGAGGAAGATAGAAACAAAAGGTGGGGGGAATGTGCAGGCCACAAACAGAAGAGGGACTAAGGCTTACTTCTTTGGGGCAGCTTGGCATAATGGGGAGAGAGGGCACTGGACAGAAAATCAGGAAGCCTAGTTTCACATCAAATGAGATCCTATATGTAAAAGGCTTTGCAAACTTTAAAGCACTATATAAATAATAATAGTGGTAGCCATCGTATTATTCGTAAAATACAGAAGTGGAAGAGGGTCTTCAAAATCATGCAGACCAATCTCATTTTCCTAATGAAGATACGGAAGCCCAATGAAGGGAAATGCTTTGCCCAAGACATAACATGTGCTGGAGCCAGGTTGAGAAAGCCGATTGTTAAACTTTCAATGTCAACATTTATACTTGGAAAATTGACAAATGCTACAAATCAGGGCTTGACGTATTGTTACTAATAAATACTTCTAATTATCTATAGATGATCTTGGACCAGAAATGTGTTGGTAAATGTTTAACAGTCGGCTCCAAATTCACTGCTCTTTACACGAAGCTTGAGGTTCCCAACTTTTTTAGTATGAGGTCCTTTTTTAAGTATAAAAATTTGCTGTATATGCCTAGATGCACCTCTAAAGGGAGAGCCTAGAGATGGGAGAGAAGGGAAAGAAAGATGGTATGGAGGACTTTGAGCTAGTCTCTGGTCTTTTACTTCATATGGGATCATTCTAGATTCCTGTTTGAGGCACCTATTTCCTTTAAAGATACCCAATACCTCAAGGGTATGCTCTCCCCTATACTACCTCTGTCTCTGAGGAGAGGGGCTCAGACCATGGGATTTCTAGATAGCCTTGATCCAGTTCAAATTCAAGTTCAAGCGTGGCATTGTTACTAGATAAGCCACTTGTTTCAGCGACTTCTGGGCTGGGTCTCGATAGTCACTTCTTAATCCCTTGGGTCTCGAAGCTGGACTGGCTGGCTAAAAATATCAATATGGACTTTACTCTTGGTTCTTTAGAAATGCACAAAGTCTTAGCCTCCAGTCTGCTTTATCTAAAAGGAAAAAAACAAACTCCAAAGCGAAGAAGCAAGATCTATATTCATTTCCCACCTGGCTGTTCTCCTGATTTCTCCATCATATTTCCAGGAATCTCCTGGTCAGGAATATCATCATTTTGCAAGGTTGCATCAGCCTTGGTTTTCGTACCTCGTCAGCACCCTTGCTACCCTCTGCCCCTCTGACTGTAAGGCAGAGCAAAGAGCTCTGCCCCAAACCTCAATTTCAGGAGAGCACTAGAGCCAATCATCTCTTCCTTTCCTACCTAGCTGCACTCCTTTGGATTTCTCCATCATATCCCCATCATTTGGTCCCTCTTCCCTCTCCCCCAATCCCTTCTGCTTCCTTTTACATACTGTCTTACCTCATTAGATTGTAACCTCCTTGAGGGCAGGAACCATTTATTTTTCATATTTATATTCCCAATGCTTAGCATAGTGCCTAGCACATAATAGGTGCTTAATAAATATTGACATCTTGGGTCACCTAGCCCCAGGTGGGAAGGGCCCAAAGCCTCTCACTTTTCAGTGTTGTTTTCTCTTCTCCCACCAAAACTCTAACCAGTGCGAAGAAGTCACAGAAAGAAAAGCGACAAGCTCAATCAATGCTTTTTGTCGATGAAGCTAATCAAAGAGGCCTCTCTTCACCTTGTGGATAGAAGACACGCATCAGTTATAGAGTGTCCACACACGTTCCAAAGTCCATGTGGGAATTACATCAGCCAAGCACAATGCAACCCGTCACAAAGGCTGGGCTTATTGGCCAGCACCTTCGACACTCACCATTCACTTCCGAAATTCATGAGACATCTCATGTTGAGAAGGATTCCGTCCCTTGTCAGAGGCAGATAGCTCATATTTGATGAGTGCATTAGGGAGGGACAAAGTATTCTGTGAGGTCCGAGAAGGGTAAAGCTGTCCTGGTTGATGGTGACATTAGTTTATCAATCAATACTAATGGAAAGTCACTCCCAGAAGGGTGGTAGAAGGAAGGAAGAAGGGAGAGAATGAATTAATACATTAAGTTGGACACTTTACAAAATCTCGAAGTTGGAAGTGACCCCATAGGTTATATAGTCCACTGCATGCCTAAACAGAACTTCTCTAGAATATCCATCATAAATGGATGCCCAGGCTCTGTTTGCAGAAGTCCAATAAGACAGAACTCACCAGTTCCCAAGGTAGTCCATCCTACTTTTGGAAAACTCAGATTGTCAGGAAGTTTTTGTTTATGTCAATCAGAAAGTCTCCTCTCAGGACCTCTACTAATTACCTAAAATTAAGAAATCAGAATAATGGTGGCACTACATATGTCTAAGGGCAGGTAGGCAGCACAGTGGGCACAGTGGATAGAGTGCCTGGCCTGGAGTCAAGAAGACTCATTTTGCTAAGTTCAAATCTGGCTTCAGACACTTACTACCTTTGTGAGCCTGGGCAAGTTACTCAACCCTGTTTGCCTCAGTTTCCTCAACTCTAAAATGAGCTGGAGAAGGGAACGGCGAAGCCCTGCGTCATCTTTGCCAAGAAAACCCCAAATCAGATTGTGGAGAGTCAGACATGACTGAACTACAGTCAAAATGACTGAACTACAACATATAAGTATATATATTTTTATGTCTTGTTGTCTCCCCCTGTAGAATATGAACTTTTTGAGGGCAGAAACAACATCAGTTTTACCCTTGTACCTCTTATCACTAGCACAGTGCCTGGCACATAAAAGGAGCTTAATAAATAAATGCTCGTGGATTGATTGACCCTTCTTTGAAGACCCAGCTCAAATACCATCTTTCCACAAATGCTCCACTGCAAGAGACACAGGATGACAAGAGAATAGCCTGGAAGGAAAACCTGGGGCCCAATGGCCATTTGGTGAAATAGACCGTAGCCCAAGGAAGCAAGTGAGTCCAACCAGCTTATCTCACCCAGGCTCCCAGGGAGCAGCAACTCAGGGCACGTTCACCTGACCTCGATTGAAAACAACAACCTATTCTTAGTGAGTGCCTTCCTGGCACTTTGCTAATTCAGCTGTTTTGCATGATTAACGAGCTATGCTTTATGGCATCCGGGTGAGGTCAGGCCACAGTTTTATTCCAATATGGAAGGGGGAAAAGGAGACTTGATGAGATGAAGAAAGTTGGCGAGAAGTCCCAGAGGTGGCCGGCAAGCCCCGGATTTGATTTCTAGATGCCAGACTCTCCAGCTGGAGCTGGAGTTGGAGGATCCTCGAGCCTGAAGGTAAAAGGAGCACTGGCTTGGAGCTGTTGCTGGTCACACTGAGCCCTCCGGGCTCCCTGAGTGTTATTTCTCTGCATCTGAATTCTAAAGTCGGACTCCTGGGAGTTCAGTGTCCAAGCACAGAGATGTTCAGATCTGACTTCCCTGAAGAGTGGAGAAGCAGTGGGGTTGAAAGATCACTAGACTTGGAGCCAGAAGACTTATGGCTTCAGGCCCAGCTCTTCATGCACAAAATGAGGATCATCACACTTGTTCTACCAACTCCCAGTTGGTAGAACAGGGCTCCTCTCAGGCTCCAACTGGCTAACATAGATCAAATACTATATCAACATAGCTATCAATAACAATAATAAAGTGGTAGTGCATTCAAATAGTTAGAGCACCAGCTTCCATTTCAGGAAGACCTGGGTTTATGGTCTGTCTCTGACACAGGTGAGTTGTATGACCTTAGGCAGGTCGATCATCGTCCCAGGTAATTCTTTAAAACTATAAATCTTCCTAGGCCATGCTAGTAGTCCTCACCTATGCCTTACCACTAAACTCTGATGACTGGAGGAGAGAGTGAGCGGCTTTGCACAGCCCTGCCTCACTTAAATACAATTCACTTGCAAGTCAAGAAAACACCCTCCTGATGTCATTGACCCTCTTTGAGAATGAAGGAGGAACAAATACAAGAAGAGAGTTGCTGATTGATGGAGAGCTCGAGTAAGCAGGAGTTCTCCTACATGAATGAAATCTCTGGTCTGGACCAAATAAACAAACCAACCTTTTTTGGGCCTTAGCATCCTCATCTATAAAATTTAGATGGTGACACGATATCTCCCTCATAAACTCGTGAGAATTAAATGAGTTATGTGAAGCGCCATAAAAATGTAAGCTGTCTTCCTTATTATTAGTATTTCTCCAAGCCTTTCTACCAAGCTAATGACAGAATCCTTGGCAAATATGCCCTGAATGGAATTTTAAAATATTCCATGAAATCAAAATTATGAGCCTAGGCCAGACTAGATAGAGTAGACAACTTTTATCCCCCTACCCAAGATCTCTCTTTTCCTTTTATTCATTGTTCCTGGAATTCCACCATCAGCAATTTTTTCCACTGGGTTAAAAATTACCCTCTCGCTATAATCCTTTGTATAAATGGATTTGTGATAAATGGGGGTGGGGAAAGAGAGAGATGCAAAGAAGTCCTTGGCTTGAACCTCAAGCTTATTCCATAATACCTGTGTGAATTTAGGCAAGTGACAGTTTCTCTAGGTCTCAGTTTCCACATGGGTCAAATGAGATGGTTCGACTAAAGGATCTCAAAGGTTCTTTTCAGCTCTAAATCCTCCAGTCTATTATTCACCTTAGTTTGAGTCTGTCTATTTTCTATTTTCTCCCAGACCTGCTTCAGATCCCAGTTAAAATCCCACCTTCCACAGGAAGCCTTTCTAAATCCTCCTTGATTCTAGGGCTTTTCCTCTGTGGATTAACTCCCGTTTAATTCTATATTTAGCTTGTTTTGTACATAGTTGTTTGCATGTTGTCTCCCTCATTAACCTCTGAGTTCTTTGAGAACAGGGATTGTCTTTACTTTTAGTCATATCCCCAAGCCCTTAGCATAGTGCCTGGCACATGTAGGTGTTTAATAAATGTCAATCGTCTTACTGACAATTCTGCCTAGGTTTGATCCTGGTCTAAGTTTATAAATTTAGACTACAATTAAAGGTTCACAGATTTAGATCTTCAAGGCAGCCCAGAAGCCATCTAATCTAAGCCCCTTATTTTACAAAAGAGGAACTGAAGACTAAAGAAGTTAAGTGACTTGTCCAAGGTCACACATTTAGAAGGGTAATTGGAACTCAAGTCCTCTGACTCTGGAGTTGCTGTTGTTCAGTCATGTCTGAGTCTTTGTGACCCCAATTCGTGACCCCATTTGGGGTTTTCTTGGCAGAGATGCTGGAGTGGTTTGCCATTTTCCTCTCCAGCTCATTTTACAGATGAGGAAACTGAGGCAAACAGAGTTGAGTGACTTGCCCAGAGTCACAGTAAGTGTCCAAGACCAGATTTGAATTCAGGAAGATGAGTCTTCCCGATTCCAGGCCAGGTGCTCTATCTACTGTACCACCTAGCTGCCCCTAACAGAGCTATTCAAAGGTAAAATGGGCTCCTTCTAGAGATTGTGGGTTCTGGCTCACTAGAAGTCTTTCTAATGGAGGCTGCTTGAGCACATTTCAGATATGTTATGGTGGGATTCCTTTCTGGGTAGGGGTTGGAATAAATCACTTCTGAGATCCCTTCCAACTCTCATATTCCCTAAGTCTTCATTCTTAGAGATCATCACATCGAATTCTATCCCTTTTTGAGATAGGAGGAAACTGAGTCTCAGAGGAGCTGTGACTTCCCCTATGTCTCACAGATAGTCTAGACTAGCGCCCACACGTCCTGACTCCCAAACCAGGATCTTCCCATGACACCGTATTGCTGTCTTGGCCACTGTTCAGTTTGTGTTAAGCACATTTCACATAGTAGACATGTGGCCTCAGGAGAGCCATCTAGAAGACAGCAAAGGGAAACAAATTAAGCTGTCTTAAGGACATTGCAATAAAGCTAATTGCTATTGCATCTTCCCAGGGGCTGGTGAGGCCTGACCGCAGAGGACAAGTTGAAAGGCAGCTTGGTAAAGGGGAAAGCACACTGGTTGTATTCCTGGTAACTGGCTGTGTGACCTTGGAGAAATTAATTAACCTCTCTAGGTTCCAGTTTTCTCATCTGCCAAGTGAGGAGGTTGGATTAGTACCTGTGAGGTCTATAATCTAGTGAACTCCCCACGCCTCAGAATCCTCATCAGAAAAAAATGATACTTGCCATTTTTGAGGCTCGCTTTGCTGGGTCTCGGGGTGACACAGAGGCCTTTGTTGTTATCTGATGCAAATAAAAGAGGGATCCCCTGCATGTGAAGGCCATTCCAGAAAGGAGCTTAACTGTCAGCATTAAATCAGAGGCAGAGAATCCCAATGGGCTGAATTAGAACCAAGTGTCAAATATAGCCATGTTGATGCCAACAACACTCACAGGTGCTAAAGGAACCAAATTAAAATGTAATTCAGGAATGTTTAACAAAAGAAACAAAAATACAACAGAATCAGATAATATTCATCCATGGTTTTCTACCAGCATCCTTATGTAGGGTTCAGTTGCTTTCATTCCCATTTCTATTTGAGTTTGACACTACTAAGGTAGACCAAACCCTTCACTATATATACAGATGAGGAAACTGAATATGAGAGAGAGAGACAGAGAGACAGAGAGAGAGAGAGAGAGAGAGAGAGGGAGAGAGAGAGAGAGAGAGAAAGGGTCCGAAGTGGAAAGAGGAATAGAACTCGGTGGTTCTTTGAGTTCAAGGTGTAAGAAATGGGAGGGGGAGTTTTGTTTCCACAGAACTAAAGGTGTGCTTCCCTGCCCTCCCCCACCCCAGCTTTAGCAGAGACCAGGCCTCAAGGTCGGTCAGGTGAGAGGTTAGAGGCTTGTACACATGTGCATACTTTCTGAGAAGGCAGTCTAGGGAATTAGAGAGGCCAAACCCACTTGAACCTGTTCAAGCTTATCTAGGGTCTGGTCTTGGTCAAGAATCCAGGCCTACTGATTTGCATCATTTGCATATGTTAAAGAGGGAAAGTAGGGGAAGTAAAAGAATATAGTTTAATCCTAAACTAGGACAAGGAAAATCTAGTTAACTTCACTTTTGCTTCTGTATCCTTATTATCCTATTTATATAAACTGTATAACCTAGGAAAACTATGTAAAAAATAAAGATTGTAAACTAACCATGACTCTAGCAGGAGTGGAGGGAATGGTTACCCCTGCTCCTGCAGCTGTATCAGTGTGTGTGTGTGTGTGAGTGTTCCCATGAGCACTACACCCGCTCTCCCGGGGAGCGTAATAAAATGCCTTCCTCTGCCCACTCTGGTCCTGAATTCTTTGGGTGTGAATGGGCAAATCACATGGATTTTCCTAAGGTCAAGTGAAGGGAAGCAACAGGCAGTGGAAGCTCGCCAGGCTTACTCCTGGATCTTGTCTTGGGGTGTCCTGTGATCCCCACTGTGGTGTTAAGAGGGCTACCACTCTGGATTCCCTTGGAGAACCCTGTGGTCTGCACGGCCTTCTTAAGGGGACATCACATGGGACTTCCGGCCCTGTCTCGGGAGCCTTGTGATCTTACTGCCATCCTAAGGGGCCATCACTTGGGTCTTCCTTAGGGTCTGACCCCTAGGAGGCCCTGTGATCCCCACAGATTAAGGGATGGCTACCACTTGGTCTTCCTCTGGGAGTCCTGTGGTCTGTACAGCCTTCCCTAGGGATTATCACAGGGTTCTTCTTCAGGACTTTGGCCCTGCCTAGGAAGTCCAGTGATCGCCAAAACCACGTTTCTCACAAAGGTCAATGCTCTTTCCAATACAACACATGCCTCTCTTCAGTCATCTTGATGAACTCCAAACATCACATGTTCACAGTTCAAATATAAGGTTTTGTTGGGTTTTTAAAAGGCATTCCAAACTCTAAGGGAGGGGGGAGATTTGGGGGTTGTTGACTCATCAAACTTTAGAGCTGAGGAAGACCTTAAAGATCTAGCCCTTCACCCCACTTTACAGATGGACAACCTAAGTCCATTCTACTATTTCCCTTCCTTTCCTACAGATAATTGAGATCTCGAATTACGATCTGGCAAAGTGGATAGGGAGCCGCAATCCAAGGAGTGAAGGAGTTTGGCCAAACACCGACCACTTCACACATATGTTGGCTGTGTGACCCCAGGCAAGTGAGTCAATTTCTCAGCCAGGGTAAATGATTTTAAGCTGCTGGAAAGGTGAGAATCTGCATTGGTAGAGGAAGGTTCCTTACCTGGAGCTTGCTGCCCCCTCAGAGGTCCAAGTAAAATTATAAACTCAAGATCTGACCATATAGACCTAGTTTTCGTGTCGATGTAGTCGTGTATTTCTGCTTTGTCAAAACCAGATTGTACAGTCTTGGAGAACAGATCTTGTTCTCTTTCTGTTCTGTTACCAAGCATGGCTGTTCATAAAAATCTGTTGAACTGAATTTTTATAGGAATTGTAAAAGAGAAATAGTACAGTGGAATCAAAGGAAAAACCCTCAGGCTACCACCTCTGTGTATTTTCCTTAATGAAATCAGAAAGCATAGCTGGTCAGCTGGAGAAAATTGTTTTTGGTTGTTTTTATTTTTTTTGAGGGATAGCTGCTTCTTGGCAAAATCTCCCAGAACCTTCTTTCCTGCAGTAGCACCAAGGTTGCTGAAGCTTCGATGATGGGTGTGGCTCAGAAGAGCCTAAAACTGAGAACAGTTTCAGAATCCCTTCTGCACATCTTCACACCCGCCCTTCCCCTCTACCCCCCACACACATACCCCCACTCTGCCTGGATGCATATTCCTACTTTTCAAAATCTATCTCTTAATGCTTAGATCCAAATATTTGGACCTCACTGTGTGTGAACTCTGTCTCTAATCCCGACATACTCACTTGGACAGTCTTATGGAATAGGATAACTTAAGTGTGATTTGGGGAATTTTTCTCCTCCAGCTTTCCCTGCCACCCCCCAATGCCCACTCCCTTGAAACTATAATGCTAAAAGAAAGGTTAAAACCAAATTCCAGACGTATGGGGAAATCTTTCTCTCTGGTAATATCTACTCCCCACCCCCAGATATTTTTCCCTTGGCTCTCCTCACCCCCCAAAACAGTATCTCCATCTCTGATTTACCTTTTATAGTTTTTCTTTGTTTACATTCTTCCACCCCTCCCAGTTCAAGGTCCCTATGGTTGCCTCTACCCCTCCTTAGTACCCCTCCCTTCTCCTCTAAGCCCCCAACTCCCCTGCCCCTTAAGGCAATCTGATTTTGACTCCTTCAAAATTTTTTTAATAAACCAGTAGTAAATCCCAATGTTTCTTTGAAGTAAAGACACTGCTACATAATCTATTTTGAATCTATAATACTAGGTCTTAGGCCATGCCAGTTCTTGGGGTTACTTTTTCAAAAATGCACACTATGTAAATATATAATATCTCAGACTATTAGAAATGTACAGCCTCTAGCTGAAACTCCAAATTATTTATAGTTCTCAATCAAATACATCGTCAAAGGCCTCAGAATGGCGATGGAAAGCCAATAAAGTTGGAGGCCAATTATTTCCAGTAGGGACATCCATACTACTAGAATGCCCACAGAGTTAGGTAGCTGGGGGCCAGGGGGCTCCTAGAAAGTCATTCTGTTCAGCAAAACAGGGCTTTCCTTCCTGATCGTGGGCCATCTGGTGATTTGATAAAGTATTTGGTTTCTCAAGGCAATCCGAGTGTGCACTCCCTGGGCGCCACCGTTTATAGCTTAAATATGACTCGCATGTGGAGTCAGCATTACAAATGGGAAACAGCAGCTCTCAGGCTTGTTCACTAATGTAGCCCTTTCATCACCCAGTTACCCTTAAGCATCTCCTTTCCTATTGTAATTTGGGCTAAATGCAAAGCATTAGCCCCATCAATAAAAACTAATGGTTCTACTTTAAAAAAAAATGAAAAATCCCCCGAAGAGGTCTATTTAAAATAAAGTAGGGAAATAGCTTGTTCTCTTCCCTCCCCAAAACTCACTGTTTTCCTTGTGTTTTTTATTCGACCACTGGAAGACATTCCCCTGGAACGGTTTTGGACCCTCTCTCATCATTGGGATAATCACTCACATTTATATGGTGCTTCAAGGTTTACAAGGGCCTTCTAGGATCTACTGGGAATCCAAAGAGAAGCAATACTCTGACCAATGGTCACTTCATGCCCAACTTGGCTTTCATCTGGTTCTTGGCTCTCAAGTTTGAATCTGCTTGAAGCTAAGCCAAGAAACATTAGCCACCAAGCACGAAGTGTGGGGAATTTATTGATTTACTTACTTATGGTGTCCCCCACTGGGCTTTGTCTTTCATATGTCCTAACCAATTCTATGTCTCCCTTCCAAATACCCCAAGAAACTTTTCATTTCCTTAAATGAAACTAGGAAAGCCAGGTCAAAGGAAAAAAAATACCAAGCATTCCGTTGCTCTTATATTCATTATATAGCTTTAGAGAGAGAAGGGACCTTGGAAATCAATGAGTCCAGTGGCCTCGTTTTATAGATGAGTAAACCGAGGCCTGGAAGTTTGCTTCCCTTGGCCTCAGTGTGGTGTTGTGGTTGTTGTTCTTGGTGTGAGGAGGAACCAGTAGCAATAGATGGAAGCTGCAGATAAGTAGAAGGTGCAGGTTATAGGCCTGACATAAGGAAATGTGCCCTAATAATTTGAACTGTCCAAAAGTGAATTAGGCTGGTAACGATTTCTTTCCTCATAATAATCCCATGAGCTAAGTAGCATAAGCATCATTGATCCATTTTCTCCATTGGGAAACTAAAGGTGAGAGAGCTTATGTGACTTGCCCTGGTAGTAGACTTCCCCTCGCTTTAAGTAGAGGCTGGATGACAATTTGTCAAGGACATCAGCTTCTTAGTCAGGTCAAGCCTGACCTAGATGTCTGCTAAGGTCCCTTCCAACCAACATTTACAAGCCACCTTATTGAGAATCATAGATTTCAAGCCAAAAGGGACCTTAGACATCATTTATTCCAATTCCCTTGTTTTACAAAGTGGGTGACTTTGGCCTAAGGCCCAAGAAAGTTAAGTGATTTACTCAAGGTCCTCTAGGCATTAAGCGCGTCAGTATTTGAACCCAGGTCTTCTATCTGCAAATCCAGTACTCTTTCCCAAAGCATTTCAAACTACTATATTATCAAACTTTAAAACCTGACTACTTTGTACAGTTAAGCCCCTGAAGAGAGGTGCTTAAATAAGCGCAACAACAGGGGAAGGAAGATAGGAATAAGCATTTATATAGAGCCTACTGTGTGCCAGGTACTAAGTGCTAAGTACTGACAACCCTGTGAGGTAGGTGCCATTATCATCCCCATTTTACAGTGAAGGAAAATGAGGTAAATAGAGGTTAGGTGACTCGCCCAAGGTCACACAGCTAGTAAGCATCTGGGGTACTCGGACTCTCCCTGACTCCCAGGCCCAGTGCCTCTTATACGATAATGTAATATAATAAATACTCTCATACAATACTCTTACACAATACACAACAGCTAACATTTGTATGTTTTTTTTAAGGTTCACAAAATACTTTATTTTTATTGTCTCAATGCTTACAATGGTTCTATAAATTAGGTGGGCTTTTTTTTTTAATCATGATTTTACTGGTAGGTAAACTGAGGCTACGATACTTCCCCGGGGTCACAGTTCTGAGCCTTAGCTTCCTTGCCTATATGACAGGGGTAAAAACAATTCTCCTCCCCATCTCCCAGGGCCGCTGAAGAATAAAGTGAGACAATGTGTGTTAAGATTTTCCTGACTGTGGTGTCAGCTGGTGTGATGGCTCTGATATCAGATCCCCAGATCCCTCACGTCCTTCGTACAGCTGTGATTATCAGTCACTTCTCCCACTCTGTCTCTTCAGAACCTGTCGAGGTCTCCAAACATAGACACCACCTATTTATAAACCAGGCCAAGGCTATATTAGCATGATTACAGGCTATTCATTGCTAGGAGCTTGGCTGGGGGGTTGCTTTTTAGGAGACATACAAGCAGGAACATAGACGAGCCAGAAAGGAAAGTTCTCTTTCAAAGTGACCTCTTGCGTTCCAGCCAGGCCATCAACAGCTAAGTTTGTCCCTCTCTGTTTCTTCATCCAGCACTACTCCAACAGCAACATGATTTTATTTTAGAGAAGCTGACATTGTGAGAACTTTTTTCTCTTTATTTTGAACCAAAATTAACCTCTGTGTAACTTCTACCCATTTGTCCTAATTCTGGCCAATCAGAACTTGTTCTGGACCATGTCTACAGATTTGAATCCAGACTGAATTGAATATGAATCCACACTACTTATTCCCTCTTGGAATCCTGGGAATGTCACAACCTTTATAAGCTTCAGTTTCCTTGAGCTGTTAAATGGGGTGGGAGAGAGGTGGACTGTATATATGACCCAGCTCTAAATCTAAAATCCTTTTAGAATTGTCTTTACCCAGTGAGGCTCAGCTGATGTCATGTTGGGACACCACGTTCCAGAAGCATAGTCTTTTTCAAATGGGCCAAATATAGTTGATAAGTTTTCTACCTTCAAACAGAGTCATCCCATGTTTAGGCAGAGGTGACTCATGACTAGTGTGACACAGGTATCAGAGCAAGGATTTGAATTCAGATCCTTTGCTTCTAAATCCACCCTTATCTTTACTATGCCACATTGTACCCTATCTCTTGATCATTTAATCAGCTCAAAACAGGAACAATAATCTGGTGTCTAATTTTTTATTTAAAAAGGCTAGCAGGTAGATTGATTTCCCCCATTAAACAGGGGGTGTTTTGTTTGGAGATGTGGAAGGGAGAAAAGGAAGGAGAGGTCAGTATCATTGTCTTCAAGTGTGGGAATGACTGTCATGTGGAAGAAAGTTTAGAGCAGGGGTGGGGAACCTGAGGCCCTGAGGCCACAGTTGAGGACCTGGAGGGCCACAGGAGACATCTAATTCTTAAGAACAAAATCCAGCTGGCTTTTTACCATTTTTTCTTTCTTGTTTTCCCCCTCACCATGAATCTATAGTGTGCATTCATCAGAAAAAGCTTTCTTTTTTTTTCTCACTATGATTCTACAATCTGCATTCATCAGAAAAAGGTTTGTTGTACAAGTAGAGAGAAGCTGAGAAGCAATGTTTCTAAACAGATGCTGTTGATTTGCCCCAATACCACAAAGTAAGAAGAAACTTCCCCACCATCTTGCACAAGCACATCCTTCTGTGACCCAAGCATAGGACTGGATCATAACACGATTCCTTTTAGATTCCAGGACGAAACCTGGAATTAAGTTGTTTCATGGCAAAATCCCATGTGCCTCCCATAAGGTCTTCCAAATGGTCCCCTCTGAGCTGCCTGACCTAATCAGGCCCGCTAAAGCAGGTCAGTTTTCAGTGGGTATGTCTTCCATGGGGAACTGGCATGCAACTGACCTGTTATTGGAGACATACATGGAGAGAAAGACTGTGCTGTTTCAAATGTATGACATCTCAGTGTCCCCTTACTGCCTCTTTTTGACTGTGAGACCCCAGGTCAGTCACTTAACCTCATGGTACCCCCCCCCCCGGCAGTTCTCTGAGACTAAGTTGCCAAGCAGGTGCTGATCAGCATTCATAAAGACAATTTTCCTTACTGAGGGTTACCTATATCTGTAAGATCATAGGGCCAGTCCCAAAAATACATACATTTTACCATTTGCTAATCCCATTTTCTATGGAATGAAAGATGAGAATTTTTTAAAGATACTGAACTTAATGAGATGTAGAGTTACCTGTCCCATGGGAGAAAAGGTGGAGTATGGAAACATGCTACTAAACCAGGATAATTCATAAACCAAGTAGGTTGGGCCAGGCTATCTCTCATGTCTCTTCCAGATGTGACATTGTATGATTTTATCCTATCTGATCCTAAGAACAAGCCTATGAATAAAGCTGTAATAAATATTATTAGTGTAGCTTTACAGAGGAGGAAAGAGGCTCTCAGTAGGGAAATGATTTGTGTCCCTTCTCACCAAGTGACTGGTGGTATACAGTATTCTTGCTTGTGTTGTTGTGTTTGTCCTTCATTCTCAAAGAGGACCATGACATCAGTGAAATGATGACATGACTTTGAGTGAGGAAAGGCTGTGCAAGGTCACCAGCCTCACTTTTTCCTCCAGAGCCATCTGGGTCCAGTGACCTGATATTCATCAGGACAACTGGAGATGGCCCAGGATGCATTGGGAGACCCTGGCCCTTTAGGCAAAGGCCTTTTCATGTGCTCACTATAAGTGAGGTAACATCCATTCAGTGAATCCTGCTTGTCTTAGATCCCCCAGGAAAGATCTCTATTAGCACGGGTCAGTTGCTTTTGGCCTACCTTATTCCCACCAGGAGTACCCAAGCATGAGTGGAGGGCAGCCTTTTGGTTTGTATATCACTTCCTCTTCTGTCTGGGGGTCCTCTTGACTAGATTTAAATGAATTAATTAGCTGAATGAATGTTTTCCTAAAGAAAATGATGCAGGCCTATAAATCCCATCATTTTCTTTTAGGTAAGGATTCTCAACCATTTTGCATCATTGGCCCCTTTGGCAGGCTGATCAAGTCAAGTCAGTTGACAAGCATTTATTAAGTGCCTACAAGGTTCCAAACACTGTGCTAAGTGTTGGAGACACAAAGAAATTAAAAAATAAAGCAAACAAACAAACAATAACAACAACAGACAGTATCAGCTCTCAAAGAACTCATGGTTTAACAAGGGAGACAATATGCAAACACTGACGCCGCCACCAATAATAATAATAGTTAGCATTCCTATAATGCCAGAGACTGTGCTAAATGCTTTATGCGTGTGTTCTCATTTGCTCCTTGCAACAACCCTGAGAGGTAGGTGCTATTATTATAGTTGGGGAAACTGAGGCAAACAGAGATTAAGTGACTTGCCCAAAGTCACACAGTCTAAGGTTGGATTTGAACTCAGGTCTTCCTCATTTCATCTACTGTGCCACCTATGAACAATCAAGATATAGACAAGCTAAGTTGTAGATAACCTCAAAGGGAAGGCACTGGCAGTAAGGAGGATCTAAAAATAATGTTTTTAAATACATAAAATATATAGAATTGCCAGAGAAACTATTTTTCCACCCAAATTCACAAACCCCTGAAATTTATCTGTATGTTAAGAAGCTCTGAATTAGATCATGGTAAAATAATTTTGACCTCATTATCAAATTTATTTGTTTTTCCAAGAAATATATCATCAATTCCTCATTCTATCCTCATATAACAGAGGGGTTTTTGTGGTGGTTTTTGTTTTTTGTTTTTTTAGTGCTCTCATCACCTCAGCTGACAACATTCTGAATTACAATCCCAAGTAGATTCAATAAACATTATTACACATTTAAATGGTACTGAGATTCATCGGGGGAGAATCTGTTAGGCAGCATAGGGTAACAGAAGGCATACTACAATCAGAATTCTGGTTCTAACATTTACTGTCTGCGTGACCCTGGGCAAATCTCTTAACCTCTCCAGGCATCAGTTTCTTCATTGACAAAATGGGAATAATGATACTTAGGCTACCTGCCCTCAAAAGACTAAAATTAGGAAAGGGCTTTGAAAGTTGTCTGGGATCCTCGAGGAGTACAGAGGGCAGCTCATCCACACCTTCTCCTCCCCATGATTCTTGTCTATGTAGTTCCACATTGCCTCCCTAAATGTTGGGTGCACTCCTTTGGATCTTCTCATACCTCAGGAAACAGGGAAGTCCTCTGACTGCGCAGATAGATATGTTCGTTGTAAATATCTTAGATATTATATTGGCAGGGGGAAAAACTATTTCTTTGAAAACTTAATTATGTTTTAAAATTTTCCCCTCAGAGAAAATTGTCCAGAGAGAATTTTCTTTTCACTGCTAAACATGTGGTTGAGGCAGTGTGGAGCCATGGAAAGACCACTAGCCTGAGAGGTAGAAGACCTGAGTTCTAATCTCAGGTCTGTAGAGCTGTGTGACCTAGACCAAGTAATTTCCTATATCCGGCCCTGAGTCTCCTCTCCCATAAAATGAAGGTGTTAGATTAGCTCACCTTCAAAATTCCTTCCAGTTCCAAGCACCTATGAATCTAAGAATGATCGTTTCATTGACTTGTGACTACCTGTGAATGTTCTAGGGAAAAAGCAGCTGGTAAACATTTTTTAAAACATATTTGAAAAAGCTATATAAATCCTTGGGGTCATCAAAAAAGGCATGTGCCCTTTTGGTGGTATAAGAATCCCTTACTTAAGAGCCAGTGGACTCCGAACTAAAACTTGTCTTCTTCCCTTTCTCTGTCTAAGGTGGTGGTCTCTTGGTTCTTTTATTGCTGTTATTTCTAGAATTTAAAACAATCGTCTTGTTATGTGGCAAAGGATGATACATGAATAGCTTCACTGATTTTATTTCATGTTCCAAATTCAAATATTTCAAAATCAATTATCCAACTTTCTGCTACAGTGTCTAAACATGTCTGTAAGTTATAAAGAGCTGCTCCCTGGAGAAGAGAGAGTTGGCGATTCTTTCTCTGCTGCCATATTCTTAATTGATCAGGCCTGAGTACAAGTAGTCTGTGACTTTCACAGAACCTCCCATTAAACCCCATTCTCTAGCTATATAAGCCTCTGGTGTCTCATCTCTTATTTCTTTCCTCTCCCCCCTTGCCTTGACCTTTAATTCACCAGGATTGTAGGAACAGCAGGCTGAGATCTAGGAAGTTGTGAAATCATGTTCTACCTTTGACACATACTGGCTGTGTGACTCTAGGCAGGTCACTCATCTCCTAAGAGACCCCACGCAACTCTCTAAGATTCTAGACTGACCATTAGGTAGGGGAAATCTCTCGCTGATAGCTCCCTGTGCTGATGAAATCACAGAACTAAGGGGGAGGTGGGAGAGGTGGAACAATATTTTCTTAGAGAGAGCATTCCTTCATTCATTGAATTTATTCAAAAATAGAATCCTCTGAAGGCTACTTTAATGCTGCATCAAGTGTTCCATTGGTTGAACACCTATTTTATGGGCAAGTTTATCGTAATTTAATTTCACTTGAGGTATTCTCAAAATTATTTTCATAACAAATATAGTTTCAAAAAAACCCAGCATAAATCAGAGTGAAATAAAACAAGCAATTCTCCTGTTACAGATCATTCTTCATATGTTCTACCTGGGCAAGAAGCCATGTAGATACCCAGGTAGTCCAGAAGCCCCAACCCAATGGAAAGCAGTATTGTAAAGAGCATATACATCACATCAAATTGACTGAGGTAATGAAATGCAGAAATAGTCAAGGTTGGAGGGGTAGGCACTAAGGTAATATTGGTGGTACTATGAATTGGTCCAACTCTCCTAGAAGATGATTTACAATTATCAGAGAAAGGATATTAAACTCTCCACATTCTTTCAGCCTGATATCCCACTGCTGGGTATATATTCCCAAAGAGATCAAAGACATAAAGAAAGGTCTTATATAGGCACCAAAATATTTATAGCATCAGTTTTTATGGTAGCAGAAAATTAGAAACAAAGTCAGTGCCCAGCAACTGAAATATGGTTGAACAAATTGTGATACGTGAATATAATGGGAAAGAGCTAGAAGGCCCTTAGAATGTTGAATAGACCCCCTGAGAAAGATTCCCCGAGGGTCCTGAACAAGAGTTACACAAGACAGACTGACAGGGATGGCCTGTGATTTGCATAGCTGGAGGAAGTGCCTCTGTCAATGAGATCACAGATTCATACGCATATTGAAGTAAGAAATAATGAATAGCAGGAATTCTGAGAAACATGAGAGGATTGTACGAACCAATACAGAGCAACAAAAGCAAAACCAGGAGAATGAAAGTACACAAAGACCACAATAATTTAACTGAAAACAACGTTAAAAGGCAGCTGAACTAAAATTAAATGCAGAGGCTAATTCTGATTCTGGAGGCCACGCTTCTCTCCTCACTTGAGAGGTGGATGACTATGGGTGTAGAATATTGCCCATCCTGTCAGATATGGTCCTCAAGTTGGTCAGTTTTGCTTAATCATTTTTCTTTGTTACAAGGGAAAGTCTTTTTGAATAGGGTATATTGGGAAGTGACTGGAATAAAAAAAATGAAGATATCAATAAAATTTTTAAAGTGAAAACATAGATGGCAAAAAGTCAGAAGACCTAAGTTCTGATCCTGCCTCTGAAACAAACTAATTGTGTAAATTTGGGTCAGCTTACTTGTTTTTCGGTTTGCTTATCTTTACTTATTTATTTCAGTGGGGGGAGGGGGAAGCAATAGAGGTCAAGTGACTTGCCCAAGGTCACACAGATAGTAAGTGTCTGAGGCTAGATTTGAACTCAGGTACTCCTGACTCCAGGGCTGGTATCCACTGTGCCACTAGGCTGCCCCATTGCTTAATCTTTAAAATGAGGGAATGGTATAAGTTTCTTCCAACTCTGATGGTCCTTGTTCTAAAAACTTTTCTAGCAAAAAAAAAAATATATATATATATACATATATATGTATACCCACATACACACACACACACACACACACACATATGTGGATAGATGGATGGACAGACAGGCAGATAGATAAATAGATAGATAGATAGATAGATACATACATACATACATGGAAAGATAGATAGATACATGTTAAGGGATGTTTTTGGAGAATTAAATTATCATGGCAGGCAGGGACCCAGAATTCTCAAAGGCCATACAAGAGCTCACATTTATTTAGGACTGACTTTAAGGACTTTAAGGACTGACTTTAAAATACTTTACATACATTATCTTAGTTGATTCTTACAACAAACCTGTAAGCTAGGTGCTATCATCACCCCAAATTTTACAGTTGAGGAACCAAGACTAAAAGAGATTATTTCTGAGGCAGAATTCCAACCCTAGGTCATCTTCAACGCTCTAACCACTGTGGCAATGGCAGGCCCTACCAAGCTAGAAAAGACGTTTACTCTGTTCCTGGATATTGTTTTGTCTTTTCCCAGCTAAGTTTGGCAAACCTCAATCCCAGAAGGCTGGCCACCAGATGATGATTTTATTTTTGGCCTATGCAACCCATGAAATCTTCTACTACTCACTTCACTTCTGGCTTCCCTCCTCAATCTCTGGACTTTTCCATGTACACTCCCCACAGCACAGGCCCCACGCAGGTACCCTCCTTATTCTCCCTTTTATGTGTTGTCCTCCCCAATTTAAATTAAGCTTCTTGAGGGTGGTGGGTGTCTTCTTTGCTTATATTTGCATCCCTAGCACTTTGTTCAGTGTCTGACATATGAGTGCTGAATCAACGCCCTAATACATTGAGAAAGAATTGATATCTCTGTCTCCAGAGGAAGCCCTCTCATCTACAGCTCTTTGAAATGTTGAGGTACTGAGAATTAAAAGTTAAATTGATCTTGAATTTTATGGCTTGTTGAAAAAATATCATTAAGTATATGAGAGAATGATGCCCATTTCCCACCCTGCTGCTGTTGCTGTTCCACCCTCCAATCCAGACCTCCAGAAGCCATACGCAGGAGGAGCGAAGTTGTTTAACTCTGAGCTACCCAGATCATCCAGCTTCATCTTGACCATTATGCCCCCTGCCACCTCAGTCATAACCCCGCCAATCTATGCTTTCCACCTCTTGCTCTGAGGATTGTAATTAAATTAATACTACCATTACCCCCACTGCACCATTCACCATCCCTGTGGCCAAAACACTCTTCCCTCGACAGCATTCTCTTATATCTGTTGTTACCCCTCCCCATTAGATCACAAGCTCCTTGAAGACAGACGCTATCTCATTTTTATATTTACATTTCAAGGACTTGGCACAGGATAAGTACGTAAATGATTTTTCATTTAATCATAAAATGTTAGAACTTAGTGACCACCTAGTCTGACCCCTATTATTTTACAGATTGGTCCAACGCCAGAGAGTGTCAATGATGTGCCCAAGGTCACGGTGCTAGTGACTATCAGAATAAGAACTAAAATCCAGGTTTCCTGTTCTCTTTGGACCATACGATACTGTGGGAAGGCAAGAAGACAAAAGGCAAGGTTTCCATTTAATCATTTATTTTTGAAAACAGCAGAATTGAAAGAACCTTTAAAAAGCTTCAGGAGCCCCCAAAAAAAAAACGCATGAAATGAAATGGGTCAAACACAGGGAAAGCACAAAGGGAGGGAAGGACGCTGACAAAGCAGACCTGCCAGTTTCACAAAACGATTTTAATCTGAAAAGCTTAAGGGAGTCGATCACACGTCAACCGAGGGAAAAAGGCTACAAAGAATAATTACCGCAACATTAAAATCTGAGTTGAAGATAAGGTTGTTCCCTCAGAAACGGCTCCAAAGGCACTGTGGATGGTTCATAAGCATTCCTAGACATCCTGTAATCCCAACTTGAAGGAAATTAATGCTTGCTTACATGAATTCAGACTTCCCCTGGTTTGAGCCAGGGGCTGCAATACTTGAAAAGATATTACAGGTTTATTAAAAAAATTATTTGGGGGGAAGGCAGGAGGCCAAGACTGACTGTCCACAAAATATTGTAAACCACTAGTGCTGGTAATGACTAAGGTATTTAAAGGCCTTTTGCAAACTAGGCTCATGCCACAAAATATGTGCTGGAGACACCTTGCTTGTTGGCTAAATAGATGAGTATATCCTTTGGTGCCTGGTAATCTCCTCTGAACTTACAATGGCATTGGTTGTGAGGCTGGAATCTGGGGGGCAGGGGAAGCATTTTGGAATCAAAAAGAACATTGGCCTGGGAGACCTGGATTCTACGAGCCATTCCATGTGTGACTCTGAACATGAGTTCTCTGAGCCTCAGTTTTCTCATTTGTAAAATGAAAAATGATGCCTAAGGTCTTTTCTTTTCTTTAGGTAATTGGGGCAAGTGACTTGCCCATAGTCACACAGCTAGTATCTAAGGCTGGATTTGAACTCAGGTCCTCCTGATGCCAGGGCTTGTGCTCTATCCACTGTGCCACCTACCTGCACCCCATCTCTCATGTCTTTTCTGGGATTTATGACCTAGAATCCAAATATTCACAGTTGCTTAGGACAAAATTATATGAATACATTCAGCAACTATCATGGATAGGATATGTCCTATTCCTATATATTTTTTCATTATATTAGCTTTCATTGCTACTTAGTACATTAAAATTGGCCAAGAACTTACCTACCAACATTCCTCTGTGGGACAGGCAACATAATCTCCATTTTACCAATGAGCAACCTGAAGCTGAGAGGTTAAATGACTTGCCTGTGACTGTACAATTAGTATAAAAACAAGGATTTAAACCTCTTTCTCCTGATTTAAGGTCAATGTTCTTTTACCACACCATGTTACTTCTCAGTTGACAGTGGAGTCTGTTCATGACCATTCCACAACCACTAACCCCAAAACTTCGTAGAACTTCTAAGGTTAGGGTAAATTATTTACTCAACCCTACCCCACTAAAAGTAAATTAGAAGGTGCCTAATCAATCAATTTTTTCATAGGCCTCAGACTATGAAAGGGCCTTCAGACTTGAATGACTTCGCATAGAACTCTTATTCAGGTAAGACAAGGAATCATGACAATGACCTTGGATCATCTATAAACGATCAAATGAGTCTAAAAGCAATTTATTCAAAAAATTGGAGCAAGCATGATACTCCAGTATACTCCCAAGAAACAAAGGTCAAAAGTTGTGGAGGAGAAGGAAGCTTTCTAGACATCTTAGAGCAGAAGATGCTTGCTAATGCCAAGAAAAGGTTGTCTTTTTTTTTTTGAAGGGGGAAGGCAGGGCAATTGGGGTTAAGTGACTTGCCCATGGTCACACAGCTAGTAAGTGTGTCAAGTGTCTGAAGTCACATTTGAACTCAGGTCCTCCTGACTCCAGGGCCGATGCTCTACTCACTGCACCACCTAGCTGCCCTAAAAAGGTTGTCTTTTCCCAATTTCCTCTCCCAATATCTGTCTATCTACAGACACTACATAATAATCTGCTGTTTTGTTACCCAGATATTTGTTCAAAAAAATTAATTCTGTTTCAATCACAAAAAGACCACAGGTTAACTAGAAATAAATATAAGTGTAAAGTTGGGCAGAGAGCCCAACTTTTGCTTAAATATTAGGAATTTTCCCAGCTGGAGACTCAGAGCAATTATGACTGAGTTCATATCTTTTCATCTGAAAGAAACTCCCTAAATCTGAATATAAAGGAACTATGTGGACCTTAGGGGCCATTATCTTGCCCCCTCAGCTTTAGATATACTAAAGATTAAAATAGGAAAATAAAAGTAATATTTGTGGAGACACCAAAGAAATGTTAGAACCCTAGGCACTCAAATTTTAGTGTATTAACAGTGGGCTGGAAATTTATTGGTAAAAGATCCACTGAGTTTTGTTGGTAACACTGATTTTATACTAATGCATTATTATGGAAAGTGATGGCTTTGGAGCCTGAGGACAAGGATTCAAAGCCTGCGCTTACCATTTACTACTTATGTGACCCTGGACAAATTATGTAACTTCTCTAGGCCTTAGGTTCCTCGTCTGTAAAAGGAAAGAGTTGTATTTGGTGGCTTCTAAGGTCCCTTCCAGATCTAATTCTGTGGGGAGGCAGGGATTTGTTTTGTTTTTAATCCTCCTACCACGGTTTGCTGTGGAAGGTAAAGGACACCATCCAATATGGCCCCTCGGCAGCTCTCTGAGAATCTGGTCATGGGCCATTTGCTGCACTGGGAAAAGCACTGGATTTGGAATCAGAGGACCGGGGCTTAAATTCCGGTTCTGCCATTTACTATTTGTGTTGCCTTAATCTCTCTGAGCCTCAGTTTCTTCATCCACAAAATAAGATAGTCAAATAAGATGGCTTCTAATATCCCTTCTAGCACTAAGTCTATGGTCCTAACTTGGCAATATTAGACTTGGGATGGTTTGATTTGGCCTACTTTCTCTTAACCCAAGGAATAACCAGCCACATTTGTTTTTAAAGATGGAATCATAGACATTAGGAATGGGAGGAACCTCAAAGACCATCCAGCATGTACCTCCCAGGATTGTTGTGAGTATCAAATCAGATAATAATGATAAAGTGCTTGGCACAGTGCTTGGCACATTGTGGGCATTCTATAAATATTATCATCATCAAAATCATCATCATCTTCATGAAGCTATTTGGTAAGAAAGAAGTAGAGCTGGGGTTTGTTTCTCTAGTCTAGTGATCTTTCCTTATGTTTAGTGCCTATGAAACAGAGCACTGAGTGTTGTTTGTTGTTGTGGTTATTGTATCAAGAGAGTGAAAAGAAAGGCAGATTTGACATTCTTTTGATCACCAGGGAAGGATTCCAGTTGGCTATAGTTAAATTAAATCCTACAAATATTAAACTCTCTTTGGTTTGTTTAGTTTTCATTTATTTTATGGGATTGTAGGGAGATATTTTTTTAAAGCTATTGGACAGGGATTCTGGAAGGGTGGCTATTCTGACCACATTCTTAAGGCCAAATCTAGTTCCAAGAGCCTGAACTAGATACACATATTCCTTTGGACACTTTCCCATTCAACTAAAAGGGTTTTTTGCCTTACAAAAAGTATTTGAGGTTTAAATTTGTGCTATACCTACAACTGTTCTCATTCCCTTTCTAAGGAGAGGCAATGTGGTCTAATGGAAAGTACACTGAATGTGAAGTCCAAAGGCCTGAGTTTGAGTCTTTGTTTTTACTCTTATAGACTATAAGTGTCACTTACATAAGTGAGACTTATAGATATAGATAAGTCATGACCTCTCTGAATCTTAGTTTTCTCATCTGTGAAATGGAAGGAACATTTTACTCTACCGATGCAGCTATTTTGAGGAAGATGTTTTGAAACTTTAAATTGTTATTAAAAAGTGAGTTATTAAATATAGGAAATCACTCTTGCATGATTCTCTCTAGACCAATCACCCCTCACCTCCGGGATCATATTTAGGTATGAGATAAGTAAGCTACAGCTCAGGCTTTACCATAGGAGAAACCTCTAAATCATTTCAGACAATGGTATGGGCTCCAAAATCTTGACACAGAGCGAGGCCTTAGTGTGTTAATCTGATTCTCCCTACAACCATGATTTAATGCTCTATGACAAACTCTTGGAGTTAACTAATAAGATTCACTCTATTTCTTTGTATTTCATTTATTTATTGGCCAGACCTGTGATTGCATTAGCATAGGGAAATCTCAGGAAGGAAACTCCTTTCTACCAATGTAGATCAGCACCTGTTCTGCAACATCCAATCTGGAGCATTAAGAGGTTAAGTTACTTGCTCAGGGTCACGTGGCTGGTATGTGTTAGAGACAGGACTTGAACCCAGATGTTCCCAAGTTACTTGGAGGCCAGCTCTCCATCCACTTCTCACACTTTCTCCGTGACTGATAGAAGAATAGTAGGTGTTGAGTAGGCTAGAACCCTGTAACAGATGTCCTAAAGGAACTCTGGACACAATAACAATTATATTGGAAAGACAAACAACTTGGAAAGGCTTAAGAATTCTGAATGACTAGCCACAATTCCAGATGTCCAAAAATGACAGTCACTGGGAGATGATAGACACAAGATAAAGAATGAAACAAGCATTTTTAAACAGGGCCAATGAAGGAATTGGTTTTGCTTGACTATGCATTTTTGTTGCAAAGGGGTTTTTTTTTCCTCCAATTGGATGAAGTTGAGAAGGAAAGAAATAAATTTTCATTACATATACATATATATTATTTGTATAGATATATAAAGCAAACTATGTAAGAGAAAAAATAATGAGCTTCTGGCACATTTAGCAACTACTATGGTTCTATCAGTCAACTGAGGAATACAAAAATTAATAACAGCGTAATTTTTATTACAGCTATCATTATTATTATAACTCCATTAAAGTCTTCTTTTGATTTGTTGCCATAACCTGAAGGTGACCCCAGATTCTTTAAGGTTTTGCGAGTGCATTTCATGCTCTTGCAATTCTTGTTAATCTAGAAAGGTTTCAAGTATGGCCTTAGAGTCAAGATGTTGTTTGTTGTCCAAGAATCATTCTACATAAGTGTATAGAGGCTCATCACCAGAGGGCTGGCCACCTTGTGATGGACATTTTTTGGCTATAGACATATTTGAGATAGCCTGGAATAGCAGGTAGGTAGGAGGAAAGTGATGGGGTGCATTGGGGTGGGGGTAGGGAGAGGTGGAGGTTGTCACCTTTGTCGATAGAAGCATCACTCACACCAATGAAATCTTGGCTCCCTGAATTGTTCAATTATCCCTGTTCTGACCTATTTATTTATAATGGATAGCCACTGTCATGGTGGTTGGCTACCTCATGAAGATAGCTATGGGGTGAGGAAACAGCAGGCCTACATTCTAGCCCCACTTCTGCCATTAAGTATCTGTATAACTTTGGTCAAGTACATTAACTCCTTTGGGCCTCAGTTTCCTTATCTGTAAATTGCAGGATTGGCCTAGGTGACTTCCAAGGTCAATTCCATGAACAACATTCCGTATGACCTGGGAAGCTGGTTATATTTTTGTTTGGCCTTCTTGAAGAGACCCAAATAGGAAGTGTGCTCATTTAGAGTAACAATCTAATCACCCTTGAGCTGGTTCATATAAACAGCCTTTGATCATCGGTATACATGATGACCTAAACCAATCCAAATCTTTGCATAAGATACCTACGACTAAAGTCTGAGATCCAAGATATATAGGGAACTGACACAAATATGAGATCAAGAACCACGTTCCAATAAATAAGTGGTAAAAGGATCTGAGCAGTTTTCAAAAGAAGAATCACAAAGTATAAATGCAGCATAAAAGTAGCATGAAAACATGCTCCAGATCACTAACAGGACAAATGAAAGCTAAAACTACCCTGAATGTTCACCTTACACCCTAAAAATTGACAAAGAAGATGAAAAAATGAAAGCAGTCAATGATGGAGGGGCTACTGATGCCATGACTTACTGTACAACATTGCTCCCATCTGCCCCTTCCCTCTGGTCATATTGCCACCACCCTAACAGTTCTCATCACCTCTTGCCCGAACTACCATAACAGCCTCCTCACTACACTCCCTGATTTAAATCTCTCCTCTCTCCTTGCTTCATATGGCTGCCAAAGCGATCTTCTTAAAGCACAAGATTGACCATGTCGCCCACCTAATCAAAAACCTCCTTCAGTGGCTCCCCATGGCCTATAGCAGGGCTGTCCAAAATCTGATTGGCAGGCTGCATGCAGCCCGCAGTGTGATTTATGCAGCCTGCCTACAAGCACAGAAATTTACATAAATGCTTTAGTAAATGAAGCCGAGCTACCACAGAGCTCTCACTAAAATGGCAAATCAAAATATATTGTCTATTGTTTCAATAAAAACCTAAGGTTGAACAGCCCTGGCCTATAGGATAATATATAAACTCCTTAGCCTGGCACCTAAGGCCCTCTCATCTACCTTTCTAGCCTTATTTCACATCACAACTGGACTTTACCAATTCTGCATTCTATTCAAACTGGGCTCCTAGCTGTTCCCTAACTGAATACTAATTCCTATCTCCATCCATTTTCCACAAGCCATTCCTCAGTCCTGGAATGCACAGTGTCCTCATCGCAGTCTGCCAGAAACCTAGCTCTCCTCTAAAGTTCAACTTGGTGCCACCTTCTCTACAAAGCTTTCTCTTACCCCCCCACTGGAACTTCACTCTCTCACCTCCATTTTCCTTCTATTATAATACACACATAGGCATGTATATTGTGCATGTGTGTATATGCACACATATACACATACGTACACATGTGTATGTATATGATATACACATATGAATGTTTATATGTGTATATAAATATATACATATGTTTGTTAGTTTTTCCTTCCAATAAATGTAAATTCCTTCATAGCAAAGGCTGCTTTGGTTTTTGCCTTTTTGTCCTGGTACCTACCACAATCCTTTAGGCATAGCAGAGCCCTGAGGTTTGTTAGATTTTTTGATTAAATAATGTAATCGTGTGTGTGTTTAACTACCTGTCCCTGTTGGTGTCCATTAGGACAAGGGACCTGTCTTATCCAAACTTTATGTCTTCCCCAGAGCCTACAACAGTGCTCAGCACATATTTGGCAGTCAATAAAAGTAGAATAGAATTGAATGGTACATGCCTAAGTTCACACAGCTAGTTAAGCAGCAGAGTTGGGGGATTAAAGGTCACACTCCACAGGGGCCTCCACTTTGTATTTCAATCCTCCTTTATGTGGCATATCTAAATGACTAATCTTGCCATGAGCCATCTCATTAGGTGACACTTCATAGCTATGCTTACCCTGCAAGGGATAATTGGCTTTAGGTTTCTAAATCCAAATCACACACATGTCGAGGGGGCACTGAAAAGGCTTCTGTGAAAATCTTTCAAACTGAAACCCGAAACCAGGTTGGCATTTGTCTGATAGAGAGCAAAGCTCAGCCAGGTTCATGAACTTCAGATGAAGAGGACTGAACTGGATAATACTTAAGTTCTCCACCAACTCTAAAATTCAATGTTATTTGTCCAACTTTAACTTTTTCTATTCTAAAGTCCCTTCCAGCTCTAAGATTCTATGTTCTATGACCTAAGGTTCCTTCTGTAAAGTAGAAATAGAACATTTAGTGAGGCTTCAGATGCTCACTAGGAGAGTGGGAATTTCATTTTAGAAGTGACGTAAGAGTGGTGGAGCAGTGGCATAGATTAGACACACAGTGCACAGTAGTAAATTACCATCCTTGTTATTGTTTGTCCTTCATTCTCAGAGAGGACCATGACATCAGGAAGGTGATGCCATGACATGCAAGTGAATTGGATTTAAGTGAGGCAGGGCTGTGCAAAGTCACCAGCTTCACCTTCCCCTCCCACGCCATATAGGTTCAGTGGCCAGAGAGAGTAGGATGACTGGAGATGGCCCTCAATTTACCATAGTGATCTAGAGTTTGATAAACCCAAAGATCCAAGCTTTGGGGGGCAAGAATTCACTATCAGACAAAAAAGTGCTGGGAAAATTGGAAAGCCATTTGGCAGAAACTCATTGTTGTTTTTGTCCTTCGTTGTAATCATAGATCGACATCTCTCAGCATATACCAAGATAAAGTCAAAATGCGTATATGATTTAGACAGAAAGGGTGATATCATAAGCAAATTAAGAGAGCATGGAAAATTTTACCTGTCAGGTCTATGGATAAGGGAAGAATTTATGACCAGAGAAGAGAGAGAATCACAGGAAGTATAATAAATAATTCTGATTACATGAAATTAAAGTTTTACAGAAACAAGACCAATGCAGACAAAATTAGAAGGAAAACAGGAAACTGGGAGAGAATTTTTACAGTAAGTTTCTCTGATAAAGGCCTCATTTCTCAAATATGTAGGGAACTGAGTCAAGTTTATAAAAATAAGAGGCATTGCCCAAATGATAAATGGCCAAGGGATGTGAACATGCAGTTTTTAGAAGAAGAAAACAAAGTCATCTGTAGTCATATGAAAATATTCTAAATCACTATTGATTAGAGAAATGCAAATCCAAACAATTCTGAAGTATTACCTCACACCTAACAGATTAGTTAACGTGTCATAAAAAGAAAATGACGAATGCTGGAGAGGATGTGGAAAAGCAAGGATACTAATGTACTCTTGGTGAAATTGTGAACTGGTTCCATCATTCTAGAGAACAATTTGGAACTATGCTCAAAGGGTTATAAAACTGTGCATACTCTTTGACCCAGCAATACCCCTACTAGCTCTGTATCCTGGAGAGATCAGAGGGAAAAAAGGACCTATATGTACAAAAATATTTATGGCAGCTCTTTTTGTGGTGGCAAAGAATTAGAAATTGAGGAGATCCCGTCAATTGGGGAATGTCTGAACAAGTTGTGGTGTATGATTGCGATGAAATACTGTTGTGGTATAAGAAATGATGAGCAGGATAGTTTCAGAAAAACCTGGAAAGACATATATGAAATGATACAAGGTGAAGTGAACAAAACTACAAGATCATTGTATGCAGCAACAGCAATATTGTAACGATGATCAACTGTGAAAGACTTAGCTACTCCAATCAATACAAGGATCCAAGACAATTCCTAAGGATTCACAACGAAAAATGCTATCCACCTCCAGAGAGAGAATTGAACTTTTTACTTTCTTTACTTTTTTTTGCTTTTTTTGAAATGTAGCTAATATGGAAACATGTTTTGCATGATTTCACATGTATAACTGATATCGTTTGCCTTCTCAATGGGTGGGAGAGAAGCAGGAGGGAGAGAGAATTTGGAATTCAAAATTTAAAATAAAGAATGTTTTTAAATAAATAAATAATGATTTTTTTGAAAATAGAAGGAAAAAAACTCCAGCACAGGAGTCAGGACATCAGCTTATTGCTGAAAAGAACCTTAGAGATCAGAATCAGAAGGGAGCTTAAAGGTCATCTAATCCAACATCTTCATTTTATTTTAATTTTTGAAACTTGGTTCTATCTGGTCCAGGCTAGGAGTGCAGTGGCCACCTGAGCTCATCGCTAATCAATATGGAAGCTTTGGTCTGCTCTTAGACAGGTTAGTCGCTTCCCATCTCTTAGATGCTCACCACATTGGTGCTTGACTGAGTAGGAACTCCCAATTAGCTTTGCCCCTACTACAGCTCAGAACTTCCCAGCTCAAGTGATCCACTAGCTTCAGCTTCCCAAGTAACAGTGATTACAGGTGCTCACCACCACATGCAGAGACAACACCTTTATTTTAGAGAGAACTGAGACTTAAAGACATTAAGTGGCTTATCAATGAGTCCCACATCCTTTTGCAGAGGAAGAAACTGAGGTCCAAGAGATATCCTATATAGATTTCCTAGTTCCCTCACTTAATGGTTATGAGAATATAAAATATAAAGAAGGTGATTCTAACTACATGAAATTGAAAAGCTTTTTTGCATTAAAAAGCAATTAATATACCAAGGGTAAGAAGGGAAGCAGTCAACTGGAGAAATCTTTGTGTCAAATATCTGTGAAATGTGTCTAATATTCAAGATAATATAGACAACTAACAAAAATACATGACTAAAAACGCTATTCTTTAATACATAAGTGGTCAAAGAATATGAACAAACAATTCTCAAAAAGAGAATTGTAAACTATTAAAAACCACATGAAAGAATGCTCCAAATCATAAATAATAAAAGATAGATAAATCAAAACAACTTTGAGGTTTCAGTTCACATGCCGCAGATTGACAAAGAGGATGAAAAATAGAAATACTGAATATTAGAGGAGTGGTAGAAAGGCAAGCCCATTGAAGAATTATTGTTGGAGCAGTGAATTGGTTCAACCATTCTTTTTATCATTTTTATTTAATATTTTAGTTTTCAACATTGATTTCCACAAGATTTTGAGTTACAAATTTTCTCCCCATTTCGACCTTCCCCCCATTCCAAGATGGCATATATTCTGATTGCCTCACTCCCCAGTCAATCCTCCCTTCTTTCTCCCCACTCCCCCCTGCCATACCCTTTCCCCTTACTTTCTTGTAGGGTAGGATAGATTTCTATGCCCCATTCCCTATATATCTTGTTTCCCAACTGTATGCAAAAAACAACTTTTTTTAAGCATCTGCTTTTAAAACTTTGAGTTCCAAATTCTCTCCCCTCTTCCCTTCCCACCCACCCTCCCTAGGAAGGCAAGCAGTTCAACATAGATCACACATGCATCATAATGTAAAACACTTTCACAATGCTCATGTTGTGAAAAGCTAACCATATTTCCTTCCATCCTATCCTGTCCCTTTTTATTCAATTTTCTCCCTTGACCCTGTCCCTTTTCAAAAGTGTTCGCTTTTGATTACCTTCTCCCCCATATGCCCTCCCTTCTATCATCCCCCCTTTTTGTCCCCCTCCCCTTACTTTCCTGTGGAGTAAGATAACCAATTGAGTGTGTATGTTATTCCCTCCTCAAGTTGAATCCGATGAGAGTAAGATTCACTCATTCCCCCTCACCTGCCCCCTCTTGACCCTTTCAACAGAACAGCTTTTTCTTGCCACTTTTATGTGAGATAATTCACCCCATTCTATCTCTTCCTTTCTCCCTCTCTCAATATATTCCTCTCTCACCCCTTAAATTTATTTCATTTTTTTAGATATCATCTCTTCATATTCAACTTATCTTGTGCCCTCTGTCTATATTCCCTTCAACTCCCCTAATACTAAGAAAGGTCTCATGAATTAATCTTTCCATGTAAGAATGTAAACATAAGAGTTCAACTTTAGTAAGTCCCTTATCAATTCTCTTTCTTATTCACCTTTTCATGCTTCTCTTGATTCTTGTATTTGAAAGTCAAGTTTTCTATTCAGCTCTGGTCTTTTCACTGAAGAAGCTTGAAAGTAATCTATTTTATTGAAAATCCCTATTTTGCCTTGGAGTATTATACTCAGTTTTGCTGGGTAGGTGATTCTTCGCTTTAATCCTAGCTCCTTTGACCTCCAGAATATCATATTCCAAGCCCTTCAATCCCTTAATCTGGAAGCTGCTAGACCTTGCGTTATTCTGATTGTGTTTCCACAATATTCAAATTGTTTCTTTCTGGCTGCTTGCAGTATTTTCTCCTTGACCTGGAAACTCTGGAATTTGGAGACAATATTCCTAGGAGTTCTCTTTTGGGGATCTTTTTCAAGAGGCGATCGTTGATGTCTAGGCTCTTTTATTGATCATGGCATTCAGGTAGTCCAATAATTTTTAAATTGTCTCTCCTGGATCTATTCTCCAGGTCAGTGGTTTTTTCAATGAGATATTTCACATTGTCTTCCTTTTTTTCATTCCTTTGGTTCTGTTTTATAATATCTTGATTTCTCATAAAGTCACTAGCTTCCACTTGCTCCAATCTAATTTTTAAGGTGGTGTTTTCTTCAGTGGTCTTTTGGACCTCATTTTCCCTTTGGCTAATTCTGCCTTTTAAGGCATTCGTCTCTTGATTGGTTTTTTGAAGCTCTTTTGACATTTGGACTAGCCTATTCTTTAAGATGTTATTTTCTTCAGTATTCTTTTTAGTCTCCTATAGCAAGTCATTGACTTGTTTTTCATGGTTTTCTCACAACACTCTCATTTCTCTTCCCAATTTTTCCTCTACTTCTCTTACTTGCTTTTCCAAATCCTTTTTGAGCTCTTCCATGGCCTGAGACTAGTTCATGTTTTTCTTGGAGGCTTTTGATGTAGGCTCTTTGACTTTGTTGACTTCTTCTGGCTGTATGTTTTGCTCTTCTTTGTCACCAAAAAAGGAATCTAGAGTTTGAATTTGAGTCTGAGTTTGAGTCTGAGTTCATTTTTCCTGCCTGTTCATGTTCCCAGATAACTACTTGACCCTTGAGCTTTTTGTCGGGATATGACTGCTTGTAGAGTACAGAGTATTTTGTCCCAAGCTTTAGGGTCCAAGCACTGCTGTTTTCAGAGCTACTTCTACTCCATCATCACCCCAGACTCTGTCACAGAAGCATTCTGCCTCCCCTAAGAACTGCCAACCAGGACCACAATACAGATCCAAGCAGGGCACAGCAAGAGAATCTGCCTTTGTGCCCACAAAGCACTCCTTGCATTCCTGCTCTGTTCCTCTGCTATATTCCTCCCACCGTGTGAGCCAGGGACTCAGGAAGCAGCTGACGCTGGAGCTCTGGAGGCAGCCTGAGGAGCTTCCTGCTGCTGCCACCGCTAATGCTGCACCATCTCTGCCACCCCCAGGGCTGGTGGCCAGACTTCTCTGAACTCCATCCTGCAGTTTCCCACTAACCTGCTCTTTGGCGTTTGTGGGTTGAGAAGTCTGGTAACTGCCACAGCTCAATGATTCATGGCCCTAAGGTCTGTTCTGACTGGCTGAGTCCTGGTCTGGTCTTTCCTGGCATGGCCCATGCTGGGCTGCACTCTGCTCCTAGCACCATGCTATAAACCCTTCCCGGTGACCATCCAGGCTCTCCTGGGGGGAGACCTGTTTCCCTCTGGTATTTTATGGTTTCTGCAGCTCTAGAATTTGTTCAGAACCATTTTTACAGGTGTTTGGAGGGATTTGGGGGAGAGCTTAAGCAAGTCCCTGCTTTCCAGCTGCCATCTTGGCTCCGCCCTCTGGTTCAACCATCCTTGAAAGCAGTTTGGAGTTATAGAAAGAAAATGACTAAAATGACCATACTCTCTCACCCAGAGATTCCACTGCTGGGGATATTCTCCAGTGGGGCCAATGACAAAAAGAAAGGCCCCATCTATCTATCTATCTATCTCTCTATCTATCTATCTATCTATTGTCTATCTATCTCTGTCTACATTAGCACTTTTTGTAGTAGCAAAGAATTAGAAATAAAGTCAAGGACCATTAATTGGCAAATAGCTAAACAAGTTGCATTACATGGATGTAATAACAAATTACTGGGGCATATGAAACAATGGTTATGAATACAGACAAGAATGGGAAGATTTAGACAAGCTGATGCAAAGAGCAAGCAGAATCAGGAAAACAGTATATAAAGTAACTACCACAATGGAAATACAAAGAACAATAACATCAAAATCAAAACAATTTGGCCAAAATATAATAACTCTGGGCCCAAAGTTGGCTCCAAGAAGAGATAGGAGTGGGAGACTACGGTTGTGAAATACTGCATATAACATCAGATGTTTTTGATACCTTGGTTACTTTTGCTCATGCCCTTTTTTTCCTCTTTTTAATTCTGATAAGAGCTGGTTCTCCGGAAGGTGGCATTGAGGGGGATACATTAGGAAGTATAGGTAATATAAAAAGAAAAGTCACCAACATAAAATTACTTTATAAAAAAAGAGCTGGTGTAAGTGGTCTGGTCAGAGCCCTAGCAAATAAATAAATAAGTGAGCGAACGAATGAATGAATGAATAAAAAAGAAAAGAAAGGAAGGAAAGAAGAAGAAGAAAAGAAAAATGGTTATGTGAACCAAAGTTGCTGATTATGAGTTAATCAATTTGCAAAGTGGAAACCATGATACCTCATTCTTTCTGTAGTGAAGAAGGAAAGAACAATGTGTTAATATCTGAGGAAGAAAAAAGTAGCATTTCTGGCAGGGTAATGAGGGGTGACATCATGTATTGAATGAGTTATAACTATATTTACATCTGCTTTTAACAGACATATAGTAAAAATGGATTGAATATGGGCTGAAAGAAAAGGATGACTTTGAACCAGCCACATTAAAAGGTCCTAGGCTATATACCATCCATGTTCCTTATAAGTTAATAAATATTATATTTATAGCAAATATAGTTTCATCCTTAAACAGATTCCCTGAAGACTCAGACCACAACTATACCATAGTTTTTGGGTGGGCCAGCTCTTTGCAAAAATGATGAAGGCAGTGAAGTTTTTTTCTGTTTCTGTGACCTTTCCCCCTCCCTTCTCCCTTTTTCTGAGCACTTCACTACTACTCCTATTCCTACTCCTCCTATTCCTCCTCCCCTCCTCTCGCTCCTCCTCCTACTACTACTACTACACTACTATTACTATTACCACTACTAGTACCACCACCACTACTATGACAAAAATGATTAATGAAAATAACAACAGCACATATTTTTATAGAGTTATGCAGATTACAAAACATTTTCCCCACAATAGTGGCACAAATATCATTATCCATATTTTACAGATTAGGAAACTGAGGCTTAGAGATATGAAGTAACTTAATTAAGGTAACACAACTAGATAGTAGGGAAGCAGGAACTCAAATCCGATTCTATAGTTTCCACGACCAGGATTCTTTCCAAGCTTCCAGGCTACCTCAAAAACCTGATCTCCTGAAAATGACCTAACAAATTCAAGTGTATATTATCATTGTCATCCCCCAAAATTTCTTGAGCATCCTCTGTGTAAGGCACTGGGTTAGACAATGAAGTGGAATGTGGCAACTCAGTACAGCAGTTATAGAGTACTGAACCTGAGAGTCAGAAAGATCTGAATTCAAATCTAGCCTCAGATGCTTACTAGTTCTGTGAGGTTAGGCGAGTCATTTAACTCTGCCCCCACCCCCAGCCTCAGTTTCTTAATCTATAAAATGAAGACAGCAAAAGCATCTATCTCCCAAGATAGTTACGAGTATAAAATGAGATAATATTTTGTAAAGTGATTGGCCAACCTTAAAGTCCTACACAAATACTAGCTATTACGATGATTGTTAGAAAAAAGCATTGCGTTATTGCTCATTCCAAAAAGACCAATGACATCCCAAGGGTACATCTTGACTTGCGCACGAATTGAATTGAAGGGAGGCAGAATTGCAAAGTCATCAGCTTCACTCTCTCCTCCAGTCATCGAAGGCCAGTGGCAAGACAAAAGGCAGGGTGACTGGCGATGGCCTGGGACGCAGAGGATGACCTAAGTCAAGGTCATGGTAAGACAAGGTCCCAGCCCTGTCTTATTGGCACTCACTCTCCAGATGAGACACAAGGTGTGTGTATAAAATGGTCTCTAACAATGAAAAAATGCTGAATATAAAATGAACAGTACATACAGGACCACCATGGTCATTCAGATGAGGGAGCAATCTGCAAAGGCTAGGGTAGCGGAGATTTCATAAAGGAAACAGAATTTGGGAGGAGGTGCTTTAAAAAAGGTAACACTTAAGTAAAGCAATGGAGAGAACATTCTAGGCTGGGTGAACAGCATGAACACAAGCAACATTTGTCAATAGGTACAGAAAAAGCCATTGACAAAATACAACATTCATTTAGGTTAGAGTCAAGTCAATAAACATTTATTAAGGGCCTACCATGGGCAGTTAGGTGGGACGGTGGATAGATCACTGGGCCTGGAGTCAGGAAATCCAGCTTTAGACACTTACTAGTTCTGTGACCCGGGCAAGTCACTGAGCCCCGTTTACAGCAGTTTCCTGATCTGTAGAAGGAGCTGGAGAAGGAAATGGCAAACCACTCTAGTACCTTTACCAAGAAAACCCTACATGGGATCACAAGCAGCTGGACACGACTGAACAACAACAAATCTTTTGGAACCTATGCTTTACGTTGAGCTGAAATGTGTTTCTTTTGGTCATTTTTCCCATATTCTCTCTACAAGACTCATCTGCCAAGCTGCTCTAAACCTTATCCCTTCCTGTTTCCATGGATGCTTACGTTTTTAACCTCATTCTATTATCTTATTACTATAGCTCCTAGTTATGGGACCAAAAATGCACTTAGTGTTTCTCCGTTGTAAATAACGCCAGCTCTCCTTTTCAGCTATATGCTTTTGATCATGTAATGTGAGGGCTCTTCCATGCCTATGCCAATTTAAAGCAGAGGCCTAAGCCAAAGATGTCTTCATCTCTTTCCAGGTTGCACTGCTGATGTGTTCACAGGACTTTCTCTGCCCTGATCTCCATTTCCACCCCTCCCCCTCTCATATTCAGCTCCCTTTTATGTGTTGTCTTAATCCATTAGAATGTAAACTCCTTGAGGTCACAAACTATCTTTTTTTATTTTTCTGCTTTTATTTGTACTCTCAGACCTTATAGTACAGTGCCTACCACATAGCTGACATTCAGTCATTTTCAGTTGTATTTGACTTTCATAACCCCACTTGGGGTCTTCTTGGCAAAAATCCTAGAGTGGTTTGGCATTTCTTTTTCCAGCTCATTTTATTGATGAGGACACTGAGGCGAACAGGGTTTAGTGACTTGCCCAGGGTAACACAGCCAGTAAGTGTCAGAGGTCACATTTGAATTCAGGTCTTCCTGATTCCAGGCCATCTCTCTATCCACTGAGCCATCTAGCTGCCTGAGTTCTTAAATACCAGAGCTATCCAAAAGTGTCATGGACTGCCTTAGGATAGAATAGGTTGTTACTCACCAGAGAACATTAAACAACCCAAGGATGACCTTTGGGGGGGGGGTGTTGTCTACATCTTTTTGTTTAGGGACAGGTCACATCTGATGGACTCCAATTCCTTCCAATTCTACCATTGGGTAACCCCAAGATCCCCTTACTCCCATTGGAATTCTAGAACCTATTCTTAAACAGATGGTTTCTGGGCATTCTGGAAAGGAATGGGTAATTGCTAACTAAGCTTAGAGAGGATCATCATGAGAGCAGAGACGACGAAGCCAGAGTCATACCTTGTGGAAGTTAGTTGGTGCAGTGGATAGAGCAGAGCAGTAGACCTGGTATCAGGAAGACCTGAGTTCAAATCTGATCTCATATATTTACTAGCTATGTGACCCTAAGTAACTCACTTAACCTCTGCCTCTGTTTTCCTCAGTTACCTCATCTGTAAGATGGAGACAACATTGGCACCTGCCTCCCAGGGTTGTAGTGAGGATTAAGTGACATAATAATTATAGAGCACTTAACACTGTGCCTGGCACATGGTAAGCACTGCAAAAATGTTAGCTATTGTTATCATTACAAGGTGATTATTTGGGGCCACAGCTATTCGTGAACAGCATCCACTAAGATGCATCAGGGCTTCTATCTGCACTGGCGGAGTGAATATTGAAGCATTTAGACAGGTAGGGCTCAAATTGTGGAAGACCACAAATACCAAGATAAGGCAGAAAGATGTGAATGAATGATGAGGCTTAAGTGTTATTTCTCCTCAGGCTATTTGCATTTTTAACCAAGGCAAAGCCTTAGTATTACTATTATTATTAGATTAATGAGAACAAGATTATAGGAGTCCACTAAACCCAAATGAAATCATGGGCCTAATGAGGCTTGAAATTATCCAAGCTATTTGGTACATAAAATTAACTGTGGTTCACTAGCCCATTCTATCACGGGATACCAATAATAATAACATCGATCCATGAAAACATCACAACATCTTAAGCAGATTTTGCTATACCAAATACTCACCAATTTTAATCTTCATGGAATGAAAAACTTTCAAAATATAGAGACCTAACAGAACAGATCAAAATCTTATGGGAAGAAGAGGAGATTCCTTTTACCCCTGTTGTCCTGTACCGACGATGTCTACAGACTATGAGCTTAAATCCTAACACTCTGATTCAACTACAAAAAAAAAGTGTACAATAGTCAACAGGACATTACACGCAAACAAAAAAAGAATTCTTGTCTCTGGCCCTTCTAAGACTAGCTGCACTGGATAGGCAAGGACTAAACCCTGAATGTGGAGAGAGGCCTTAGGCCTTGATCTCCATACTAAGGCCACTGGATGGAGTAGAGACAGCATGGCCCTGATGCTGTTTCTCTCTCTCTGCTGTATTTAATTCTTCTCTGCTTTAAAGGGAAGAAGGCTGGAGATAGCTATGACCTTGTGAGAGTCAAAAGGTCAGAAGGGTAAGGCACCAGAAATCTAGGAGGGGATTCCATGTCGGGATTTGGAGGAAGCCAGACAGTAGGAAGCAAAATCCCCAGGGATCTGCCCAACCCAGTCCAGCCTTAGAATAGATGAGAACTCATCCATCCGTCAGCAATGCCACATTTGGAAATGAACTTAGTGGTGTGAATGTTATGTAGAAAGTGCATTAAGTCTTGGCCTACTTTCCCTAGGGACCAAGATGGTATTAGGGGAGAATGTACAATGCTCCCCCTCCCCACCCCATCCTTACCATACACAACAGCACTTCTCTTCCTTTATATTGAACATTCTGTGGTAGCTTCAAAGTAAATATTCTTTTCTAAAAGCTAAAAATAAAAATAAAAGCAGGAGGGTAACTGGTCCCAGGACCACTTCTATGTGAACCCAAACAAAAGAGATTAAAAAATTGAGATCATCATAGTAAAACAAGTTCAGAAGAATAATTTTCTGTAATAATAAGAAAGAGTTCATATTTATATAGCTTACAAGTCAGTTCCCTAAGCACAGCCCTATAAGATAAATAATACACATTATCCCAACTTTAAAGATATTCATAACAATACCGATTACATATCACTTTAAGCACTTTCAGATATTATCTCATTTGATTCTCACAACAACCCTGCAAAATAGGTGCTGTTATCAGATGAGGAAACTGAGGAGTTGACCAGGGTCACTATTTCAATAGCTGCTGGTGGGTCTGCCCACCATGATCTCTTCTGTTAGGTCTCTATATTTTGAAAGCTTTTCATTCCATGAAGATTAAAGATTCCAAGTATTTGGTATAGCAAAATCTGTTAAAAAATGTTCTTCTTAAGTTTTCATGGATTGTGTGAGGAACTAAGTTTTCATGGATAATTTGGGGTATTATCAAGTCAGTGGGGAAGATATTTTAAGAGAATAAGCTGGCTTCCAAGGGCCCCCAAATCATACTATCTTTGGCAGTGATCTGCTCTATTTGAATTTTGTTCAGTTGTTTCAGTCATGTCCAACCCTTCCTGACCCTATTTGGGGTTTTCTTGGCAAAGATACTATAGTGGTTTGCTATTTCCTTCTCCAGCTCATTTTACAGATGAGAAAACTGAGGCAAACAGGATTAAGTGACTTGTCCAGGGTAACAAGTGTCTGAGGCCAGATTTGAACTCAGAAAGATGAGTCTTCCAGATTGCAGGCCCAGTGCTCTCACCCACTGTTTTGATAGCAGTCAGCTCCTGCCAATTGGTTGCGCCATCAACATATTACCAGGAGATGGGGTCTTTTTTGCTGAGGCTGGCAGGTTTAAGCTAAAATGACCACAGCTGTTTCATAGAATTCTAGAACTTCAGAGCTTCTGGGGGCCTTGGAGAGCATCTAATCTGACCTGTTTTACAGATGAGGAAGCTGAAACCCAGAGAGGAAAAGTGATATATCTAAGGTTATGCATGAGCAGAGACAGAACTAACACCTAGGTCTCTTGCCTCTCAGAGTTGTGTTCTTTTCACTATAGCACACTCTTTGTGCTTCCCCACTGCTTTTGTTCCTTAATGTATTTTTTCATATTTATATATGTATGCAGGCACATAAAATGTATGAGACAGACAGAGACAGAAAGGCAGAGAGAAAGAGAGAGAGAGAAGAGAGAGAAGAGAGACACACAGAAACAGAGGAGGAGGAGGAGGAGAGAGAGAGAGAGAGAGAGAGAGAGAGAGAGACAGAGACAGAGACAGAGACAGAGAAAGAGAGAGGGGGGGGAGAGAGGGGGGAGAGAGAGAGGAAGAGAGACAGAGAGAGAGGGGGGGGGGAGAGAGGGGGGGGAAGAGACAGAGGGGGGCGAGAGGGGGGAGAGAGAGAGAGGGAGAGAGAGACAGAGAGAGGGGGGGAGAGAGAGAGAGGAAGAGAGACAGAGAGAGAGAGGGGGGGGAGAGAGAGAGGGGGGAGAGACAGAGAGAGGGGGGGAAGAGAGAGGGGGGGAGAGAGAGAGAGACAGAGAGAGAGAGAGAGAGAGACAGAGACAGAGACAGAGAGACAGAGAGAGACAGAGAGATGCCTAAATAAGCTGAAAATTTGCACTGGCAACTACAGAGGAGGTGATATTAGATATGTGGGCCTCCGATTCAGCATCATTAAATTTGGCACCAGGTACCCCTCTGTAGAAGCCTGTCCCAAAGAGCACAGCACAGTATACCAAATGATGCTCTCAGTAGCTTATGTGAGCAGACAAGGCTGAGCTATTCACAGCCAACAGATTGATGAAGGGAATTTGATGGAATTATTGCGGCTTCACCAGGATGACAATGGGACCCTGGGAAGCTAGCTGAAGAGAAAACAAGATTACACAAGTCCAACAAACCCGAATGAAATCGTCAGGCTAATGAGGCATGAAGTTATCCACACTATTGTGCAGAAAATTAATCGTGGTTCACCATCCCATTTGATCATAGCTGATGGCACTCAGGACGATGCAGTGATGGTATGCAGAAGCCTTCCTCTCCTGGGCCAAGCCTAAAATACTGAGCTCCTACCATGTACCTAGGGCAATATGCAAATACCCAAAGGATCTGTGACTTCCTCAGTTTAGGGAATTCCCTCCAATTCAACTTAATTCAACAACCATTGAGCCTTCCTACCTTCCCTAATATGGTGTGGAACAGGACCATCATCCCAGTTCCTCAGGCTTGGAACTCTCGTCTGACTTCTCACTATCTCTCACCACCACCCCCCATTTCCAATCTATTGCCCAGACCTATCAGTATCACCTTTGCCATATCTCTTCTCTATTCCCCCTTCTGCCCTCTGACAGTGGTACCAGCCCTCCTCTCCTCACAGCTGGACCACTACAATAGCTGCCAATGGGTCTGCCTGCCTCTGCCACTGAAGTACAGATCCAATCATATCATCCCCCACCCTTCTAAATAAATTCCAGTGGCTACCTATTTTTTCCAGGATCAAATACAAAATCCTCTGTTTAGCTTTTGAAGCCCTTCGTAACCTACCCCTTCTACCTTTCCAGTCTTCTTACACCTTGGTCCCCTCCATGCACTCTTCAATCCAGTGATACTGGCCTTGCTATTCCTGAACAAGACACTCCATTTCCTCTGGTTGTCCTTCATGACTGGAGTGTTTTCCCTCTTCATCTGTATCTATTGGCTTTCCAACTAAAATCCCATCTTCTACAGGAAGCCTTCCCCAGCCCTCTTTGGTTCAGTGTCTTCCCTCAGTGAATTATTTCCTTTTTATTCTCTACGTTTTTATTTGCTTGTTATCTCCCCACTTGATTGTGAGCTCCTGGAGGGCAAGAACTGTCTTTTGCCTCTTTTTGTATTCCCAACACTCAGCACAATGTTGTTGTTTGTTGTGTTGTTTTCGGTTGTTTCAGTCATGCCCAACTCTCTGTGACCCCATTTGGAGTTTTCTTGACAGAGATATTGGAGTGGTTTGTCATTTCCTTCTCCAGCTCATTTTACCAATGAGGAACTGAGGCAAACAGGGTTAAGTGACTTGCCCAAGGTCACAGCTGATCTGAACTCAGGAAAAAGAGTCTTCCTGACCCTGCACCTGGTGCTCTACCCACTGTGCCACCTAGTTGCCCACTTAGCGCAATACCTAACACATAGTGGGTGCTTAATAAATGGCTAACTCTATTAAGCCCTACTATGGGCTAAGAAAACTAAGACAAACATTGAAAGTGCCTGCCCTGAAGGAGCTTATAACCCATCTGCCATTTAGTAATTTAACCCCCAGGAAGTTGCCTGAGATGGTAAGAGTTAAGAGACTTTCCCAGTGTCACACAGGGAGAAGAAGGGAAGGGAACAAGCACTGTATAGCACCTTTATGTGGCAGGCACTGTGCCAAGTGCTTTACAAATATTATCTTATTTGACCCTCACAGCAATCTTGTGAGATACCTATTCTCATTATCCTCATTATTTACAGTTGAGGAAACTGAGATACGAAAAGGTTAAGTGACTTGCCCAGGGTCACACAGCTATTAAGTGAGGCTGGATTTGCATTCAGGTCTTCCTAACTCCAGGCCCAGTGCTCTATTCACTGTACCAACCACTTGCTAATAAGTGCCAGAGGTGAGATTAATAATAATAACAGCTAGCATTATATAGTCCTTTAAGATTTGCAGAGAACTTTACAAACTTATCTCATTTGATCCTCACAACAGCCTTGGAAGGTAGGTACTATGGGTTATTCCCATTTTACAGATGGGGAGACTGAGGCAGACAGCAGTTAAATGACTTCTCCAGGGTCACACAACTAGGAAGTATCTGAGGCTGAATTTGAACTCAGGTCTTCCCGACTTCAGGACCAGCATTCTAACCACTGTACCACCAGCATCCTAGAGTTAAACCTCGCCCTCTACCTACCATATCATACTGCTTCTATACCAGGCCAAGCACTATATGGGGCATAAAATCATTGTATGATCTCCACCTTCAAAGAGTTTACAATACACTTGAAGAGACATAGAAGAGCTGAGAACATATATACGTACCCAAACACACACTAACAGCCCTGTTCTATAGCACTTTCCTCAAAACTAGCCTATGAAGTAGGTATGATCATCTTCTTTTGACGGGTAAGGGAACTGAGACTCAGCAAGGCAGCATGCCTGGAATCCATCCCCTGGCCACAAAGTCAATGAGAGGCAGGAGTCAAACTCAGTTCTCCTAATGCCAAATCCAGCATTCTTGGATAAGAATTCAACAGCAGGCACTGTGACATAGTAGAAAAAGGCCTGCCCTGAGAATCAGGAGACTGTGTAACCATAAGGTCACTTCCCCTCTCTGGGCCTCAGTTTCCACATCTGTAAAATGAAGGAATTGGACTAGAAGGCTTCCAGGGGTCCCTTTAGCCCTAAATATACTCTCCTGTGCCCAGAGTATCTCAAAGGCCCTTTCCAGCTCTAATGATCTATGGACATTTGAAAGAAAGGACACAATACTGCATTTGATTGGCAGCCGTGGGACTGAAATGGCCAGGAGGTCCATGAGTTTAACAAAAAGAGAAATAACTGCATTGGAATGGTCAGGGAGGACAGAGGCATCACCAGTTCTCTCTCTGCCTGCACTCCATCTGTGTGCTTTCCCTATTTGAGCCATTAATAATGAAGAACATAACAAACATACCATGTTCTATATGGCCACCTTCTCTTGAAGAGTTCAAAGCCCTTCAGCTAACATTATCCCCACTGGGGAAAAAAAGGAAAGAGAAGAAGGCATAGACGGGTTTAAGAAGGGCTGTGCTCTTTCCTGGTTTTAATGATCTACTAAAGAGTCAAGTTTTGAAGAAGTCAGAAGCCCTGAGTTCTAATCTGGACTCTGCCACTGATGATCTGACATTATCAATGGCGCCAGGTTCGATCTCCAGTCCGATTGAGCCTGGATCCAATGTCTGATTCTTTTTTTTATGGCTCTGGCAATTTTAGTAGCACTGGGGAAGAAGAAAAAACAATACACTTGCAGACAGAAGACTTGGGTTAGAAGCTCGGCCCTGCTACTTACTTGTGTGGCCTTGGGCAAGTCACTAAAACAATTTGGGCCTCAGTTTCCACCTCTGAGAAATGAAAAGATTGGGTTGAATTATTCCTAAGGCCAAATCCAGTTCTGACATTCTATGATTCTTTGGAAAGAACCCAAATACCAGGGCAATGTCTCTTCAAAGACATTCTGGGAGCTATTATTATAAGACTGTAAATGATGAGAAAAGAAAATTCAACAGGGAGCTTCCAAAACAATGGTGTACAATCCCTGAATGGAAGAAGAACAGAATCAATGTTTACTGGAAGGTTCCTCACTCATAAAACATCTGACTAGGCTAAGGGCAGGATGGGGAGGGAGAGGAAAAAAAAAGTTTACAAGAAGCAAAACACAATACACAAAGCTGAGTATGTCAAGTAAACTCAGTCAAAGAAAAGTTAATGAGGCAAAGATGTGATTCAACTGTGTCTATTATTGAATAAGCAGAAGAAACTGTCTAAACACTGGACTTGGGTCCAAGGGCACCCTGGCAGGCTGAAAGCTTGTCATTCTATTATCCCAAAAGAGGGAACTACATTAGACAACAATGGCGGGAGAATTTTGCCCACTGGAGGACTTCAAAGAAATTGACATGTTCTTTGTACAGCTGGGGAACTGACTCCCGTAGCCTGGATTGAATAAATTTCTCAAATTGAAAGGAATGCTTTAGACTGGCCGGCAGGAAGAACTTGACTGGGGGTTGTTGGGGAGGGGCAGCTGGAGGAGGGAAAAGGAGGAGGCAGAGAAAGGGAGGTGGAATCTATTTCCTCCAAATCAGGGTCAAGAATGATGGGAGGGCAGTTTATTAGCCTGAAGGAACCAGTACCAAAAGGACCTCCAAAAGTAAGAAAATGCCTGGGTACTTTACTGCCTTTCAGAGGCAGTAAAGTACTATGGCTCAAAATGAGGACAACATCAAAACAAAACAAAACAAAGACAAAAATAAACCATTTTAGGCCTGGAGTCAAGAGAACTAAGTTTGAGTCCCAGCTTTGCCACTAACTAGTTGTATGTCCTTAGACAAATCCTTTTAACTTCCTCAAGCCTGATTTTCCTCCTCAGTAAATTGAGGGTGTTGGACTATATTTTATTTATATATAATATATATTCATATAATTTATATAATATAATTTATTTATATATAAATATATATAAAATATATATTTATGTATAATATTTTAAGGTTCATTTTCATTCCCATTCTTCTAATTCTTGAACAAAGTATATGTGACTACGTAAGATGAGTAGGATTAGAACCCATCCCCAACTCCTCTTTTTGTGACTTCTACCCATTTTTGTAAGTTCAAAGGATTTTTCATCTCAAAGGGACTTTAGAGATCACATAGTCAAATACATTCATTTTACAAATGAGAAAACATCCCTTGCAGGGAATGACTTCCCCAAGATCACAGAGGTAGAAAGACGCAGAGCTCGGATTCAAACCTGGGTCCTCAGGCTCCAGATCTAGGACTTCTATTCCCATCCTATCATGTCCACTCTGCTGGTGCCTAATTGTCCTCATGCTGGCTATTCAGTACCTCACTGACGCCTGTCCTCCTTGACATGCTCCAGGTAGTAGAGAGGCAGCTCAGAATTGTGGATAGAGCACTGAACATGGAGTCCAAATGACCTGAATTTAAATCCTATGTGACCATAAGGAAGTAACTTTATCTCCCTGAGCTTCAAAGGGAGTTGGACTACATGGCCACCGAGGTCCCTCCCAGTTCTAAATCTATCGTCCTAGCATCCTAAGTTCCTCCCCTGCACTCTCCCCAGACATCATCAAAATTAACCCATCCTGTGTCTCATTTCCTCAGTCTGGAAATGAGCTGGCTATGTATGTAATATAAACAGTTGGGTGTTAATGACTGATGCATCCTTACTCACCTGACTCATCTATTGCATTCTAATGGAGAAACAATAGCTTAACATGCAAGGGTTGTTTAATGGTAGAATTTCAGGCACTGTAGCAGGAAAGTGAGAAGAACATTTGAGGGTGGAGGGGCATATTAGTCAGTAGTTATTCCTTACAAAGCATCATTCTTGAAACTAGGCATACAAAGATAAAAGCAAAATAATCCCTGACCCCGAAAGCTTACCTTTATTCTACCAAGGAGATACAAGTATACAGACAAGTATAATTCAAGGGAAGAAGGGAATGATAGGGGCAAAGGAGAGAACCAGATAAAGTACTCTAGAAATATTTGAGGGTGGAGGAAACATGTCATTGTAGGAAATAACAGTAAAAGCCTAGATGGAGGCCATGTCTGAGCAAAGTCTTAAAAGCAGACAACAAATTCTGAAAGGTGGAGACAAGGAGAGTGGAGACATCCTGTTGTGGATGTGGGGGAAGAAAAGGAAAGTGACCTAGATCAATACATGGAGGAAAGAGGTGGCCTGAGTTTGAGGAATACCTAATAGAGTCTAGTTTAACTGGGCTGTTACATGCTTGAAGGGTGGAAGTATGAAATAATGCTGGAAGGGTAGCCAGGTTGGAGAGTCTTAAATACTAGGTGTGATGGGAATAGTATCCCTTCCTCAGCAACCTTTAACACAACCCCTGTAGGATAAGGTTCAAACTCATTAACCTGGTATTCATGGTCTTCCATGATCCCGGTTAAGAGTCAGGTTAGGCTAATTTTTCCCTAAAAGATATTGAAACTGTCTCAGAGATTCCCAGGGATTTAATTGGATCCAAGGACTAAGGCTTAGTGGAGGTCCCATAAGTACAATATCCATGTGGCTAGCACTCTTTTCTCAGGCTTTGGACTGCAGACCAATAACAGTCCAAGAAATCTACCTTCAACTAAAGCATCTGTGTCCTCAAGGAACAACCCTTCCCTTCTCTGAATGTTCCCTCCCTCCTTTGGCTAAGGGAAACCCTTTATGTTAACTGTTAGACAGACTACAAGTGTCTCATTTCATTCCAATCCTAAACCTGACCAACCTGAGTGGGAGCCGGCCATGGACTAACCTGGTCAGCCCTGGCCCACAATGCTAGGCTAAGGAGTTTGTTGGAGAAAGGAAGAGACTAGAAGCAAGGCCAATTAGTAAGATATAAGAGTAGATTGCCACATATTTCCAATGAAAATTTATAGGAGAAATTGCATATAGGATATCAGAAAAATATATGACTGGGAAATGTAGGCTGGTAAATTAGGGCCTCTCACTATAGCATTTGGAATGAAGGCTTCTTGAGTGTGAGGAATTTTAAAAGGAGAATTAATCAGTTTCTCCTACCAATTGGAATTTCTTGGTAGCAACTGCCCTCCTAAAATGATTATGTGCTAACCCTGCATCCTCACTAGGGAGGGAAAAATGTCGCTCATGTCCAATACTCACAGGCCTCACATAAATTTATTAGGGGATATTCTGTACAACTGGTTGCAAATGGGAGTGGCACACTGTAAGCCTCTAAATCTGTGTTTAGATTGGTACAGTGGTGTAGTAACACTCCAGTTTGGGATGATGCATTTCATATGATGACTTCCAAGGCTTTCCTTTACCGTACAGGAAAAGGCAACATGTGTTAAAGATGCCCCCTGCTTTTCAGGGGTCCTAATGTAAAGAAACTCTCAACACTGAGAAACAGTGTTCTGATCTATGCAATAACTAATCTTGACTTCAGAAGCCTGAGAGTAAAATATGCCTACTTCTCTGCCGAGAACTGAGGGGCTATTGGAGAGGAGCAAAGCATCCATCATCAGACGTGACCTGGTGTTGGTTGATTTGTCTTGCTTAACTTGCTTAACTGTACTTTGTGACAGTAGATAGTACTATTTGGTGGTGAAGGGAGACATTGGCAAGTGGTAGAGATGTTAAAGAAAAAAAGTCACCAATAAAACACTTATTTAAAAACATAATAAAATGAGGGGTGAATTATGCTTCAAATACTCTGTGATGATGCACAGAGGGTACAGAGGCTGACAGCATAGGATAAAGGGATGAGGTTATAGGTAGGTAAGGAGTGGTGGGAAAGAAGATGGGGAGGGGAAGGGGACAGAGTCATGTAACCCAAGTCAGAGTTAGGAGAACTTGAGCAACATGGACTTAGAGAAGGTGGAGGAGTTGTTTGAGGGACAGGAGATTGGGGTCCCATTTTACAGGGTTTTGGTGATGGGGGATGGGCTAACTCTTATCCATGCCACCTTTGGCTTAATTCATTAATATATCAACATCATTCCAAAGTTATCAATGTCACCTTAGGGTTTTCTCATTTACATAACATGCCACTGGTCTTATTGTGTCTGTCTGGAGCTTACCTGCCCCTTACCTGCAGACTGAGGGAAGTAAGGGGCCATTACATTACGGCCTAGCTGACCTCCCCTAATTTAACACATAGTCTCAGCATGTGGCCTCAATTCGTTTACGAGGCAGTTTCCTATGCTCCCCCAATTGATGAGACAGTTGCGAGTAACTGCTATGCTCCTTTAATTTATGAGATAGTTTGTAAGTGGCTTCTATGTTGCCCCTTTTGCAATCTTACTTCCTACTATTGTTACCTTATATTAGCTACTTACAAACTAACTTTATTAACAGCTGCAGGAAAGGTGGGGAGAGGGTGATGAGGGAGACCAGAAGAAGATACAATTTCACCACGAGGGGTTTGAACATAAACACTTCTAAGATCCTTCCTAGCTCTAATTCCAATGGATCAGAACTTCTGCCATCATTTCATCTAGAGATGAGTATTGCCAGATTACCTCTTCCCATCCCATTTCTGTACCACTACCGGACTATCATTCCCCACGCTTTACTTTTTTATCATGTCATCTCTTCCTCAACAACCTTCAACACTACCCCACTAGCTGTAGGATAAGGTCCACACACAGTCTGACCTCCATGGTCCTCCATGATCCTTTTTGAATTAATCTTTTCAGCCTCAATTCCATATACTTTCCTACAGGAATCCTTTGTTCCCACCAAACTGCCCCTGATTTTTTTCTGTTCTTACTCTTCGGTCACACTGATCTCCCAATTTAGTATAGGATAGCCCATTAGCAGAGGCGATACCAGCCTACATATGGTACTCTATCTATTGTGCCACCTAGCTGCCTCCACTGAAGCCCTCCTTCTTCTCTTCTGTGGTAATGACTTCCCCTCCTTGGACTACATATGGCACTTCATTCTCCACCTCTTCTTACACTTATGCAATATCATGCACTATGGTTATTTGTGTTCGTACCTTTTTCTGGAATAGACTAGAAACTTTATGAGGGCAAGTACTGAGTCTTACCTAAATTTTGTATATTCCCAGCCCCAAAGCATAGGCTTCCGTACACGACAGGTGGTTTGTAAATGGTTTTGAATGAATAAATATTTGTGGAATGATCAGGAGATCTGACAGATTCCAGTGACCGCTGCCTAATTTGCTACTTTTGTTAGGCAAAGCTACTCAAGTTTTCAGTATTTATTTCCTGAAATCTTGGAACATGGGGACCTTAGCAGAGATATTGCCTACCATCCCAAAGCCTTGAGAGATGGCCATCTACCCTTTGCTTAGCCATTCTAGTGATAACTCCCCATCTTATTAAAAAAACCATCTACAAAATGAGAACGATGCCACTCCTATGTTTTTCCTGAAGTTTATGTGAGAATCTAATGAGGTAATATATGACAACACTTTGAAAAGCATATGTTACTATCTTAGTGTAAGATATCATTAAAAACAATAGGCGATATAGCCCATGCTTTCAAGTTACTAACAATTTCATTAGTGAGGCAAGATTAAAGACAATGAGAAACCAGACCAGGCCTTGCTCAAGCCCCAGCCCTCTGCCAACTTGGGAAACTCAGGCCCAGTTCCTTCATCTTGGTCACTCCCTGATAAATCCATTGTGTTTTATTATTTGCTTATTGAAGTTCAACACCTGAATTAGTGCTCAGATCTAAACTAATTAACATTAATCAAGCAAATATAAATTCGGGAGACAGTTTTAAAGGCATCACTTAAATCAAGCCACTGAATTTCCCTGACTGACGAACTGAGCATGCCAGCAGCTCAGAGAACAAACTAATGGGATGATAGGAGCCTTGGACTCTGACTCAGGAAACCCCAGTTTGAGAAGCAGCCCTATAACTAGCTAACTATGGAACTTTGGCAAATTATGCCAAGGTCCTTTATTTATCGCTACCTCTCTCTGGCCCAGTTTTCTTCCTTATAATGAGTTGGTATGTCTATGTTATTTGGCAAAGTGTTTTGCATACATTATTCCTTTTGATCCTCAGGACAAATACGTGACGTAGATAGTGGGGGGGGTGGTGCTGCGGAATTCCATTTTACAGATGAATAAAGAAAGGTTAAGAGACTCACCTAGGGTCACCTATCTATTTAAGGTCACAGTGACCGTCTTCTCACTCTAACATTAGGATACTATTGATTATAACCTATTGCACAACTAGGAAATTATGGTGGGGCAGGGAGGTACAGCTAGATAGCACAGTGGATAGAATGCTGGACCTGAAATCAAGAAGAATTCAGTTCAAACTCCACCTGAGATGCTTATTATTTCTTTGTGACCCTGGGAAAGTCACTTATCCTCTGACTCATTTCGCTCATATGTAAAATGAGGATAATAATGGCATCTACCTCCTGGAGATATTCTGAGAATCCATTTTTCAAACCTTAAAGCTCTATAAAAATGCTAGCTATTATCAGCATTATTAATATGCTGGGCATAGGAGGAGGGGGAGTCAAGACGGCAAATTAGAAGCAGCAACCCAGCTAAATTCTCCCAATATCCCCCTCAAACAACTTTAAATAATGCCTCAAATTGAATTTTGGAGTGGCAGAGCAACAAAAGATCAGCATAAGATATTTTTCCAGACTAAGATAACTTAAGAGGTTAGCAGGAGTGGTCTTTGTCTGAGATTCAGCCTAAGTGCACATGGCAGCAGCACTAGCTGTGGGCTTTAGAAGTGGCCAAGACAGTGGCAGCAGTGGCTTTTGGAGCTCTCAGCCAGCCCAGAGAGAGTTAGGAGGTTGGACAACTGATCAGAAAGAGATTACAGGAGACCCTTTGCTGGCACTGAGTATAGCTGGTGTTAATTGGCAATTCCATTATCCATACACAGTTCTAGGTCACAGTCCTAGGGTGGAAAGGAGTACTTGTGGTCAGTCACTAGAGAACAGGGGACCTGGTCACAGTTCTAGAGCCAAGAACAGTGCTAGTGCTTACAGGTGCAGAGGAAGAGGTGCACTTCCTGGATAAAGACCAGATCGCAGACCAGGAGAACAGTGACCATACCCCTCCCCAGATCACACCACCTTGGAAGCTACAAAAACTTGCAGATCCCCAGCTCTAGAAACAGCAACACAAAAAAGTCAGAAGTTCGGGACAGTGCCTCCCAACCCAGAGGTATGCAGAGCCCAACTTTAACATAAAGTTCAAAGTCAAGAAATAGAGTGGGAAAATGACCAAACAACAAAAAAAGAACTTGATGCAAAAAAGCTATTATGGAGGCAGGAAGACCAAGACACAAAATCAGAATGCAACAATGTGAAACAGCTACAACCAAAGCCTCAAAACAAATACTAATTGGACCCAAGTCTAACAAGAATTCCTGTATGTAAAGCCAATCAGTAAGTGAAAAGATCTTTCCCAGCCATTGAATAGGCTTCAGGTGAGGCCAACAAAGGGAGGTCTGATTAGACACAGGCCCATACCCTTTCACTAATTGGGTATGAGGCCCCAGGCTAGTCAGCAAACTAATTTGCTAGTTTGAGAGAGGCATGGATCCCTCAGGGCCCTGCGGGAAGTTGCTAAGACCAGAGCCAGTGTTACATGCTTGAGTTCTAGTCAATCATATGACGGCTAAGGCCTGTATAAAAAGAGAGAACAGAACTTGAAAACAAGAGAAAATGAGGGATGAGGACTAAGAGCGGAGCTGAACACGATGGAGCCAGAAGCAGCAGAGCCAAGGGCAGCAGGATTCAGAAGCTGAGGACCAGCTTCCAGAGTGTGCAGAGTGGAGAGTGCTGAACACAAGAGGGAGTTGCGGAACTTGGAGTCAGCAGAGCTACAGGAGAGAGTGCTGAGCAGGGAATTAGGATGCATGAGTGATCTTCTTATAGGAGGGTCCTAACATTGAGGGGAAGCACAAGTATGGTTTGGATTCCTGCTATAATATTTTGTTATAATCTCCTTGTTACTATAATGAGGTGCTTATCAGTTTTGAAATGTTATTGCCACAATATCAAATTGGGGGCATTGGTCCTTGAGTCTGATCCTTTGGAGTCTAAATAAATGTTATACTTCCTCTGCCTTCTACCTAGAAAATTCATTATACTTTGTGATTCCAAACCATTCAGGCATGTCCATGGTCCTCTCAGAGGTCATGAATTTTGCCTTACTGAAATACTGTAAGAGTTAAAGAAAGAGGTAAGAGTAATAAAGGAAAAAAATGGAAAAATAAACAAGAGTGATACAAGAGAATTATGAAAAGAGAACTGACAGCTTATTTTTTAAGAGGCACCAAAAATATGGAAGAAAATGACACCTTAAAAGACAGAATTGACCTAACGGCAAAAGAGGCATAAAAATTCACTGAAGAAAAGAACTCTTCAAAAAGCAGAATAGGCTAAATGGGAAAAGACGTACAAAAAAGAATTCCTTAAAAATTATAGTTGGACAATTGGAAGCTAATGACTACATGAGATGTCAAGAAACAATAAAACAAGTCAAAAGAATGAAAAAACAGAAGAAAGTGTGAAATATCTCATCAGAAAAACAAATGAGATGGAAAATAGTTTAAGGAAAGAAAATTTAAGAATTATTGGACTACCTGAAAGCCATGATCAAGAAAAGAGAGCCTAGACATCATATTTCAAGAAATTATAAAGGTAAACTGCCCCATATCTTGGATCCAGAAGGTAAAATAGAAATTGAAAGAATCTACCGATCACCTCCTGAAAAAGGTTCCGAAATGAAAACTCCCAGATATATCATAGTCAAATTCTAGAGCTTCTAGGTCAAAGAGTAAATATTGCAAGCAGTCAGAAAGAAACAATTTGAACATCATGGAGCCACAATCAAAATCACACAAGATTCACAAGATTCCACATTAAATGACCAGAGGGCTTGGAATATGATATTACTACAAAGAAAAACCTACCCAGCAAACTGAGTATAATTCTTCAGTGGGGGGGAAATGGATATTTAATGAAACAGAACACTTTCAAGCATTTCTGATGAAAAGACCAGAGCTGAATAGAAAATTTAACATCCAAAACACAAGAATCAAGAGAAAAAAAAGTGTAAATGTGAAAGAGAAATCATGAGAGACTCTGTAAAATTAAACTGTTTACATTACTGTTTGAAAAGATGATATATGCAGTTCCTAAGAACATTATGATTATTTGGGCAGCTAGAGGGACTCTACACAGACAGATGGCATAGGTGTGAATCTATTATGTTGGAATGATCTCAAAAAAAAAAAATAAAAAGGTAAGAAAGAGGGATGTACTGGGAGAAGGGATAGGTAGAATGGGTGAAATTATCTCACAAAACAATTATGCCCAAGAAAGAGCTTTTACAGTGGAAGGGGCGGTGGGCAATCCTTGAACCTCACTCTCATTAGAATTGTTTCAAAGAGGAAAGAATACCATATGTATGTGTGTATATATACACATATACACACATATCTATATGTGTGTATATATACATATACATGCATACATATATACATACACGCATAAATATTCAGTTGGGTATTGAAATCTATCTTACCCAACAGGAAAATTAGAGGAGATGGCAGAAAAGGTGGGGGAGATGAAAAAGGGAGGGCAGATTAAAGGAGCCAGTGGCAAGAAACAGAACAGACTTTCAAGGAGGGACAGAATAAAAAGAGAGAAGGAAGGATAAATAGAAAAAAATAGAATGGAGAAAAATACACAGTAATTATAACTTCAAATGTGAATAGGATTGTTCACTCATAAAACAAAAGCAGAGAGCAGAATGGATTAGAAACTGGAATGCAACAATATATTGTTAAAAGAAACACATTTGAAACAGATTTAAAGAGGAGAGTTAAAATGAGAATCTATTATGCTTCAGCTGAAGTTAAAAAAAAGGCAGGGGTAGCAATCGTGATCTCAAACAAAGCAAAAGCAAAAATAGATCTAATTAAAAGGATAATCAGGAAAATTAAATTTTGATAAAATGTAGCATAGACAATGAAGTAATATCAAAAATTTTTACAGAAAGTTTCTCTAATAAAGGCCTCTTTGCCCAAATATATAGGGAACTGAGTCAAATTTATGAAAAAAAAAAATAAGAGCTCTCCTCCAATTAATCTATTGTCAAGGGATAAGAACATATAGAAATCAAAGCTATATAGTCAGATGAAAAGCTATATAGTCAGATGAAAAAAAAATGCTCTCAGTCACTATTGATTAGAGAAATACAAATTAAAACAATTCTGAAGTACCACTTCATCCCTATCAGAAATGACAAATGCTGGAGCGGATGAGGAAAAATACATACATGAATGAATTGATGGTGGAGTTGTGAATCGATCCAACCATTCTGGAGAACAATTTGGACCCATGCTCAAAGGGCTATAAAACTATGCATACTCTTTAATTCAGCAATACCACTACTAGGTCTAGACCCCAAAGAGATCAAGGGAAAGGGAAAAATACCTATGTGTGCAAAAATATGTATAGCAATTCTTTCTGTGGTGGCAAAGAAACGGTGAGAGGAGGTAGTTTCAGGGGGAAAAAAACATGGGAAGACCTATATGAACTGATGCAAAGTGAAGTGAGAAGAACTAGATCATTGTGCAGAGTAAGAGAAATGTTGTAATGATGATCAATTATGAAAGGCTTGGCTACTCTGATCAATATAATGACCCAAGATAATTCCAAAAGACTCGCAATGAAAAATGCTCTCCATCTCCAGAGAAAGAACTGATGAACTCTGAGTGCAAATTGAAATATAGTTTTTTTTTACTTTCTTTATTTTTCTTGCTTTTTTGCAATATGTCTAATATGGAAATACGTTCTGCATGATTTCACATATATGGTTGATATCATATAGCTTGTCTTCTCATTAGGTAGCAGAGTGGTGGGCAGGAGGGAGGGAATTGGGAATTCAAAAAAATCTTTAAAGAATATTAATAAATAAATGATAAATACATGTGTATGTGTGTGTGTGTGTGAGTGTGTGTGTGTGTGTGTGTGTGTGTGTGTGTGTGTGTGCTGGGAAAGAAATAGAAGTATCCTGATGCCAAGAGCTTCCTCATGAACATAATTTCTTTTTTTTTTTAATTTCTCTATCCCTCCCACCCCACCCCCCACTGAACAAATATTAACAATGCAGAAAAATAAAGCCCTTAATACAAAAATCCATAGTTTAACAAAACAAATTCCCACATTAGCCATGTCCAAGAATGTATGTGTCTTTCTGCATTTTAACTTTATCGCTTCCTGTAAAGGCAATCGGTGAATGGGAAGATCTTTCCCACCCATTCACTGGGCTTCAGGGACAAACAGGGCTCTCAGGGTCCTGGGGGGAATGGCTGGACTGGAGGACTGGAGTCAATGGTAGGTGCCTGAGTTCTGGTCCACGTGATGACATGAAACCTGTGGTGGGAGGAGCTTGATGAAGGGTTGGAGCAGAGCTAAGAGGCAGTTGGCGAGAGCAGTTAAGAGCTGAAGGAGAGAGGAAGCAGTCAGCTAGCTGGAACACAGTTTGGAGATTGTGGCGAAAGCTGCGGAAGCAGTGGCGACGGCGACAACGATAGGCACTACAAAAAAGCAGGACTGACCCTTGTGGAGACCGGAGAGTGCTAAGCAGGGGCTTGAGGCCAGTGGGTGGTCTTCTTGCTAGAAGGCCCTGGCATTGGAGGGGGAAAGCACCAGCATGGCTTGGCTTGTTGCCATAATGCTTTTCTGTGGCCTTCTAGTCACTATTGTGAGATGGGCATACTGATTTTGGAAGGTTCTTGCCAGGATGTCGAATTGGAGACACTGGTCTGTGGGTCTGCTACTTTTGAGTTTCAATAAATGCTTTAACTCCTCCACCTTCTACTTACAGAATTCCTTATATCCTGCGATTCTGGACCATTCAGGCATATTCATGGTTATCTTTGAAATCATGAATTCTGCCTTAATGATATATTTCTCTGCAGGAGGTGAATATGTGTCTTGATTCTTTTGGATCTGTGGTTTATTGTTGTGTTGGAAGTGTTCTAGAGCCTTTCAAAATTATTTTCCCCTATCACATTAGCATTTTACAAATTGTTCTCCTAGGTCTGCTCACTTCATTCTGATTGAATTCATAGAGGTTATCCCAGTTTCCTCTGAAACTCTCCATTTGATCATGTCTTATGGTACAATAGTATTCTATTACATTCACATATCATAATTTGCTTAGACATTCCTCAATAGAAGGAACATGGCATTAGTTCCTGATCTGGAGAATTTAAAAGAATTGCTCAAAGTAGTTTTGTACATATAGCTCCTTTTCTTCTTTCTTTTATTTCTTTTGGGTCTAGGCCTAGCATAGCTAGGTCTAAGTGTATGCACAGTTCGGGGCAGAATTCCAAATTACTTTCTAGGATAGTAGGACCAATTCACAGCTCCACCAACAGTGCACCTTCTTTCCCACAGCCCCTCCAACATTTGTCATTTTCCTCTTTTGTCTTTGCCAGTCTGATGGATATGAAGTGGAAAGTACTTCAAGGCTGTTTTAATTTGTGTTTCTTTAAGTATTAGTAATCAGCACAATTTCCTATTAAACCCTAAAAGAAAGGGAGAAGTCACACTCAAAAACTGTTTTCTAAAAACAAAAACAGAAAAAACTGTTTTCTAGACTTGCTACCTGATTTCTTCTGTGCCCTGACTTTCAAATTTGTTATGATAGACATCTTCTCTAACTTTCCCAAGCTATTACTATTTATGCTTACAATTCAGGACATCTAAATCAGTGTAGCCATCCTGTATGTTATCCCATTCCTCATCTACTAAAGCATTTCTTTATTGGACCATGTCACATATTTCCTTTTAATTTTTTTCCCCTCCCTTCCCCCTTATTTGTCTACTACATATCTCTGTTCCCTCTTTCCCCGCCTACATAAAACCAAAAGAAAAGGAAAGAATATCAAATGATTCAAAAATCAGTAAACATTTTTATTCTGTTGACAAAATACCTATGTGAGTTTCATTTTCATTTAGACTTTAAGTTCTTGTGAATAATCAATAATAATAGGACCTTCAATAATAAGACAAATAACATAAAGGTATTGTTACTTAGCCACAATCACAAAGGCATGCACTTTCCATTATCTTTCCAGTAGAGGGGATGGATAAGGAATCATCCCAGTCTCTTAGCTAAGCCTCTGTCTGACCAGTGGCAGATTTGAGAAGAAAGATGTAAACCACTATAAAGCCATGTGACTCAAGCAGTCTTTTAAGGGAGACTGGAAAGAAATAAACTTGAGTACATATTTCTAGTGAGTTTTATAGATGACCACTTCATTGAGCTAGAAATAATCTTAGAGATTATCTAATCCAGCTGCCTCATTTTACAAATGAGGAAACTGAGACCCAGAGAAATGAAGTAATTTGTCAGTGGCAATATGATATAATATAGCATGTGAAATGTAAGCACATCGAGGGGAAGGACAATATGTCATGATTTTCATCTTTGTATCCCCAATACTTGGTGCAATACTTGGCACAATGTAGGTGGCTAATAAGATGCTTACTAGATATTGGGGTTTTATGGTTGGAAGGAGTATTGGGGTTTTCATTTGTTTCACTTTAACTGAACTTCTTTGTTACAAGGGGGAGTTTTATTGGGAATGGGGAGGTTAGGGATAGTCACTAGGGAGTGGCAACCATGTTTTCTTTTTTAAGGATTAACAAAATACTTATTTTAAAAAAATAAAAAGAAACAACGTTGGAATCAGAATCAGGAGGTTTAAATTTAAGCCCTGGCTCTGGGTAACCTTGACAACAATTATGTTCTTTCTCTGAACCTCGGTTTCCTCTTCTGTAAAATGGGGGAGTTGTACCAAATTATATCTCAGATCCCTTTCAACTCTAACATTCTGTGTTCTAAAGTCCCTCCCGGCCCTTAAAAAAAAGTTGCATGGTGAATGGCAAAGTTAGGATTAAAATCCAGGTCTCTAGTCTATCTGAGAGTATTGCTGTTTCTACTACCAAGCCATACTGCTTAATATAGCTGTTCAAAATAATTTGAAACTCAATAGTAAATTTGAAAAGTCAATCATACCTCTGGTACTGACTGGCTATGACCATGGGCAAGTCACCTAACTTATCTGAACTTCAGTTTCCTTATGTATAAAGTGGAGGAGATAACAGTAGCTACCTTACAAGATTGCTGAGAGGATTACATATAAATATATATATATATATATATATATATATATATATATACTGTAAACCTTAAAGTGCATTATTATTAAAAGTCAGTTATTACTACTTTTGCCTGCCTTGAGATATTCCTTAAATATATAATGATAGGGAGAAAGCATACTAGATTTGAAATTAGAAGTTCCAATCTTGGAATACTATTGTGCTATAAGAAATCAAGGGGGATGGTTTCAGAAAAAACCTGGGAAGACCGATATGAACTGATGCAAAGTGAAGTGAACAGAAGCAGAAGATCATTGTATACAATAATAACAATATTGTAATAATGACAAGCTGTGAATGACTTAGCTATTCTGATCAATGCAATGATCCAAAACAATTCTGAAGGACTTATGATGAAAATGCTATCCACCTCCAGAAAAAGAGCTTATGGAGTCTGAATGCAGATTGAAGTATACTTTTTCACCTTCCTTATTTTTCTTGCTTTTTTTTCAACATGACTAATATGGAAATATGTTTTTTATTATTTCACATATATAACTGACCTCACATTTCTTGCCTTCTCAATGGGTAGGGGAAAGGTGGGAGGGAGGGAAGGAATTAAGAACTCAAAAACTTTTTTAAAGAATGTTAAAAACTAATAAATTTAAATTTTAAAAAAGTTCCAACTTCAAGTTCATAGTGAGGAGTTGTATTACCTTGAGCAAATCATTCATTCATTCATTTACTCATCCCCCAAGAGTAAAAGAACAAATATCAGAAAAGTAATAAAATACACTTTAGTGTTTATGCATATAGTTTCAAAAGGCTATATGCTCTCTACTAAAAAAAAACAGATTCAAAGATGTGAAGATGCTTATGACCTTAGGCAAGGACTTTAGCATCTCTATGCCTCAGTGTTTCCATCCATAAAATGGATTTATGATTTCTCAGCTACTTAGTTAATAAAATTGCTTTATTATTAATCAGGAATTGGCTCAGGTTCTCAGCCTAGGTCATTCTAAGAAGTGTCCCACTCTTCATAAAGGGCTTTGGGAGCCTTAGGATGAAAGAAACTATGGGCATAAAATCCTATAATTCCGTGATTCTGTAAGCACAGGAGGTTATGAGTGTTTTAACAGAGGAGGTGACTCATTGGCTTGGAGGGAGTGGTGGGAAAGAAGAATAGAGGCAGAGGGTTTGAGAGATGGAAAAGTGCGTAGGAATTAATTGCCTGAAAAAGTTAAGGTCTTTAGGGGAAAGAGGTTGGAATTGTGGTTTAAAAAAATAAAAGAGAAAGAGCAAATATTTTTATCCATTCAAAATCCAGAAGAAAAAAATAAACAAATAAATGAATGAATGAATTTTTTAAATGAACTAAAAATAAACAAATGGATGAATAAATTTTTTAAATTAGCTTAAAAAATGAATAGATAGATAAATAAACTCTAGAGAAGCAGCATCGAAAGTCATGGATTCAGAATCCAAAGGTCTGAATTCAGATTCTGATTCTGTCATTTACCACCTGGGTGAACTTCAGCAAGTCCCTTCAATTCTTTGAGCCTCAATTTCCTCATTGGTAAAATGACAGTAAAGATAACTTGCACCACCTGTACCTCGCATGGTTATTCTGAGGAATGAGATTTATGGTTTTGTAATAATAGCTAGCATTTATTTCACATTTTAAGGTTGATAAAGTGCTTTACCAATATCATCTTATTTTACGTTCATGAGAATCTTAGGAGGCAGGTGCCATTGGTGTCCACATTTTATAGATGAGGAAGTTGAGGAACCTAGGGGTTGTGACTTGCCCAGGGTCACACAGCTAATTAGTATCTGAGGTGGGATTTGAACTGAGTTCTTCCTGACTCCAAGGCCAGCACTCCATCTACTGTAGCACCTAGCTGATGTATGATATGAGCAAGTTTTTATCATTCCCTTTTTACAGGTGAGGAAATTTAGGCCCAGGAAATGTGAGTAGTTTTCCCAGGGTCACACAGTACCTGGATTCAAATCTAGGTTATCTCAATCATCTTTCCACATCATCCTGTTGCTTCTAAAAAAATAAATATTATCTTAAAAGGGGTCATGAAAGCCCTAATATAAATTGCCAAGTGATTATACCTTAATGTAAATTAGTTAATTAGGCAGAATAACGTAAGAATTTTGAGTGGCTCATATGGGGAGAAAAGAGAAAAGACAGCACAAAAAAGAGAGATGGGTGATACCAAAGACACATAGTGCCTGTTTCACAATCCTGGATGACAGGGAATAAGACTACAGAGAAGGGGGAGAGTGAGAAGTAGAGTCAGGTGTGAAGTGAGCATGACCTGGGTCCTCCTGCAATGGTGGTCTAAGTCAGGGACTCACCAATCAGCAGAGAGGGAACCTTTACTCCAATGGACAGTAGAGGGAACGGAACACAGCTAGGTCCCCATTAATGAGAATAATAATTTCCCTGAAGTGGTTGTATTATTCAAATATGCACTTTTCGAAGTTATAATTACATGTAAAATATGATAATTGGTTCCAGCCCAATGGAAATATGCAATGAAAATTTGAATAATGTAACCACAGCAGGGGACTCATTATTCTGCACTAATTGGGACCTGGTTATATTCTCTACATTAAAAATGAAAACTTAACAGCCTGGGATAAAATGGCCCTTCTCCTATTACAAGTGAAAATTACCTTTTACTCTGTGGAAGAAAATACCCATGAAGAAAATATCACAGATCCACTGACGTTAAAGAAGATTGCTCCTGTTTGTTGACTATGGACCAGACTAAAGACAGGAGTTTAGGGGAGGATTCTGGGGAGTAAGAGGCACCAGGAGCTGGACAACCAGTCACTAACCTGTGAACACGGAGAAAGGCATGAGATGGTATAATGGGAAAAAATACTGGGCCTACAGTCATCTGAGACCTGACTTTAATTCTGTGAGTCTCTGTGTCCTCATTCAATTCAATCCAACAAACATTTTTTAAATGTCTGCTGCAAGGCACTTAGCTCAGTATTGGGAATACAGATACAAAACAACAAAGAATCTCAGCCCTCGAAGAGAATAAAAAAAAAGGGGGTGGCAGAGAACATGAACAGGGAAGGGAGGGACAAGATTCACACAGATAAGTCAATCCAAGATAATTTGAGGACAGAATAAATGTAATAACTAAGGAAATCAGGAAAGTTTGGGGTAGGAGATGAGACTTAAGTTGAACCTTGAAGGATTCTAAGAGGCAGAAGTGAGAGGAGCTAGTGCATTTCAACATTGTGAGACAGTCTATGTATGTTAACGCAGGGAGGCAGATGAACCGGCAAATTTGAGGAACGGCAAGTAGGCCAGTTTGGCTGGTACATAGCATATGTGAAGGGTACAACAAACCTCAAAAGATAAGACAGAGCCACAATGAAGGGCTTTGAATGCCAGCCTAAAAAGTTTGCCTTTTAGAGGCAACCGGAAGCCACTAAACATTCTTAAGCAGGGGAATGTGCGATCAGATAGATGCTTTAGAAATAGGATTTTGATGTTTCTGTGAAAATGGATTGGAGAGGGGAAAGACTGGAACCACGGAGACTGTTCAGGAGGCTATTACAATAGTCCAGGCAAAAGGTGATGAAGGCTTTGACCTAGGGCGGTGGCTTCAGGGAGCAGAGAGAAGGGGAATGATGCATGAAAGTAGAATGGATAATCTTCGGCAGCTGATTAGTTTGGGGAGATGAGAAGAGGAAGGGGGGAGAGACAGACAGACAGACACAGATATAGACACAGAGATAGAGACAGACAGACAGACAGAGAGAGAAAAGAAAAAAAGTCCAGTACTGAGCTTGGCAAGAAAGTTACGGTTACAGGTTAGGGCATGGATGATGATGTAGGAAACAAGAGGGACCAGATAGGCAGGAGGAAAACCAGGAGGGGGGAAGGAGAGTGAGAGAGAGAGAGAGAGAGAGAGAGAGCTGTGCAATGAAAACCAGGGGAAATAACTATAAGCAGGAGAAGGGCATGGTCAACAGTACCAAAAAACAAAAAAGAAGTGATGAGAACTCCAAAGAGGCCAGTTGATTTGGCAATCAAGTGGTAACCTGAAAAGAGAAGCATCAATTGAGTAGTGGGCTGGGAAGCCAGACTGCAAGGGACTAAAAAATGAGTAGGAATAAGCAAAGAAAGTAAGTGAATCTCTTAGGAATTTGGCCATGAAAAGAAGAGATACAGGAAGGAATATTGGGGTCAAGTGAATGTTTTAAGGATAGGGGAAAGCTAGGAATGTTTATAGGCAAGAGAGAATGAGCCTGTAGAGGGTTAAAGAAGGGAGTGGGAAATAACTGGAAGGGGTCAGCTCAAAGAGGAGGCACCACTTAAATAACCAAAAGGCCCCTCATGAACTGCACAATTAGTCCTATCCTGTCACCAATAAAGTAGGAACCATGAAAGGATCTCCAACTACATTCCTTAGAGCAAGGATTCCTTACCTGGAGATCTCCTTACCAAGAGGTCCATGAACTAAGATGGGAAAAAAATAACATCTTTATTTTTCACTAATGTCTAAGGATACTTTAGGATTTTCTTCAATTGCAATTTTAAAAAAAATATATTCTGATAGTAGTCTATAGGCTTTATCAGCCTACCAAAGGGATCTGTGACACACAGAAACAAAAAGTCAAGAATCTCTGTCCTAGAGGATCCTGTCCTATTCCCACTTGCTTGCATTTGACTTTTTACATTGAACCTCAGAGACGAAAGGGACTTCCGAGGGCTCCTACCCTAACTTATGCCTGAATGGGCATCCCATTGACAGTATTTCTTACAAATGGCCATCCAACAGCTTCTTGAAGTTCTCCAGTGACGGCTAATTCATTAGCCCCATTTCACTTTTGGACAGAACTAATACAGTTAGGTGGTACAATGGATAAAGCACTAGGCCTGGAGTCAGAAAGACCCGAATTCAAATCTGATCTCACAAACTCACTAGCTGTGTGACCCTGGGCAAGTCACTTCACCCTGTTTGCCTCAGTTTCCTCATTTGTAAAATGAGTCGGAGAAGGAAATGGCAAACCGCTCCAGTATTTGTGTCAAGAAAATCCCAAATAGGGCCATGAAGAGTTGGATACAACTGAAATGACTGAACAACAACAGTGACTACCAAGATTTCCCTTAAGGTGGACATTTGTCTTTGGGAGTTTTTTGGGGGGGAAGGGGGGGGTTGGGTTTTTTTTGTTTTTACCAAGTTCTGTTGTCTGGATCCAAGGAAAACAATTCCAGTGTCTCTTCCACCTAACATTCTTTCTTATGCTGGTTTTTTATTCACAGGATCATAGATTTGGAGATGGAAGCTCTTTTAGCAGTCAGGTATTTCAACCTCTTCTTTCTATAGATCAGAACAACTGAGGCCAGGCCAGAGAAGTTAAGTGACTTTCCCAAGGTGATGTGGATAATACGTAGAAGAGCCAGGATTTGATCCATCAGATCTAGTGACTCCAATCTAAACTCTTCAAGTTCAGTGCCCTTGGTTATCATATTCCCCTTCAAGCCTTCTCTTCTACAAGCTAAACATCTCCAATCTATTCATCTAATCCTCATACCATACAGTCTGCAGGCCCTACATTATCCCAATTGCCCTATACTGGTAAAATTCCTGGAAAGAAATCTTAAATTCTTATGTGATAGAGTCAGCGTGGTAAAAGGGATGGCTCTTAACTTGTTTGACCTTTGACACATTGAGATATTTTTATATTAATTCCTTGTTTAAAAAAAAAAAACTTTGTCCTCCCTCCATACCCAATAAAACTGTTATTCTTCAGTCATGTCTGACTCTCTGTGGCCTCTTTTGGAGTTTTCTTGGCAAAGATCCTGGAGTGGTTTGCCATTTCCTTCTCCAGCTCATTTTAAAGATGAGGAACTGAGGCAAACAAGGTGAAGTGATTTGCCCAGGGTCACACTGCTAGCTAGTATCTGAGGCTAGATTTGAACTCAGGAAGATGGGTTTTCCTGATTCCAGGCCCAGCACTATCCACTGTGCAACCTAGCTGCCCTAATAAAACTTCTAACTTGAGTTTTTGATTTTTTTTGAAACTGGAGCAAGTAATTTGGGGGGGATGGGGGTGTGGAAGGACAGAGAGAATGAAAGGCAGGATGAATGAGGGATAAACAGTTTGTGCAATACCTCACTTTATCCAATTCCTAGGAGCCCTGAAAGCATAGCTTAGGTATCACCCCCTATATTAGCCACTCAATTGTTAGCTCTCACTCCCTCCTGAAATTACTTGGTTCTATTATGTTAGGTTGTGTCTTTGTATTCCCAGCACCAGCACAGTGCCTGGCACAGAGTATACTCTTAATATCTACTGAATTATTATCAGTATACTTGCAGTAAAACTGTTGAGAGGCTGCAGCCCACACACTGGATTAAAAGTCTAAGTCTAGAGCTGGAAGGTACCTCAGGCCACCCAGTCCAAACTCCTCACTTTACAGATGAGGAAACTGAGGCCCAGGTTGGCTAGGAAATGTGCCTGAAGTCACTTAGATACTCAGAGGTGGGGTCTGAAACTGGGTCCTGTTACTCTAAAGCCAGGGTTCTTTCTCATTCTGGTTCTACTACTAACTCGCTCAGACATCCTGGGACCTTGGAAGAATAACAGCTCCTCTTAGCCCAGGGAAAAGAAACTGGAGGAACAACCACAAAGTACCTTCTAGGCTGGGCAGATAATCAGGGACATTGATAGGGATAGAGGGTGGACATCTGATTTCATGGGTCTGAGGACCTCTTAAGTGTGGAAATTCCCTCCACCAATGCAGGATGTAACTTACGGTTTTCGAGAGTTGCCCAGAAAACTGAGAGATAAAACAAATGCTTTGTGGAGTCCCACAGCCAGTAGGTTTCAGGGGTGGGACTTGAACCTAGATCTTCCCAGCTTTGAGGCTGCCTTGTTGATGCGGTATCAACAGAACTTTTCCTTTCCCCTAATTACAAATTGAATTAAAGGTGCTGAATGGCAACACGCTCTAGACAGTTTTATTTTTATTTTCACCAAAATGTCACCCCACAAATATCCGTTTATTGGAACAAGAATAATACAACAGGATCCACACACGCCCTCTTGTGTTTGTCAGGAAAACTACAGGCCTAACTAAGGCAATGAAGGAGTCAAGAAAGGGTCTGTGGCTGATCAAAATCCCTTTCAAAAAAACTTCCAAAGGAATGCACTTGTTGGAAATAAATGCATTTTCTGGGTCAATTTGCTTTTTTAAAAAAATTCAACCAGCCTGGCAAATGCAACATGTAATGACTAGAAATGAGTCTGCCAACCAAATGGATTCATTTTGGGGTGGGCAGGAATGAGTTCTATATGAAATATAAAACCTATCGGAGGCTAGTGTGGTTGACAATAATGTATCCACAGTATGGTGCCAATGTATATATTCATACCTTTTCAACAAGTATATTCTTTTCCTGCCTGTAAGGCTGAAAGTGCAGAGTGGAAGCAATGAAGAGATCTACATTGAAGAGGGAAAAAAGAACATACACACAAGGGAAATGAAAGTGTGCTTACTGTGCTGATTATATACAGGCCTTTTTTGCAGGGAGTTTGAATCTAAAAGGTCACAAGGGGGAATTTCCAGAAGAAAGACACATTTTAAAGATGCAATGTCTCATTTTCCTTTTCCACAAGATTAACTGAGAAAAATACATTTGCATTTAACAAGAAACTATGCTGGGCATAAAAATGCATTTTAAGATTTTGTTCCTTCCTGGTAAAATACAACTAATGATGACACAGCAGTATTGTCTTACTTCAGAGGCATCTTTGACCTCAGGGGAATCTTTGACTGTTTGTATACTTGGGTTTTTTTTTAAACTATGACCCTCCAAGAAAACTCACCTGTACCAGATGGAGCACATTGACATTGTGGGAGTTCTTTGGATAGTACAGGTTTTTCTGGTGGAAAACAGTGACACCTCCCCAGCATCCTTCACTCAGAATGAAAAGTCAAACCTTTTCCTGTTAGAAAACCAAAATCCAAGTTCTAAATCCAAGGAGATTTTCAGTTAGATTTATATTCTATTTCCCGTGGAAATAAAGGGAAGTCTTGAGGAGCATCCACAGGAAAGGAAATGATCACAGTAATAGTCTGAAATTATCAGTGATTACTTTCTTTTCCTCCTTTTATGGTACAGTAGGGGAAATAGAAAATAGGAAGAAAAAAGTCATTATGTCACCAAGAAAGTAGGAAAGTATGTTCTCAAAGGTCTTATGAATCTCTTGTTAAGAATGTATTTAGTCCACCTATACAGAGGCTTTTTCTTGTGTGTGCAAAAACCATTTAAGTGAAAGATAAGAGAATGTGGTCCCAGATTTCAGTGGTGGGAACAGAAATTTTTTCTGATCCTTTCCTCTACCCTCCCCCCAAAAAGTAGCTCTGAATGCACAAACACCTTCGATATTTTTGGAAATCATGTCATAATGCAAGCTCTCCACATCATTCATCACTTCCCCATGAAGTCCATAAAAAGAATTCACCTCAATTCTCAAGTGAGGCAAATGGTGGTTGACCACAGTCATCTTTCTTTCTTCAAAACACACCTTTGAAAAGGTTCAGTCTTCTAAATAGTCTATCCTGGGTCAATGTCATTAAAGCAGTGTAATTATACAACCTAGACCACATTCTGGGAACACTTACTTTAGAAAGATAAAATAACAAATGGTAATTGACGATTGGATTCCAAGAGCCAATTCTTCAAGGAGCAGGGTTGCCAAGTCCCCAGGAAGGAGATACTCACTGTGAAAGCCCAGCAACTCCTTCACACTAATAATGTTTTCCAGCCAGGGCCCTCCAAAGCACAGTATCAACCATTCTACTCACACGCACATACGCAGAAAGTGTCCTATTTTTTCACATTTTCCCACTTACAGCATTTTTGGCTGGCTCCCTTGGAAAACGTTATGAAAGAGTTTCGGATAAGTGTGTGTTGGATGGATGGATACAATAGCTGTCCCCAAGGTTATGCAGAGTAATGGAAAAGGGCTTTGGGGGTGGGATAGGAGAAGGGGGCTGCCAAGTCCTATGTATTATAGCATTATGGATGCCTTCGAAACTACACCCTCAAGATGAAAAGGCAATCACCTGTTTTCAAAGGAACATCAGGGAAAGTCTGAATTCTGATTCAAGCCCCAAATCTCTCAAGTTATTTTTTAAGTATCTGGTTTTTAACTTGTACGTCAACAACAGAAGACAGGACTTTTCTCTGCTTTTTCTTTCCCTTACCCTACTACACAACAAACTGTTAACTGACATTTACATTAGTAGTTCAAAGGTTCCAAAGCTCTTTTCATACATTGTTTTATTCATATATCACAGCAGTCCAGCGAGTTAGGTTGGTAGGTACTACTGGTATCAACCCCTTTTAACAGATAAAGAAACCGAGCTTCAGAGAGATTAGATGTCTTCCCCATTGTCACACAGCCTATGACAGAGACATGCTTTGAATATAGGTCTTTTTGACTTCAATGCCCCAACCCCCACCACTCTAGAAATGTTATCTCTGATTTTGTCTTGGCTACTCAACATACCCTATTATTTCTCCAGCCTTACTCCATAGCAGTTGTGAGTACCTTAAAGGTCTCATCTCTACCATTTGTCCTCTTTTGTCTGACCCTAGAGGTATTTGACTTATTGCTGCCTTCTCTACATTAACTGGACAATACATTTATTTCTATTCCTATTTACATTTTTTAAAAATTCAATCTCTCCTATTATTGTTGCCAGGATAGAGTGAAAACATAACAAGCTATAAAATTAGCTTTAAATCAAGTAAATATACTCTAATTCTCCTAGCTTGAGGGGAAAGATGCTATCTCTGCTAGGCAGATTTTGTGTAGCTTAGGGACGCCTTACTTTGCATCGAAGCAATAAAAGCCACTCTGGAATAGCCATTACCTTGGTAGTCTTTGTGAAGAACAAAGCCCTTCCTAAGTGCTGAGGAGCATATTGGTGTAATTAAAGCCTGATAATAACAATTGAAAGTATTTTCATAAGTCAGTGCAAACTAGGGGTTTGATCTCTGATGAAAAGATTTATTCAGGAATTTCAAAGAAGGGAAGGAGGGGGAGACAGCCAACTTAATAAAGAGTTAAAAATAAACTTTGCATCCTGTTAATCAATCTGTAGACTGCCTTCTTTGCTTTAGTAGCAAAGATGCATGGGGGACACTTCTAATGTATTCAATTGTAATTCCTTCTCCCGCCCCCATTTAATTAGAGCCTTTATTCTACAAAGCACAAATAGCGTTGGTAGTAGAGCTGTAAAAATGACAAAAACAAATCCATTTTCAAATTATGGGGGAGGGGGGAAATGAATCTTATTTATGAATTTTTATTTTTTTTAATTTATGGAATAAAACAAGTATTTCCATAACATAGCACAATAAAAAAGATGAAACTGCAAATTTATTATATACAACCTGCTATTTCCTTTAAATATACAAAAAAGGGATCATGTAAATTTCTTTTTTTCTTTATTTAAATGAATGAACTTTCTTTAAATTTGCATTACAGCTGAGGGTGGGGAGGGCTTGGGATGGGACTTTTTGATTCAGACCTACTTCTGAAAAGTGAAAATAAAATAAACAAGATGACAGTAGGACTCTCTCCAAAGGCAGACAGCAAAGTAGTTTGGGCAAGAGAGTTCAAGGGAAAGGGTGGGATAGAAAGGTTGAGAACTTTTCTCTGGAAAGCAAACCAATCTCCCTCCTTAACCAGGAGAAGATAAACAAGCAAAGACGTTTCTTAGCACGAAGCAAGCCACAGCAGTCATGTCGTGGGGAAGCAGTGGAAGGGGAACTAAATGTAGGAATCCAGACTAAATGCAGGCATCTCTTTTATGGGTGCTCTAGCTATATATATCTATGCAAGCTCTTTAAGAGAGAGTTTTCTAGGAGGGCTTTACTGTACTGGAGGGGAGGCGTGGGGGCAAAGGATGCATGAGAACTCCAGTTTAGAGGGCTACCTACCAAACTAGATTTGCTCCATGAGCCCCTAGAGCAGTAAATAGAGCGACGTGTCAGCTGGCTGTCATTGAAAAATGAAAATGGATATGGGGTCTGAGTTGCTTGGTTTGAAACCCAGCTCTGCCTAGCTGTGTGACTATAGGTAAGTCACAGCCTCTCGAGGTCTCGATTTTCTTATCTCTAAAATGGAGGGGGCAGAGATTGGACTATAATGACTGTAAAGTCCCTTCAGTTCTAAATCTATGATCCCATGTCATTGTCACAAATAGGGAGGGAGGGGTGACCGGGGTGGAGAAGAGCAGGACAAACTGCTCAAACTCCAGGAAGGGAGAGAATTTGGAACTCAAAAAAAAAATTTGGATGAATGTTACAAAATGTTTTTACATGTGATTGGGGGAAAAATAAAATATTAAATTGAAAATAAAAAAGAAAGGTGGTAGAACACAAACATTCTATTTGCCAAAATGGGGGATGAGTATTTATTTTCCTAATAGATATTGAAGACCTCCTCCCCTGCAAAGAAAAACCCAATGAACAAGGGGAAATACTCTAGATTCTTTGCTGTTCTGGTACCAAGTAGTGTAGTTGTCAGGACTCCTGAATCCAAGTCCCAACATGCCCTTGGTTTACAATAATAATAGCAAAGCCCTGAACATATGTGAGTTCGTTTCATCCTCACAACAATACTGTAAAGTAGATGCTATCATTACTCCCATTTTACCCATGAGGAAACTGAGGCTGAGAGAGGTCAACCCAGGTCTCCCTCCTATCCTATACCAGGCCTTTGCTGATACCTCCAGTTGTTAGTGCCACCTCCTACTACATTGGCACTTTCTCAGTGTATGTGCAGTACAAACTCACTGTGTGCCTATTGTACAAGGTGTTCCTAAAGTCTGGACACACAGGCAAAAATGCATATTTTTCAAGAAATGAAATGAATGAAATTTTCAATAACATTTTATTTAATTGGAATGTTAACAAATAACATCTTCAATATGATTTCTACCATTTGCGATGCAAAATTTGATGCGCTTTGCAAGATTCACATAAACTCGATGCAGTAACTCCGCATTGCCGTCGATTTTAGCACACTCACTCTTCATGTGTTGAATCAAGTGTGTTGCATCTGTGATTTTCATTGAGTACACCTCCTTTAGCATACCCCAGAAAAAGAAGTCAAGGGGGGCTAAGGTCTGTTAATATTCCAAATATTTCAAAATATGCATTTTTGCCTAAGTGTCCAGACTTTGGACATACCTTGTACACTGCCCCTTCCCCCTACCCCTCCAGTAGACTCTCCCCTTTTTAATCCAGCCTCCATACAGCTGCCAAAGTGATACCTTTAAAGCACAGGTCTGACAGTGCCACTCCCCAGCTCAAGAAGCTTAAGTGGCTTCCTATTCCCTCCAGGTTTAAGATAAAATTCATTCTCCTCTTTTTGGCATTTAAAGCACTGCACAATCTGCCTCCAATTTGTCTTTCCAGGCTGATTACACTTTACTCCCCTCACACGCTCTACATTCCAGTTAAATTAACCTATTTACTGTTCTTCATACACACATTCTATCTCCCCTCTCCATGCATTACCATAGGCTGTCTCCCTCTCACACCCCACACTCAGGCCTACCTCCCTCATCTCTACTTCTTGAAAGCAACCTCCTGCCACAGACCTTTCCTGATGCTATCCAGTTCTTAGAGTTCTCCCTCTGTCCAACAAAAAATTATTTTTCATTTATATATATACTTTATAATTCCTTATTTATGTACATGTTATCATTATCCTATTATCATTATCCTATTCTCTTCCTCCCCTCTCCCCACCCCAAAAATACAGGCTTCTTGAGGGCAAGAACGGATTCATTTATGTCTTTGTAGTTTTAATACCTAGAATCAGTCTTAGAGTAGTAATTGAAATGGGAGCAGGGACTCCTTTGGGAGCTGGAATCTTTGTAGCTCCAGTCCCCAGTCTCTGAAATTGAATCGAATTGCTTTCCTAATCCCCTTGCCAATTACCAATTGGACAATCTCAGTGAATTTCCCTTTGAAGTTATTTGTTAGAACAAATACAAGTGTTATCCTTGTATATTCTTCCCTTCCAAGCTCACCACCGACCCTCTAACCTGATTTCCTTGGGACTATCATGCCCAGGGCTACGAATTATTCTGAAAATAAATTGGGAACCTTGACTGAAAGCTAAGGAAGGAGGAAGCCCCTTCCTGGTTAACTAGACTGAGGTGGGTTTTAAAACTGGGACTTGAGAATAGAGTTGATAAGATGAGATGAAAGCTCTCTGTGGGGGGAATTTGGGAATATAATTGAAAGAGGAGACACCCAAAGACTTTCGGGGTGTCCACTACTAAAAAGAATGAGAGAAGTCACCGAGTTTTTGTTCCTTCCCTGGGGTTGACAGCAGGGTGTTTTATGCTGTTATGGTCTCCGGGAATCCGTCCTGCTTATCACTGCTCCAGTGACTGAAAGCTGAAGATGCTGTTTTGAGAAGGCCATAAATTAGACCTGGAATTCTTAGGATAAACATCTCAAGATTTATATGTGCAGCCTCTCTAATTACGGCTATGAAGAGGTCTCGACCTGGCAGATAGCAATGATACCTGCACATTCTTTTGAGTCCCTGGATGGTAGAAGGAGTACAATCTCTCCCTAACCACTGCTGAGAACTTTCCTGAATGATCTATGGGGAGTTCAGAGACTTTGAAAAATTGATTTTGAGAATGAAGACCCTACACACAGTGGAAGAAGGGACTCTAAAAATACCATAATGAACTTGGGAGGGGTGTGTGTGTGTGTGTGTGTGTGTGTGTGTGTGTGTGTGTGGTCATTGGGTTTCTTTAAGGTTAAATTGCTGATCAGGGGAATTTTCTTTTCAGCTTTGGCTTTCAGACTTTATCTTCAATAAGTAGGGGAGTCTACGCTCAGTCTGCTCACCTTGATAAACCTTTGCTAGGATGGCTATATCTGCCAACAGCAGAGTTAAGTCACTACCCTTTGACTGTCCAGTATAGCATGAGAACTGGCTTTAAAGGCAGGTGATCTAGGTTTGAACCTGTGTTACTAGGTAACGCATAACCTTTGGGCCTCAGTTTCCTCATTTGTAAAATGAGAAAGTTAGATCAGATGATTCCCAAAGTCCCTTACCCTATGAGCTAATCTTCTCCTTTCCCCTTGGCACTACAATGGTATACTTAGAAAGAGGAGAGGACCTAGTTCTAAGTCAGTATGGGAAAATAATAATTATTATGATGTGCGGTTTAGTACCCCAGCTTTGGATTTATGCCAACTAAATTCAGTCTTGGAATGTCTCTTGAAATTCTCTTATTGCTTCATACTACATTCATTGTTTCCTCTAGGAACACCAGAAGTTAGCTGGGTTTTTGCCCACCCAGTCTTCCCTAAAACATCAGACTCTAGCTAATGCCTAACAAAAAGGGAACAGGGACTAGAATTCCCATACAAGCACTCATGCTAACAATATGTCCAATACCAATAAAGTTTTATTTCATCTGATAGAAATTGTGAGATATTTTTACATTTTTTTTTCAAAAATTAGCAACTCTCTAAGTTTCTGAGGTACAAAGTGCCAGTCTTCACTAACAGAGGGAGCTTTCTCTTGGGGAGATCTTTATACGAGTAAAATCACAAATCGGCTGCCGTTTTAAAAATCTCTTTTTACAAATTTATTATAAACTTGACAGCCAGCAACAAACACAATCATTTCCATATATAAAGAATAGAAAATGAGAAGTGTATATGAAACCATGAATCTTAATTTTGTATATCTTGGGGTTTTTTCATTTTTAGTAAATTAAGCCTAGCAATTCCAATATTTTCTGGCTTGTTTGGGTCTCTTTTTGAACTCCTTTCTGATGTCTTCTCCTTATTTAGGAAAGTTTCATTGAAGAAGCTCTTTTCTTTCTTTTCTTCATTTTTAGCATCACTGTTACTACGCTTGATCCCCATTAGCTCTTCTAACCACCCCCCCCAACAAAACAAAACAAAATGAAACAAAAGATGCCTTCCTCTGTTGCAAATAAGTAAGGGATCCACACCTTGGCTAGGTCAGCACATGGCCTGGCACACAGTTGGCTTTAATAAAAGTTTATTGATTGGTTGAATAATGATTCCTTATCTGTCTTTTAGAGTTGTGATTATTCATTACAATGACACACTAAAGACTCATACATTGTGCGTTAACAAATACTTAAAACAGAAGACAACAAGGTATTACCTAGTTCAACTCCTACAGTTAAAGGCACTTTGTGAGACTGCTGAATAGATATTTCACTTTCACTTTCAACCAGTATGCAACTCATAATTCTAAGTCTCTTTGCAAGCCAGGACATAGTTTGGGCTTAGTCCTTTCCCACTTTCCCACTAGATTTTAATCAATCAATCAACAAACAGCACTTACTAAGCACCAGTTAAGTGCCAGGTGCTATCCCAGGCATTGAGTCTATAAATAGCAAGAATAAAACATTCCCTATTCACAAAAAACTTAAATTCTAATGGTCAAACAAGGATGGATGAATGGATAGATAGATAGATAGATAGATAGATAGATAGATAGATAGATAGATAGACAGACATATAGACATGTGTTTATGTGTGTATATATAGTATGTGTATATGGATATATACATATGTAGTATATAGACTATATATACAGTATGTACAAAATAAACAGAGAATAAATACAAGGTATTTAGGAAGAAAGGCACTAATAATTGGGAGGATCAGACAAAACTTCACAGAAAAGATGGTGCTTGAACAGCATCTTAAAGGAAGAGGAGGAGCCCATCAAGCAGAGGTAAGGAGGGAAACATACTCCAGGCATGGAAGACCACCAATGCAAAGCATTGGTACAGAAGATGAAGTACCATGGGTGAGAAAAGAGAACCAACCCAATTTGGTAAGATCACAGGATAAGGGGGAAGAAACAATGTATTGGACTACAAAAGTAGGTTGAGGCCAGTAGTGAAGGGCTTTGAAAACTAAACAGAGGAGTTTCTATTTTATCATAGAGCTATGGGAGTTAATCAAGCAGAGAAGTGACATAGTCAGATCTTTGTCTAAGGAAAATGACTTTAACAATTGTGGGGAGGATAGACTGGAGTGTAGAAAGATGAAACAAGGAGACTAATCAGGAGGCTGCAGCAACAATCTAATAGAAGGCAATGAGGGGTGCCTGTGTGAGTAGAGAGAATGGGTCTAAGAAAGAGATGTAGAGGTAGAAAAAGAAAGATTTGGCAACTGATCGGATCATAGAATTATAGATTTAGCTCTGGAAAGGACCTTAGAGACTGTTTATCCCAGCCATCCTCATTTTACAGATGAGGAACTGAGAGCCTAGAAAGGTTTAATCACTTGCCCAGGGTCACACAACAAGTAAACATCTGAGGTATGATTTGAACCCAGATCTTCTTGACTCTAAGTCTGGTACTTGACCCATTATGCTTCTTACAGTCTTAGAGCATTGCTGGACACTTTAATCTAAGTGATTTGGACCTGTGGAGTGAATAAAAATAAGGAGTCCATGAAGACCAAATGAACCTAAGAGACTAGAAGAATGGTGTTGCCTTTGACATAATTAGGCAAGTTTGGAATGGGTGAGGAGCAAATGGGAAGAAGAGATAATCAGCTCCATTTTGAATATATTAAGTTCGAGATACCTATGGGATATACAGTTTGAAATGTACATTAGACAGTTGGTGATAAGACAGAAACTCAAGGGAGAGAATGGAGTTGGACAAATAGATCTATTAGTTATATGCATAGTGATGATAATGAAACCCATACAAACTAATGAAGTCACCAAGAGAAAGAGTATAGAGAGAGAAAAGAAGAAGGACAAGGATAGTACCCTGGAGAACACTAGTGGGAGTGATAAAGAGATGAATCAGTAAAGGAGACTGAGAAGAACTGGTCAGATATGTAGGAAGAGAATCAGTGGTGAATAATAACAAGAAATCCCAGAGAAGAGAGAGTATCCTGGAGGAAAGGGTAGTCAAATGGAAGAGAAAGGTCAATAAGAATGAGAACTAAGGGGAAAAACCATCAAATTTGGTGATTTAAAAATCATTGGGAATTTTAGAAAGAAGAGTTTCAAATGAGTGACAAAATTGGAAGTCAGATTGCAAAGGATTGAGGAATGAGAAGAAAGGAAGTGGAAGAAATATTTGTAGACAATTTTTTTTTCTAGGATTTTAGCTGAGAAAATAAGGAGATATATATGACAATAACTTGAAGGGATGAGAGATCCTAGTGAAGGTCTTTTTAAGGATGGAGGAAATTTGGACATGCTTAAAAACATTAGAGAAAGATCTTGTAAATAAAGAGAAATTGAAGATTATAGAAAACAAAGGGCTGATTAAAGGGGCCATCTGTTGGAGAAAACCAGAAAAGATGGAAGTATACAAGTGGAACAGTTGGTCCTGGCAAAGTGAAAGGCCACCTCATAATCAGAGACTTGGGGAAAGATGGAAACAGTCAGGGATGCTGGGGTTTTGATGTGAAAAAAGGAGTATTACCTAAGTACTTACCATATACCCAGCACTGTGCTAGGTCCCAGAGATAGAAAGCAAAACAGTCCCTCCCCTCAGAGAGCTTACATTCTATTCTAGTAGACAACATTCGTACATATATGTACATACATACTTGTGTGTATAGACTTCCTGCAGAAGGTAGTATTTGAATTCAGTCTTAGCATAGATTTCTCAAACATGGCCAATGTAGACATTTATTTTGCCTAAGCATATTTGTTAAAAAATAAAAAGTGGGGCACTTGTTTTTTGTTTTTTCTGTTGAGGTGGAGGAGGGTAGGAAGGATAAGGTAGGGTTAGGGTAGCCCAAAAAAGAGAGAAAAATAAAAGAATGAATTAAATCTTGAAGCTTTATGATGTCTGGGACTGAATCTCATCTCAATCTTCACTATTGGAAATTACTGTTTTTTCTCCTTCTGTGAAAAGTAATGCTGAAGGGCACATGGTTCCCTCTGCCCTGGGGATGATAATGTTTGGGAAATAGCCTAGCACAGTGCCCAGCACATGGTGGACACTTAATAAATGCTTGTTGAACTAAATTGAATTGAATAACCCTTCCTAGCTGACTATAGAGGGATTTATAGATCTGAAGGGACAATTAGGGGGAAATTGGAGTGCATGGGTAAGCTTTTAGACTCATGATAATTAGAGGCGTGGGTAGGAAACAAACCACCTGGGTGGTGGGAGGAAGGGGGACATCAAACTGGGATTTCACCCATTGTCAATGACAGAGACTCATTCACAAAAATGAGATCATGATATTTCCACACCTGATTCCTGGGTAAATTTTTTGTGCAAAACCAAAGGTGCGTAGCAGAGGTTTCAAAGTAGAAACATGTTAGTGGGATACATCTTTCAAGCTGCAATGGCACCATGATAGGCAAATTCTGAAGTTCCAACCTCTGACATACTGAGAAGACCCACAAGAGGAGAAATTTTCAAAAAGTAAAAAAAAAAATTTTTTTTTTAAAAAGAGGAGAAATTTTCCAGTGGTAGAAGAGCTAGCAGGATCACTCCAAGTGAAAGCAGAGCAGTGGAAGGAAGCTGGAATACTGCATTAGGAATGAACTCCACCCACAGGAAAAGCAGCAGAGAATTGGAGTTATATAATGTAACGAGCGCATGCCACACTACTGAGAGGCTCCAAGAAACGTTATTGGCTAGAAGCTATACCCAATGCACAATTGTGCATAATGGAATCTACACATCTCTGGGGGTGGCTAATGATAGGCAAATATCAATATTTTCCATGGACTCTATTATGAGTTCTGGGTCAGTTGGGGGAGGGGGGTTGATAAATAAAATATTTTAAATAAATAAAATATTTCTGCTTTGACCTTTGTGAACTATTTGCTTACAAGTGGAGTTGGGAAAAGACACTAACTGGTATCCTACAACTTAGTGAAGATCCCAGATTTTAGGGGTGGGGGCAAAGAGCCAGATAGCTAGATAAACATAGTTATCAATATAGAAATAGAGATAAATAAACTCCAATGTGTCATGTGAGTGTCTCTGACACAAAGATCATATTTCCCTGTTCCCAACTCTTAGCATAAATGCTTTGTGCAGGTACTTAATACGAAGTCATATTTTTATAAAGCTTTACAGTTAACAAAGCACTTTCCTTTCAACAAGGAGGTAAACGAGATGCTAGGCAGAGGTGATAGAGTGGGAAAGAAGGCTCGGTGTAGGCTTGAATAGGACCTCTGGCGTGAGCTATTTGTCACCCTGGGCAAGTCACTTAACCTTCGTCAGCCTCAGTTTCTTCTTCCACCTAATTCCATGATTGGTTTTGGTTAGACCATTAAAATGTGTACAGCCATTCATTAACTAGCAGAAAGACAGAGAACTTGGACAACTGGACCTCAGCTTCACCCCTCTGGCTCATGTCATCCAGTACTGTCATTTATAGATCAAGAAACCAAAGCCTGTAGTATCTGTAGTACTTAGAGCCAAGGCATTTTCTGAGGAGCAGATGAGATAAAGGAGGGATGGGTAGCATCGTGGATAGAGCCATGGGGTCTTCCCAGAGTCGGGAAGATCTGAGCACAAATCAAGCCTTAGACATTTACTAGCTCTGTGACCCTTAACCCCTGACTGCCTCAGTTTATCTGTAAAAATGTGAAATAATAGCACCTACCTTCCAAAATCGTTGTGTGAGGAAATATGAGATAAAATGTGTAAGATGCTTTGCAAACCTTAAAGCGCTGTGTAAAAGCTAGCTATGATTATGATTATGATCAGAGTGCCTTGAGAGCCTATATAAATGCTAGTTCTCATAAAGGTAAGAATTATTACCTTTATTTTGCCATCGAGGAACCTGAAGCTCAGAGGGGCTGAGTAACTTACCCAAAGACACACAGTCACTGAGTATCCAAACCAGAATTAGAACGAAGGCTTTCTGATTTCATATTCAGTACTTTTTTTTTTTTACTAAACCGTGCTGACTCCCAACAATTTCCAAATGTTTGTTGAAATGAATTCAATTGAACTGTTACTTCTTTCAGAACTGAAAATGATATAATCTGTCTTTAGAGTTCACTGACAATAATCCCTCCCTTTTTTCTTTTATTTTAAGCAAACACCAGGAATACAATGTTTTGAAGGAGACTTAAAATCCTCCCCCAGCCAGAGAAAACCTGCCATAGTTTGGGCTGTCTGAGCAATTTTCATCTGGCTATTTAAGAAAAAGTTAATTTCATTCAGTTTGTTTTTGTTTTCCAAGTTCAGACCTTGATATCTGTCTTCAAGGAGGATTATAGGATTTGTAGTTGGAGGAGGATTGAGTGACCATCTAATTTAATTCCCTTGCTTTACTGAGGAGGCAGCAGAAGCCCAGAGACACTGTGTATTGATTGCCGAAGGGCACACAAGTCAGTGGTGAAGGCAGGGTTTAAACCCCGGTGCTCTGACTGTACATTAGGTATTAGGAGAAAGATGCCAAACAGTTTTTCTCTAACTCATAAAGGATCAAGAAAGAAGAACGAGGTCCAGCTCATTTTCTCCCAAATGGTATCAGAGGTACAGTACGAGGCAGACAGACTCGGAATCTGAAGCCTAACTTTGGGTTTCTAGCTCTATACCTGGGCAAGTCAAGAGCCTTTCTGAGCCTCAATGATCTTGTCTGGAAAATAAGAGTGCCAACAAAAACTCATGGGACAGAAAGATCTTTGTAAACATTAAAACACTAAAGCAGACCTTCTTAACCTTTTAGGGGTCCTGGATCCCCTTTGCAGCCTGGTGAGGCCTTTGGACACCTTCTCAGAGTCATGTTTTTTTAAATGACTGAAGGAAATACTCATTAAAAGTTAGTAAAAATAGGGGCAGCTAGGTGGTGCAGTTAGTAGAGCATTGGCCCTGGAGTCAGGAGGACCTGAGTTCAAATCTGACCTCAGACACTTAACTAGTTGTGTGACCTTGGGCAAGTCACTTAGTCCCGATTACCCTGCCTTCTCCCCTCAAAGAAAAAATAAAGGTGAATTTTTTTCCCTAAGATGCCCATGGACCCCAAATGAAGAACTCATGCACTAAAGTGATGTGAATTATTACGAGACATAGAATCTCAGAGTTGAAAGGGACCTCACAGGCCATCACAATCAGGCCTCTCCAGAGGGTGAATCATCTCTACAACATCTCAGTGTGATCATCTAGCCTTTGCTGGAAGGCTTCCAGTTACTGCTGCTGAGGCAGCCCATTACATTTTCAATTAGCTCTAATTGTTAGGAAATTCTTCACATAACCTGTTCCCCTGCCTTTTGCTCTTATCTCTCTGAATTATTGTCCTCCACAGGGCCCGGGGTTATGATTCAAAGATAGGAAGACTGAAAGTCTCTGATTGTCCTAGCACAGGAGTACATGACTGTCTCTCTCCACCCCCATCCCTGTAGTCTGAAAAAGTTCCTGCTTACAATAGAGCAGAAGTCCCTTTATAAGATAAAGACTCAGTCTCAACATATTATGGTATCTACAGTTGTCTTCCTCTCTTCCTTCCACTGCCCTTGAGATTTGTATTTCCTGATTTCCACAAGGGGGATCAGTGGTGGGGGCTTTCAGGGGCTGCTGCTGAAACTACCAAAGACAGAAGTAGCCAGCATTCAGTATGAGAATGAATCCACTGAAGGCCAGTATAGCAGACATCCTGTTTTGGGAGCCAAGAAGAAAGCTTGAAGGAAAGATCTAACACTGGACACAATTACTAGCTGTGTGACCTTGGGCAAGTCACTTAACCCCAATTGCCTTGCCTTCCCCGCTCCAAAAAAAAAAAAAAGATTCAGAGTTGATGAGATGGCTAGCTATTATTAACTTTGTTGAATTGGCAGCCTGGTCTTATCAGGGGAAAGGGGACTGTTAGGCAGAGCAACAAGCTGATTTCCCTTCTCCTTTCCCTGCTTCCTTCTGTTTCTGGTCAGTGATTCTGATCCAGGGTACATGGCAAGTGTGTATGTCTTCTCTGTGACTGAGGGCATTCCTCAGTCATATCCAAAGATCTAACAGGGCAAACTGGGAGGGTTAGAAGACTGGAGACAGATGTTTTAGTCAATTTCCTTTTCACTTTAGTCCATGTTCAATAAACCATGTGATGAGAGCATACTCAGTCCAAATTCTGTGGATGCAACAAGCCATGAACAGATAAAGAGGAGGCCAACAAGATGGAGCTCTTGAGCTGAATATAGAAAGTAGATTTATATTTTAATCTGTCGAGCAACATTTCATTTCATCCACCAGAATAACAAGACCTAGCCAGTAAGTGTTGATCCCAAAGCATGGGTTAGGAATGTGAAGAGAAATCTAGGCCCTTTCAGGATTGGCACCTTCTGGTGGGCAAAGCATGGTGCAGCCTCCCAGGAAGACTACTGGAGCATATGATGTATGGATGGTAGAGAAACTGACAAATGCCACTAGACTGGTGATGCAAGTGTAGGGTCACCTAGTGTTCAGTTCAGATATTGCACTCCCTTGCTGAAAAACTACTACAGTAACTTACTGCCATTCATCTTTCCTATCCAGATATGTGGGTGGGAGAAAGTGACAGGAGAACTATGTCAAGACAAGGCCATTGTCCTTCCCATGTTTAACCACATTCCTGCCTACGACTCAATTAATTAATTAATCAATTAAATAAATAAATACTCAAGCAAACAAACAAATATACACTTCATATATATTCACTTGATATCACATACACACATATACACACTAGCAAAGTCTTTTTGGCTTTGAATTTCTCTTTCAGTGTGTGTGCATGTGCAAAAATATGTCTTTTTCTTCATTTCGAGTCCATCATCTCTGTCAAAAGGTTGGTAGGATGTTTCAGCATCAGTCCTCTGGAATTATGGTTTATCATTGAATTGATCAGTCTTCAAATCTTTTTGGGGATGGGGGAGGGGGAAGCAATTGGAGTTAAGTGACTTGCCCAGGGTTACATAGCTAATAAGTGTCAAGTGTCTAAGGCCAGATTTGAACTTAGGTCTTCCTGACTCTAGGGCCTGTGATCTATCCACTGAGCCACCTAGCTGCCCCATTCAAGTCTTTCAAAGCTGTTTTTATTTATAATGTCATTTTGATTGCATAAATTTTCTCCTGGAATATGAGACTCTACCTGAACTAATCATTGGCTTCAAAACCCAGAAAGACCTGGGTTCAAGTCCCACCTTTGACAAAGACTGGCTATGTGATCTTAGGAGAGATACTTAAACAATTTCTTAATGCTCTAGGCAACTTTCTATAGCTATGAGAAGAAGGAGGAGGAGGAGGAGGAGGAAGCGGAGGAAGAGGAGGAGGAGGAGGAAGCGGAGGAAGAGGAGGAGGAAGAGGAGGAGGAAGAGGAGGAGGAAGAGGAGGAGGAGAAGGAGAATAAAAAGAAAAAAGAAGAAGGAAGGAGAAGAAGAAGAAGAAGAAGAAGAAGCAAAAGAAAGGAGAAGAAAAAGGAAGAAGAAGGAAGGAGAAGAAGGAAGGAGAAGAAGAAGGAAAGAGAAGAAGAAGAAGAAGAAGAAGAAGAAGAAGAAGAAGAAGAAGAAGAAGAAGAAGAAGAAGAAGAAGAAGAAGAAGAAGGAGGAGGAGGAGGAGGAGGAGGAGGAGGTGGCGGAGGAGGAGGAGGAGGAGGAGGAGAAGGAGAAGGAGAAGAAGAAGGGAGAAGGAAGAAGAAGGAGAAGAGGAAGAAGAAGAAGAAGAAGCAGAAGAAGAAGAAAGAAGGAGAAGAAGGGAGAAGGAAGAAGAAGAAGGAGGAGAAGAAGAAGAAGGGAGAAGGAAGAAGAAGGAAGAAGAGGAAGAAGAAGAGGAAGAAGAAGAAGAAGAGGAAGAAGAAGAAGTAGAAGAAGAAGAAGAAGAAGAAGAAGAAGAAGAAGAAGAAGAAGAAGAAGAAGAAGAAGAAGAAGAAGAAGAAGAAGGAGGAGGAGGAGGAGGAGGAGGAGGAGGAGGAGGAGGAGGAGGAGGAGGAGGAGGAGGAAGAGGAGGAGGAGGAGGAGGAGGAGGAGGAAGAGGAGGAGGAGGAGGAGGAGGAGGAGGAAGAGGAGGAGGAGGAGGAGGAGGAGAAGGAGAAGGAGAAGGAGAAGGAGAAGGAGAAGGAGAAGGAGAAGGAGAAGGAGAAAAAGGAGAAGAAGGAGAAGAAGGAGAAGAAGGAGAAGAAGGAGAAGAAGCTGACCTGCATTGGTAGAGGGAGTTTTCTCAGGAGTTCTCAATATCAATTAAATCACTGGGCCAATTCCTATCCTATAGTGTGATCTCAGTGTGAGTTAGTATTACGCCATTCCCCACATGGAAAAAAAGTCTCTCCATCTGAAGTCCCATGGCATTTTGTTTTTTCTTCTCTTGTCGTACTTTTACACCTTTGCCTCATATTGAAATTATTAATATGTGATCTTATCTGTAAAGCTATATCATGAGCTCCATGATAGTAGATACCATGTCTTATTCATCTGTGTACCCTCAAAGGCCTCATACAGTGCTTTGTACATAACAGGAATTCAGCAAATATAGCGGTTGAATGAATGGCAGACAGCTACTATAGGCATGTTAACCCTTATAAACCACTTATTGAGTGAACTGGACCCCTATACACTTTCTTAAGGAATCTACAATCTAGATCTTTATTTCCAGAGAGCCCAGACTTTCCATGGTGGGAGGTACATGGGTTTTCTTTACTCCTCCTCCTTCTCCTCTTCTTCCTACTCCTAATAATAGCTAGAATTTATGTAGCACTTTAGAGTTTGCAAATCACTTTACAGATATTATTTCCCTCTATTGTCACAACAGCCCTATGAGGTATGTGCTATATCAGTCCTATTTTACGGGAGAGGAAACTGGGGTAGAAAAAGCTAAATGATCTGCCCAGGGTCAGATAACTAGTTAGTATCTGAGGCTGGCTTTGAACTCAGAAATTCATGACTCCAGATCTAGCATTCTATCCACTGTGCCACCCAGTTACCAATAATTCTTTATAATATATTGCTGTTGCTATCATCATCATCATTCTTATCACCACCACCACCATCATCTTCATCTTCATCTTCATCAAACTAATTTATTTCCAGTCCTTAATTCATTTGACAGAGACATCATATAATGGATAGAGAGCCAGCATCAGGCACAGGAAAGTCTGGCTTCAAAGACTGCCTTGAACTTCCATACTGGCTGCATGAACCTGGCAAAAATTACTTAACCTTTCAAGACCACAGGCAACTATCTGAGAAACAAAGTTTCAGAGAAGGTGCAAATCTGCCTTGGTGGAAGGAATTTCCTTACTGGAAGCTCTTTATACCCATGAATTACAGGTGTAATATCTGTCCCACCCAAAATAATGATAATAATTTTAACCCTATGAAAAGGTTTGTCTCCCTGAAGAGATCAATTTTAAAAGTATACTGCAGCCTAGAGATCTGGGTTCTGTTTTCCATTCTATTACCTCAACCAAATTACTTGCCATTTCTGGGTGCCTGGTTTCTTCATGTGTAAAATAAGAAGGATGGCCTGATGTTCCTCTCAGCTCTAACATTCTTTGTTTTGAGATCCTTTTCAGCTCATATGTTTAATGCCCTACGTTCCAAGGCCCCATGTAGCTCCAACATTTCCTAATAGCTCTGCTAGCCTAGCTAGGGGGGTGCTGTTAGACATTTCACCAGCCTGTTTTGAGACCACAAGGCAAGAGGGAGCATGAGATTTAAGAAGAAATCATTAGATTTCTGAACATAAATAGAGACAAGAATGGTTATCTGGAGTGAACCAATCTACTCATACCTTCCAGATACTGACCTGTACCAATGTAGATACCATGAACACTTCTGGGCATGAGCTTCATTCAGGGGCAGGAAGTGTATGAAGCAGGATGAGGAAGGAATAGATGGCAATTAGGCGCTGGGCAGCAGACAGTGCAGCAACTGCAGAGCAGGGCTAGACCAAAGCCCCCATCAGTGACCTGGGTTCCCATGAGGACTGCCAGGTGGTACATTGGGTAGCATGCTGATGTTGGAGCCAAGAAGACCTCAGTTCAAAAGCAGGCCCAGACACTTCATAGAGTATAACCCTGGGCTGGCTTTTTAACTTATTTTGACTTCATTTTCCTTATCTGTAAAGTGGAGACAATAAAGGCACCTCCAACACAAGGTTGTTTCCATGAGATAATATATGAAAAGCATTTTCCACATTTTAAAGGGTTATATATATGCTCACAATGACAAGGATATTGATGGCAATGACCTTGATAATGGTGATGGTCATGAGGCAAAGCAATTCCAGACCACGCCAACATTGTCTCTTCTTCAGTGAGTGGGCAAAAGGATCTCCCAGAGTCCAACTACATTAACCACAACACTGGTCTAAACATACCTTCTTTCTTAGGGAGATGAATGAAATAATGTGCCTTGGGAAAACAAAACCAATGTTTGTGAAACGTAAGCACTAGACTTGAGAATGACCCTCATTGATCCTTCTGTTTGGCTATGCTTTCAGGAAGGACAAGGATAGGAACTGGACCTGTCATTTCATTAGCATGGGGGACTCCCCTGAGGGGAAACTCCCTCAACCAATGCTAGTTGCCATCTTTCCTACAATTTATAGTATTTGAGAGTTGTCTAGAGCACAGAAAGTTTAAGTGATTTACTCAGGGTCACACAGACAGTGTAGGTCAAAGGTGGGACTTGAAGCCGGTCTTTGTGACTTTAATACCAGTTCTCTATCCATTATGCCATTCTGCCTCTCAATCTTTTGTTATTTCAATCTAATGCTTACCCTAACTGCGTTGAGGCCTGAGTAATTAGGAAACTCACGTATCAAGAAGAAAAGGAGGAGTTTTCCTGGAGTAGGAATGCAAAACAAGCCATTCATGGCCTGATTGGATAATTCACATACAAGGCCTAGACCAAACAGAAAAGGTGACTTCACTCATAAAGGGGAGATGCTAAAAGGCTAGTGGTCACCAGGTCTCTTAGGACTAGAGAGATCTGGATAACGAATGATACTCTAGACAGGTAGGGATGTTTGACTGACAGTACCTAGTACTTACTACTGAATGGGGTCAAGCCCCGGTCATAGCACCCCATAGATATCTGTAAATACATGCACATGTGTGTGTGTATGTATGTATAGGGATATTTGACTGACAGTACCTAGTACTCACTACTGAATAAAGTCATCTGGGTCATAGCACCCCCTTAATGTATGTATATGTGTATATATGTATGTACTTATGTAGACATACATACACACGTGACTATGTGTATATTCTGAGTTCTAAGTTCCCTTCCGGCTTTATAATCCTATAATTCTGTGAAATAATATATGGAATCTGGTCCTTTGAGCTAAGGATCAGAGTTGGGACTAAACACCTCTACCTTCTAAAATTTAGGTTCATAGGCATAGGGAGCTTGCTAACCATTCAAGGACCATAGATCCTTCCCACCTCTAGCTGAAACTATGAAAGTTAATAAGTTGGGAAGAGAGAATGGTTAAAATAAAGTAAACCTTTAAAAATAATCTGGAGTAGTAGAAAAGATCCTCTGGACTGAAGTCCTACTTCTTACCACATTGACTTTATCTTCTCAAAGAAGCACAGCTACTTGCTCCTGCCAAGCTGTGAGCCTAGAACCACCTACAAGGTGAGATAATTAGTAATGCATTTTTTTTTTGTCCACAGCAACTTGTGAAGCTATCTGCAATGACAGAGGGATAGCAATCTGCACTGGAGAAGGGAGCACCCATACCTACAAAATAAAATAATAATAACAATGACCAGTATTTACATAGGACTTTATAGCTCATTTGATCTTCTCACCCCTGGCAGGAAGGTACTATTATCATCCCCATTTTACAGATAAGGAAACTGAGACCACCATGACATCACATTTTTATTGTAACCAGCTGTACTGTGGTGGAAAGTGTGAACGAGATTAAGTGACTTGACCAGGATCACACAGCTTGTGCCTGAGGCAGGATTCAAACTCAGGTCTTCATTGACTCCAGGTCTTTCACTTTATCCAAAATCTCAAATGGTTTGATGTATATAGGATCCAAACCAATCTCAAATTACTACCCATCTTTCAATACCCACTCAAGCATCACCTAATGTATAAAATCTTTCCAAATTTGTCTCTCGTCAAAAATGGCCCTCCATGCCTCCAGCCTCACATGGCACCTTGTCACTTGCCTTTACGGTTATCTTCTTCTATGCTGCGATGTCATTATTTGTGCAAATTAGCATTCCCTACTCCCATGCTGGATTTTGAAGCTCTTTGAAAGCAAAGACTATGTCTCATTGAGATTGGCATCTGTCCCATACAGCTGACATTTATTTAGTGCCTTAAGTTTCACAAAGCACTTTCCTCACCTCATTTGGCCCTGCCATATCATTCTCTCCAGTCTTCCAGATCAGAACATGAAGGCTCAGAGAGATGGAGTGAGTGGCCCCAGTCAGACAGCTAATAATGGGCAGAGACAGGAATCAAGCCTGAGTCTTCACGCTCCAAGTCAAAGACTCTTTCCAGTACACCACGTGCTCCCCCGAGCACAGAGCCCTGAGAATGGCACTTAATAAATGTTTGTCTAATTGGATGGAATAGAAAAAGCATGGAATCAGCCAATGAAGAGAACAGGAGGGGCAACAAAAGGCAAACTGCCCAAATGGTAAATATCAGTGATCCCACTCTATAATAAAAACATGGAAAGCAGTTCTTAATCTAGAGCTTACTTCTATCTTTATTTATTGACACACAGTCCTTGGGGAGACAGCCCCTAAAACTGACATGCAAATGGGAATTGGTAGAGACAGGAAGCACTGCCAAGAAGCAGAAAAGATACAAAACGATTATGAGAGCAGTTTCACCTTTGCCCCAATCAGTGTTGGCCCCAGAGAGTAAGACATAGGGAAATTGGAATAAGCTTCAGTTGTCTTCCTTGCTGACACCTCATTGACATTTCATTAGGATGAGTCATTCCTTGGTGCTTGGGGTTTTCTTCCAAGGAGGATTGTTCCTTTCCTCTTAGATTCCCATAATGCTATTCAAGAACCCCTGGGCCTACTGGAATTTTTATAAAGAATTCCAGATACCCCAGGAAAATACTTCCTCAGCATACTTTGCTTCCTTGTTGTTCCTGCCATGAATGAAGTGTTGGGAAAAAGAGTCTTCACCGTGACATCATGTTTTTATTGTAGCCAGCTGTATTGTGGTGGAAAGAATGAATGAATGCAAAGACATTTAATAAGCATTTACTATGAGCCAAGTATTGTGCTAAGCATTGAGAATACAAATACATATGCCCTCAAGGAGCACACATTCTAACAGCAAGAAGACAACACAGTGGAAAGGGCAAGAAAGGGCCCTTTGGTCGTGAAAGTTATAAGGATGTTGACTACATGATGGATGGTGGGAAAGAGAGTAAAATAAGGATAAGAGAGGGAATAGGGATAAGAGAATAAGGAAAAGAGGGGAATAGAGGTAAGAGAAATAGAGGAAGAAAAAGGAGGAAGAGGAGAAAGAGGAGGAGGAGGAGGAGGAAGAGGGGGAGGAGGAGAAGGAGGAAGAAAAGAAAGAAGAAGAGAAGGAGGAGGAAGGAAGAGGTAATTAAAGTATTCTTTCTTTAAAATAGACAGAAGAGAATAGAAAGTCAGAAAAAAAAATCACAAGCAAGCATATTGCCTTGAAAGCTACAGATTGAATTTGTCGTATTAAATTATAATTTCATAATTATTAATTAAAAGAGTAGCAAGCTGTACATAATAGAAATTCAACAAATAACTTGTTAAATACCATGTGCCACACACAGTGCTAATCACTGTCAAAAAAAAAAGAGAGAAATAGCCCCTGCTTTCAAGGAGCTCACATTCAAAATAGATTTTATATTCCCTTTCCTTTCTTCCAAGTTTGAAGGCTCTCTACCTGAGTCATTTTCATTAGTGTCTGTCTAACATTAAGAACTGCTACTGCTCAAGGGTCTGGATAGGTGTATTGTACGCTCTTTCTCCTTGGGGACAAATTATTTAAAGCTTAGATTTTGCCTTATGTCTAGGATTCCAAAAAGGGAGGAGTAAAAGATATTCAAAGTGTAATATGGATTGAGAATAGGACAGATATTTATTTCCTACATAAAATAAATGCTAAACACTAAAGCACAAATGGCACACTTGACAGAAACAGACAAAACAGAATTCAGAAACCTAAGTTATACTAAGAGGCCAATATATAAATTTCCTCTAAGCATGAAACATTTTTCAGGACTGTTAATTAGGCATTTTACATTTCACCTCGGTTCTGCCCCATCTACTTTAAAGTCTTCAGATAAACCAGGCCAAGGACTTGCACTGCTCTTCTTGTCAGTGGGTGTCTTCTTCAATGCAATTACTTCCTTTGCCACCAAGTCAACTCTAGTCGCTGGACCCAAGACCTCTGTATCTTTTGAACTCATGAGGTCACCTCCAAATCTGAACATGTCCATTTAAAGAACAACATTCAGTCACTACTCAGCAATGAAAACACTAAGCATAAAGGGCACCCAGGGGCTTGGAAACAGCTTGTCTAATTGAGTCTGTGATATAACTGGGAGTGGTTTGGGGTTTGGGGAAAGAACATTGACTATATTCCCACTCCCCTCATTGGAAGTCTAAGTCAAAGCAAGAGAGCAGGCTGGAATCTCCCTCTCTCTCTCTCTCTCTCTCTCTCTCTCTCTCTCTCTCTCTCTCTCTCTCTCTCCCTCAACTGAACTGAGAGAGGACTAGGTGATCACCAGGGTTTGCCACATCATACTGAAGGCTGAGTCTTTTCAACAACGAGTCACCAAAGTGTCGTCTCTGTCATGGCCAAATGCTGAATCAGAACCAGTCCAGAAGCAAGAAAGCAATTTTGTGCATTTTCCATAGGATGGTTCTCATTATATCTGAATGGAAACAGAGAATTTCCAGCTGGAGCCTGGTGAGAGAGTGAGCTTAAAGGTGTATGTCTGTGTATTCATGTCACAAAGAATCAATAGAAAGGCACATTTCTTTGCTGAGTTCTTCCTCCAGGATTCATTCATTACCTTTACCTCTAGACTCATTAATACATGACCAAAACTACTGAGAAGCACTATGATGTGATAGAAAGTATTCTAAACTTGGAGTCAGAAGAGACCTGGATTTGAAACTTGCCTCTGATACTAACTGGATGACTTTGGACAAGTCACTTAACCTCTCTCACCCTCACTTTCCTCATCAGTAAAGTGCGGATAGGACAGCCAGATGGCACAGTGAATATAGTACTGGGCCCAGAGTGAGGAAGATTTATCTTCCTGATCAAATCTGGCCTCAGATATTTACTAATTGTGTGACCCTGAGTAAGTCACTTAACCTTGTTTGCCTTAGTTCCTCATCCGTTGTTGTTTTGTTGAAGGATTCCAGGTCCTTCATTTTTTTTTAGATCAATCCCAACATGATCGCCTCACACCCATGCCCTCTGTCTATGTAGACTCCTTCTAACTGCCCTAATAAGGATAAAGTTCTCCGGAGTTAAATGTATCATCTTCCCATATAGGAATGTAAACAGTTTAACTTTATCGAGTCTCACGTTTGCCTTTTTATGCTTTTCTTTAGTCTTGTGTTTGAACGTCAAATTTTCTGTTCAGCTCTGGTTTTTCCAACTGGAATGCTCGAAAGTCCTCCATTTCATTAAATATTCATTCCCCCCACCCCACCCCAAGGATTATGCTCAATTTGCTGAGTATTCTTCATTGTAATCCTAGCTCCTTTGCCTTCTAGAATATCATATTCCAAGCTCTACTCCTTTAATGTGGAAGCTGCTATATCTTGTGTTATCCTTACTGCAGTTCCATGATATCCAAATTGTTTCTTTTTGGCTGCTTGTAATATTTTCTCCTTGACCTGGGAGTTCTGGAATTTGGCTATCATATTCCTAGGAGTTTTCATTTTGGGATCTCTTTCAGGAGGTGATCAGTGGATTCTTTCAAGTTCTATTTTATCCTCTGGATCTAAGATATTGGGGCAGTTTACTTTTATAACTTCTTGAAATATGATGTGTAGGCTCTTTCTTTGATCATGGTTTTCAGGTAAGACAATAATTCTTAAATTATCTCCCCTTGATCCATTTTACATGTCACTTGTTTGTCTGATGAAATATTTCACTTTTTTTTTCATTCTTTTGACTTCGCTTTATTGTTTCTTGATGTCTCATGGAGTCATCAGCTACCACTTGCCCAATTCTAATTTTTAAGGAATAATTTTCTTCTGTGAGCTTTTGCATCTCTCTTCTCACTTGGCCTATTCTTTTTAAGGAGTTCTTCCCTTCAACAAATTTTTGTCCCTCTTTTACCATTCTATTTTCTAGGGTATTATTTTCTTCAATTTTTGTGCCTCTTTTACCAAGCTTTTAATTTTCCTTTCATAATTTTCTTGCATCACTCTCATTTTTTCCCCTAATTTTTCCTCTACCACCCATCTCTTCAACTCTTCCAACAATTCTTGTTGGGCTTGGGGCCCATTAATATTTTTCTGTGAGGCTCTGGTTTTAGCTGTTTTCACATTGTTGTTTTCTTCTAAGTTTATGTCATGGTCTTCCCTGCCACTGTCGTAGCTTTTTATGGTCAAATTCTGTTTTTGCTCTTCTTTGCTCATTTTTCCAGTCTACCTCTTGACTTTGAACTTTATGTTAAAGTTGGGTTCTGCTCGACTAGCGGTGGGGAGGCCCTGTCCCAAGCTTCGGGTTTGTTCATGCTGCTATTTTCAGGGTGAGTTCTGGGAGTCTGCCAGTTTTGGTGCTTCCAAAGTAGAGTGATGCAGAGAGAGGTATGGTCACTGCTCTCTTGGTCTGTGCTCTAGTCTTTGCTCCCTTGCAGCCACGAGCACTTCTCCTTTTGGCCTGGAACTGTGAGCAGGGTTCCTACTTTCCTGCAAGTGCTACCGCTCCTCTCTGACTTGGAACTGTAACTAGGGCTCCTGCTCTATTTGATAGAACACTAGCACTCCTCTCTACCCTAGAACTGTGTATGGGCAGTAGAATTGCCAATCAGTGCTAGCTGAACCCAGTGCCAACAAAGGGTCCCCTGTAATCTTTTTCTGACCAGTTGATTGACCCTCCTGCAACTTACCATCTCTGGGCTGAGAGTATCCAAAGCTGCTGCTACTGCCACCACTGCCATGACCACCCTGCTATAACAGACCTTTTCTGCCAACCTCCTATATTGTGTTAGGCTGGAAAAAAAATGTTTCACTCTGATCTTTTGTTGGCTCCGCCACTCCAACATCTTACTTGTGGAGTTATTTTAAAGTTGTTTAGAGGAGAATGTTGGAAGAGTTCAACTAGGTGGTTGCCTAGACTCCACCATCTTGGCTCTATTCCAGATTACTCTAATTATTAAGAAGGTTGTTGTTTTTTTCTTACACCAAACTTAAATCTGCCTCTTTATAGCTTTTAACCCATTGCTCCTATTTATACCTTCTGGGTTCAGGCCAAACATGTCTAATCCTTCTTCCATGTGACAATCCCTCAAATACTTGAAAATGGCTATCATATTTTCTAAATCTTCTCTTCTTCAGGCTTAACATGCCCAATTCTTTCAAGTGATCCCCAAATGACACGGACTCAAGCCATCTCAGTTGCCTTCTGCTGTGTTCTCTGATTTATCAACATCCTTCCTAAACCGCAGCAGCCAGAGCTGAACTAATGAACAAAATGATATGATATGATAAATGAGTAATAAAATAAATAAATATAAAAAATAAATAAAATAAAATAAATGAGTAATAAAAAGTTATTGAATAGAATGGAATCTGGCAACATCCCTAAACTTGGAGGAAAGTTTCTGAAGATGTGATATATAGAACCCAATTTCTAGACTTTCTAGGTTAATGTTGGATGGGAGTCACTTGGGAAGACTTTACCCTCTTGCACTTGACCATATATAATGGTAGAACTTCTAAATTTAAAAAATAAAAACAAAAATATTCTCCCTAAACCTGTCAGTTCATGCCATGAAGATAGTCCAACAGCAACTTCTCCCTTCACTGAACTTATAGCAGCCATTGCCTATAGCACTCATTTGCCAATTGCTTATGAGATAGTGATTGCACTCTGTGCCCAGTCTCCTCATTCCCTCTCCTACTGTAACCTGTAACTCTGCCCTTAGGACTTTGGGCTCCTAGAGGTGACCTTTGATTTTGTCTTGCCTGGAATTAGGCCTCCATATCATTTCCCAGCCATTTAAAACCTCATGACTTCTGCACAGGTACCCTCAAGCCCCCTCTTCTGATTTCCCCTTTCCGAGTTGCCTCCCATCATTAGAATATAAGTTCCTTGAGGGTAGAGACTACCTTGCTTGTTCCAGTCTAGTCCTAGTGCTTAACATAGTGCATGGCACATGTTAAAAGCTTAACAAATGCTTTTTTTATTGAGTCATTCTTTCATATGTTGTATGTATCTAGATCTTGCCTCCTAAATGTTCTTTCAACTAGAATGTGAGCTCCGTGACACCATCGGTGGCATTTTAGACTTGGGAAGGAATCCAGTGAGTAAATGACTTGCCCACATAGTAAACCACAGAGTTAGGATTTGAACCAGGACTTTTGATTCAAAATCTAAGGCTCTTTCAACTGCATATCACTACCCTCTCTCTTCTGCATCTCCATAATGCATTGGGCATAGTTGGCACTCAGCAGCATGGTAGTGTGGAAAGAATCTATGCATTAGTTTGTGACCATGGGCAAATCACTGAGGTTCATAGGAGTTAGAGCTGAGGGGCACCTAATCCAACCCTCATGTTATAAAGTGGAGGAAACTGAAACCCAGGGAGAGGAAGTGATTTGCCCGAAGTCAGGTAAGCCCAAGGTAGCAGAGCTGGAAATGGAACCCAGGTCTTTTAATTCTAGAGTTGTTTGTTTTTGTTTTTGTTTTGTCATTATTCAACTTTCCATAGCTTTAGTTTCCTCACTTAAGAAAATCAAAATGTTTACACTACCTGCCTTACGGATTGGTCATGAGTAAAGAGCTTCATAAACTAGCAGGGGCTATGGAAACATGACCTTTTATCGCTATTCATTTATTCACCAAGCATTTATGGCATGCCTACTATGTCATAGGCAAACAAAGACAAAAACATGGCGGTCTCTGCCCTCAGAGTTCATATTCTGTTAGGAATTATATGAACACAGAAAGATAAATACAATATGTTTACAAAGTCATTGGTGTTTATTCATTTACATTTTACAATCAACTGTTCCAACCCTCTCATTTTACAGATTAAAAAAAAAACAAAACTAAGGCCCAAGAAAGGTTAAGTGACTTACTTACCAGGTCTAGGATTCAAACTCAAGTCCTCCAGATCCAGTATCTTATCTGATGCTTTTCCTAGTAGCTCAGAAATAACACCCAAGCCACCTGGAGGAACTTCATTAGCATTAGAATTTGTAACCACTTTCATTTTAGGCTGACAAGTTAGCATATCCATTTCTTCATTTAGTGACACAGTTTCAAGGTGGAAAATACTTAGCGCTGTATTTAATGGCCCAATAAGATAAGAATCTAGTATCTGTCTCTCTAGCAAATACCCTCTCCCTTCCTTAGCCGATTCCTTGGGGGCTTTTCTATTGTTTTGGGAATGACTCAGCTGGGAAGATGCTTTAGGAGAAAGGAAGAAAAAAGAAAAAGTAACAAGTGAATTGAGGACTCATCTTCCCTCTGAGGAAAGAGAAGGCAAGCCATGGGGTCAAAGTTCATTACAGCTAAAAAGGGACCTTAATGAGTATCTAGACCACTCCTCTCATTTTACAACTGAGGAAACTGAGACCCAGAGGGGAGAAGTGACTTAAGATCACACAGCAAATAAGTGTTAAAGACCAAAACAAATACTTAGGTCTTCAGACTAGAAGGCCAGTGTTCTTTTCACTGCCTCACAGCTACAAGTTGATGCAATTAGGGAACAGGGCCCCCTAAGTGGTTTAAAAGTCAGTATGATTGTAAATGGGGCAGCTAGGTGGTGCTGCAGATAGGTCTTAGAGTCAAGAAGACCTGAATTCAATTCTGACCTCAGACACTTACTAGCTATGTGATCCTGGGCAAGTCACTTAACCCTGTTCGCCTCAGTTTCCTTATCTGTAAAATGAGCTGGAGAAGGAAATGGCAAACCAATCCAGTATCTTTGCCAAGAAAACCCCAAATGGGGTCATAGAGAGTAGATATGACTGAACACAACAAGGATTGTAAAATCTGTTGACATAGCTCACTCTGCATGCTGTTTTTGCAGATGGCTAAATTTTGTGACAATATACGTATCTTAAAGTACTATACGAAGTGAATTTTTGGCGATTTCTGATGATGAGACGATGATGATGTCCTTCAGAAATCCAACTCTAACGTCTCATCACGGTGTGAAAATGACCCTGGGATCACCCGGCCAAAGGCCACCTCTGTCTTCTCATACCAGGATGCAAAGGTCCCAAGCTTAGGCTGGCTCACACATCATCAGAGGGCCAGGCTAGGCAAGTCTAATCATCAGAAGACTGGTCGCCAGGCAAAGACTTATTTCTTCAGCAAAGCGGCTCTTGAAGACTATCTTGAGCAAGCCGTTCCATGTCTCTGAGTCTCAGTTTCCTCTGTAAAGATCCCAGCCCACTCTAGAATTCTATGGACCACTGATCTGCTGCAGAAGGAGAGATGTGATCTCTATCAAAATGCCCACAGCATTTCATCCTCATCATTCACTACTCTGTCCTGAATTCCCAATTCATGGAAGCTAAATATTTGTTGCAGAAAACTTCAGTTGATTTTTTTTAATGGATATAATACCACAAACTTAACATTGAACATCAACACAAACAGCTCTATTTAATTGGCAATTATTTTCATTTAAATTAATTAATTTCTAGGCAAAAAGTAGCCAAAGACTTTTATACTTTCCTTCTTCTAAGTCCCTATCTGAATTCTCTGTCCATTCATTCTCATTGGCTTTTCCTCATATGATTAAGTGTGCACTTATATAATGGAAGACTATAATACAATAAAAATAAATTACATGGAAACAAAGAAATCTGTCAAGACCAATGTTGACTTTTCAGAACACATTTTCCAGTTTCCTGTGTTGACCAAGGCAAATTAACAATTTTTTTAAGGACTCATCACTGGGAAATCTCATTATCCTACAAGATTGAATCTGTCTGTGTATTCACATATCATCCGTAGCCTTTACCCCTCTGATTGGCCCATCTGACTGGAGGGCAGGGCTATGGCCTACAGGGCTTCCTTTTAAGAAAGGTGCTCAGAACAGGTTTTTCCCCATTTCCCACCAGCCATATTGGTTTTGGACTTCTTTGGACCTCTTCACCATGGCCCTGGTGTCCAGTCCTTTCCCTACTTTCAGCTTCCTTTTATGTGTTGTCTTTTCCCATTAGATGATAAATTCCTTGAGGGCAAAGACTGTCTTTATTTTTATTTGTATTTGTATCGCTAGCACCTAGCACAGTACCTGTATGGCACAAAGTACGAGCTTAATAAATGTTTATTGACTGGTTGATTGGACCTGTGATTTCTTTGATTTAGGAAACTCCCACTAGTAATGTAATTTATAGCTGTAAGAGTCACGTGGAACACTGTGACCTGCCCAGGGTCACGTGGCCAACAGGAGTCAGGGGCAGAATATAAACCCAGGACTTCTTGACTGGGATACCAGCTGTCCGCTACTATCTATCCACTACTCTACATTGCTTCTCAATAATTTCACTGAAACTAAAATCTAATTTACACCAAAGCAGAGAGGTTCAAAGGAAGTCCCAAAGGTCAACCATTCCAGTTCTTTACTGTGAACCCTTTCAAGACATGATTGTTCCTGTTGGTTTCACACCCTTCCATTCTAGTGTATTCTATTCCTAACAGAAGTTTTAACCACTTTAATTATGAGGAAGTCTTTCTTTATGTCTAATACAAATGATATTCCATGGGGTTGGGGGGGAATAGGACCCAGATTTACCAATTCATTTAACATCTTGCTTAGGCTAATGGTATTACCTTTACTTTTCATGACCCAGTGGACCATAGCACACCCGTCCCTTCTGTTTCATGAGGTTTTCTTGACAAAAATACTGGAGTAGATGGCCATTTCCTTCACCAGTGGATCACTCTGCATCAGAACTCTACTGACCTCTCCACTTTGTGCATAGCTCTTAGTTTCACTGAGCTCTGCAAGCCCCATCTGCCATGACAAGGCAGTGATCCAGGAGGGGTTGTACTCACCAGGAGGGGTTGTATTTCCCTTTATTGTTGCTGAGTCATTTTTCAGTCATGTCCAAGTCTTCACGAACCCATCTGGGATTTTCTTGGCAGAGATACTAGAGTGGTTAACCATTTCCTTCTCCAGCTCCTTTTATAGATGAGGAAACTGAAGTGAAGAGGGTTAAGTGACTCGCCCAGGACCACACAGCTGGTAAGTGTCTGAGACCAGATTTGAACTTGGGAAGATGAGTCTTCCTGACCCTAGGCCCGGCACAATGGATACATTGCACTACCTAGCTCCCCCTGTATTCCCCTAGCTCACAGTTATTCATAGACTGCAAAGGATTTGAAATCTTGTCACTGGACAGTCATCCTTGCAGAATCCCTCAGATAGATGATTTGCAAACCCACAATCCAGAATTGACTCCATGCTGGAGGACACTGGTCCCTAAAGGCGTGGTTTACAGCTGTTTGCTGTAAACTGCCAATTCACTGGTGGGTGGGGTGGGGGATGGAATTCAATAGCAACAATATCCCCAGATAGATGTTTCCCCTGACTCCCTATGGCTTAAAGAGGGCCATTGACCCAAAGGTTATATAATAATAAGGGCAATCTGAGAATACTGAGAGTCAACAGTCCCAGCCAGGAGGAATCACCAATTAGGGTTCCTTAACTAATCAGATAAGGAATGGGTAGCAATAATGAGGAATAGGAGTTGACTGAGAAAGAGCTGATAACTCCCAAAGGCAGGAATGCGTAAATTTGATTGGCTGTCAACTCTAAAAAGAGCTGGCCCTACCTGCTACCCACAAGTTAGCTAGACTTGCAGGGCATTTACCTACAGGTTTCAAAGCTAAGACTAGAACAAGAATGCAAGGCGATTTACAGAAAAGAAAAAGAAAGAAGGAAAGGGCTTTGAGAACCTGTGCTTTCTGAATTACAGGGTTTTAGGTTCACTGGCTGTAGGGCCAGGCTTTGGCAAAATTGAGAAAGAATCTTGCCCTCCGCTCTATGGGTGGCCTTCTCCTCCCTCCTCCCCCACCCCAAGTTCCTGGTTTACTTCAGTGGGACTTGGACTAAATTATCTTGAGCAACTTCCAGCTCCCTCGAAGCCCTAACAGTCTATGTTTTCCCTTTCCAGTTCTAGTATTCTTTGCTTTATGTTCTAAGGCTCCTTCCAGCTCTGATATCCTTGGTCCTAAAGTGCCTGTCAGTTTGTTATTTTTTTTCCTAAATAATCAATGCTTCTGCTTCCCTACCCCCAAGCAGCCTAAGGCCCCCAAGCAATGACATCTCTCCCAGGCCTTACATGCTCTACTAGGTGCCTTCATTCCCTCCGGGTCCTGCTGTTTTTCTAAATGATACCTTGTAAACTAATCCTGGCAGACAGAGAGTCTGCCCAGAATCCTTAATGGGTGACTAGCTAATAATAATCCCTTGCATTTGTATAGAGTTTTACGATAGTAAAGTCTTTTCTACTAGATTATCTTGTTTGATCCTAGATGTGAATTATGTCAACTGTTAGAGAATGTCAAACACCCTCATTTTACATAGAGGGAAATTGAGGCTCATAGAGGTTATGATTTTCCTAAAGTGGCAGAGCCAGGAATTAGAAACTGAGTCTTCTAAATCTGCGTCCATTGTTCTTTCCACTACCATGAATGCAAAAGCTATGGGAAATCAGCAAGACAGTCATTTCTCTCTCTATCTCTGTCTCTCTCTATCTCTCTGACTCTGTCTCTGTCTCTCTGTCTCTGTTTCTGTCTCTCTGTCTCTCTGTCTCTCTCTCTCTCTCTCTCTCTCTCCCCCACCCCGCCCCCTTTCTGATTTGCCCTTGTGATCTGCTAAAGTTTATACAGCTCATAAGCAGTCAGAACCAATTGAAACCCATGACTTCTCCAACCAAAGGTTTTCAATAGGCATTAATAACATTGCCCACATCTTAGGAAACAGCAGAGTTTCAGGATCATAGATTTAAGGCTGGAAGGGTCCTTAGAGATCATTTAGATGAACCTTCTCAATTCCATCCAAAACAGAAATCAGTAGCGATCTTTTTGTAAACATAATTGCAATGTATATAAATGAAATAGAGTAGAATGTAAGGCCCTTGAAGGCAAAGACCATCTAGGTTTGGTTTGTTTGGGTTGGGGTTTTTTTTTTTTTTTGGTCTTTATATCCCCAGTTCCAGGAACAGCATATTGTAGGAACTTACCAATCAACAAGCATTTATTGAACATCTGCTATCGGCAAGGCACCAATAGGCATGCTGGGTGCTGGGTTTACCAAAGGCCAAAATGAAGTTTTCCTTGGCAGGAATATTTATGTACATATATGTTATATATATATATATATATATATATATATATATATATATATATATATATATATATATATATACATATGTGTATATCCCTATCCCTAAGATTATTTCTATACTTTTTTCACCTATATGTAGTCCCAACACCTCTAACTCAGTATGTCAAAAAATGAACTCATCATCAACATTCTCCCTCCTTGTCCTCTTTCCCTAAGAAACCTTTGCACGCTCCCACTTGCCTTTTTCTGCTGCTGGAATGAACATTCTCCCAGTTTCCCATGCTCAAAAACTTGGAGTCATCTTTGACTTTTCATTCTTCCTCACTCCCAAACTTCCCAATGTCAAGTCCAGTCAATTCAACCACCACCACCTCCCACCTCCCCCCCAAAAATATCCTCAGAGTTCCTCTCCTGCCTTTTTCTGGCAGCATCTCACGACTCAGAATCTTTCCCTGATCAGGGTCAAGAGCTCTAAAAAGACATCAAAATGCTAGAGAAAACACATACCTGCTGACTAGGTAAGAGAAATATGTCTCAAATATATTCAAGGAGTAGAATATTGCTAATAATGTTGGGCTCTCTTGTCATTCACTACAAGAGTTGGACCTTAATTCATTAAGGCCATAAAGCTCAGAAATCTGATATGCTAAGAATAGGGAAGACCTTCTCCTTAGGGAAAGCACTCCATCGATAATTTTCCCTCTAACCTCATCCCTCTTTTTCCCTCCTGGAGGAACAGAAGCTTTTTAAGTTAATGTTTGAAGACACCTACCTCATCTTCACATATGGCCAGAGGATCACTCAATTCTCCAAGGATATTCAGTTGGCCAAGAAGATCTAGAGCATGGGAAAGTCCTGGGCCTAGTTCCTGGCATTAATAATTAAATCCAGGGTCAGCTAGGTGGCACAGTGAGTAGAGCACCAGCCCTGGAGTCAGGAGGACCTGAGCTCAAATCCGGCATGCTTACTAGCTGTGTGACCTTGGGCAAGTCACTTAATCCCAACTGCCTTCCCTTCTCCCCTCCAAAAAAAAAAAATTAAATCCAACATGTACTTATGAAGCACTAATAGATGTCAGGCACTGTGTTGAGTGCTACGGGTACAAAGACTAAAAAAAAAGTCCCTGGCCCTGGTTCCTCAAGGAACTTATCATTATCTACTAGATGACAAATTTATTAATCAGTCATAAGTATTTATAAAAATTTTGCTTGGTTTATCCACAGGGCAATAATTGACAGTTAAAAATTAAAGTTCTTTGTTTTCTATTCCCCAGCTAGCTGAGTTCTTTGGATTAAAGGCATGCCTTTGCTCCTTGCAAAGGAGCATACCTTGTAGTCCATTTTTAAGTCCCAGACTATCTAGAATACTTCAAACAGTCCCTCCTTTATAGAATTTAAGTAACTTTTTAATATCAACTGCCAAATCCTATTAATTCAACCTCCACATCAGTGTGATGGTTTCCCTTTCTCTTTACTTTAAAATAGAATCCTAATTAGTCTCCCTATCTTTAGTCTCTGCCCTCTCCAAACCATCCTTACAAAGCTGCCAAAATACATTTCCTAAGGCACAGGTCTGACCCTGTCACTCCCCTGCTCAAAAACCTTCAATGGCTCCCGAATGCCTTAGGATAAACTTCAAACTTTTTAGCCTGACATTTAAGGTCCTGCACATTCTGGATAAGCTCCAGACTCATTTCATTTTACTATACTTCACACACTAATTTAAACTACAGTGGAGTTCTCTCTACAGGGAGGAAAGGGACCTCTTAGAAGAGGCGTAGTTGAGGAGAGGGTGTCCCAATGTCTACAAGTTAAAGTTAAGAATCCAAATTGAAGGAAAAGAAATGTATTAGCACACTAAGGAACACTACGGTCACTAGAGAATAGTTTCAGCCTCCTATACAAATTTAGTTTTTATAATCTTTCACGTCTACTTAAGAGTATGCAACCAATCAGCAGCATTCTGTGGCAACTTAGTGTAGCAAAGCATTTCACAGGAAAGAGAGGGTACAGGGGGCAGGGGACATCAGCCAAGGGAGAAAAGGGGAGTATTTGGAATACCACTGGCAGGATTTAGTTGGAGAAAACTTTCCCAGCCGAAGGGCAGGAGATAAAGGAAAGTGACCAAATACTTTTACAATTGTGAAATTGTAATTAGATTACACGTTCTTTTATCCAAGGACAACAAGTAGTTATTACTCCAGTGGATGAAACCATCCACTTTATCATGTCCCTACATAATACATTATATTTTATTTCTCTTTCAATAGGGGTTAGGGACTTTCTAAAATTAGTTGGTGTCTCAAGGTGTCTCAAAATGATTATATTTCCTATTTTTCTCTCATACAACCTAACTGGCCTAGATTTAACTATCCCTAGATCTTATTCTGCATTCTTTTCTCTCTATGCATTCATTCAGACTGTATTCCATGCCTAAATATGGTCCTTCCTCTTCTCCACCCATTCTCCTCTTCTATCAAGGTTCAACTGATAAAAGCTCATCCATAAAGTTTTCCTTGATCCCTCCAACTAATAAACAATCCTTGAATTTTCCTGGAATACATGGTCCAGATTCATCCTTCACCCTCTCCTACTCTGCTTTCCTTGAATTATACTTCTCATAATTCCCTGGAATATAAGAGCTTTGGGGCAGGGACTGTGTTATTTTTGCTTCTTTAGATACTCATTACCTACCATTATGCTCTACATCTGAGGTGTCAAACACAGGGCCATGTTGCCCTCAACACTCCTGAGTTCTGCCAGGAACCAAATTACAATGTAGTTGGGGAATATTTAGCAAAATAAATAAAAATACTATAAAATATAGATAACATTATATTTAAAAACCAAATCATTAGGAGACCTTCAGGAATCCTTATGTACAGATTAGTAGCCCCATTTCTATTTGAGTCTGACACCCACTACTCATTGCTCATTAAAATTGTTAGGGCCTAAGGGGGGCCGGAGAGAGACAGAGAGAGAGACAGACAGACAGACAGACAGACAGACAGAGACAGAAAGACAGAGAGAGGCAGAGAGAGAGAGGTGGGCTTACTACAGATCCTTGGGTAACACCCACACTTAAGACAGTAGGTGATGATACAACATAGGTATCTGACAAGTTAAGTACAGGGGAAAGGACTACCCCCCAAACCCAAAGAGGAAAATGTAAATGGAAGGAGAAGATGGTCAGGAGAGTCCAGAGAGGACAAGAAAAAAGAGGACTGATAATAGTCCATTTGATTTGACAATCAGAAAATCACTGATAACTTTGGAAGAGCAATTTCATTTGACTGGGTGGAAGTCAGATTGCAAGAGACTAAGAAGTTAATGAGAAAAGAGGAGATTTCAGGCAACTGGTAGGCAATTAGTGCAGACTTCTTTCTAGGCTATGAAAAGGAGAAGAGATTTAGGATAAAAGCTTGAGGGGATTATTGGCAATTTAGTGAGCAGTGTGCTAGACTTGGATTCAGGAAACCCTTCTTTGGAATCCCACTTCAGATACTTACTAGCTGTGTGACCTTTGGCAACTCATAGGGTAATGGAGTCATAGACCTAGATCTGAAAATGACCTTAGAGGGCATCTAGTCCAAATCCCAGAGACATTGTAGCCTAGTGGCTAGGGCACTGCTGTTAGATTCAGGAAGATCTGGATTCATTTAGCTTGTGGCCAAGATGTTTACTGTATGAATCTGGGGAAATCACTTAATTGTTCTGTACCTCAGTTTAGTTTTCTGTAAAAAAAAATGAGAGGATTGGACTCAATGACCTCTTAAGTTCCCTTCCAGTTCTAAATCTGTGATCCTACATTTTTATAGTTGAGGAAACTGAAGCCTAAGGAGGTTAAGAGTCATGCCCAATATCACACAGCTGGTAAGTTGGCCTTCACTTTTCTCATCTGAAAATGAGTGTAATAATAGTAACTGCTTCCAAGAGTTGTTGAGAGATGAAACAATCATATTAATTATATAATTATGTAAGACCTCATTGTCCTATGTAAGTGTGAGTTATTATTATTAGGGTCAAGTGAGGGTTTTTTTCTTTTTTTTTTAAGGGTGAGGAAGACATATGCAGGCTTGTAGATAACAGAGAAGAAGTGGATAGGAAAAGAGTGAAGATTAGAGAGAGAATGGGTGATTGGGGAGGAAATCTGCCTCTAGAAGAAACCAGAGAGGATGGCACTGCAGTAAAGGAAAGAATGAGGGGAGGGGGAGGGGAGGTCAAAAGATTCTGGGTTGTAGCAAAGGAGAGTAGAGGAAGCTTACTCACTAGAAATGGCTTCTATTTACTAAGGTTTGAGCTGAGAGCCTTGGGGCAGGGGGTGGTAATGGAGACTGGAGGAAAAGTTTGAAACGGGCTGGGTGGGGAATGTGAGAGTCAATTAAGGAGTAGTAAAAGGGATTGCCTTGGGTAGTTAGGGTCCAAGGGAGATTAGATAACATAAAACTGCACTAGATTCAGTCAACTAGTTGTTTTCAGGGTCAGCAGCACTTATCAAGAACAGAGGACACATATGGCAGGGTTGACCTAGGGTTGGAGTTTGGCAAGGCATGAACCTCAAATAGGACAGGCGGGCAAGGGATTTGAGAGTAGAGGACAATATAATGTTGAACTGGCTAATTATAGGGTCGAGATTGGAAAGGAGGAAAGTGAAGCTAGTACATAGGTGATAATCTGGAAAAGCACTGAGGGGTGGAGGAAGAGGAGGTCATCATGGCGCTGAAGAATAGAGGGAGGGATTGAGTAATAAGAGGACTGAACATAGGGATTTCAAAATTTTTGATCATGAAGTGGAGCGTGTGAATGATGGTGAGATCGAGGTTTGTGAATAAGCTTCTGTATGTGACTGAGATGGAATGAAGGTCATGATATTTGAGATCGATGAACTTGGAGATCAGAATGTTAGGAGAAACAAAAACATATATGTTGAAGACCCTCATTTAAGTACAGGGGTTAGGGTGAAGGGGAATTAAATTAATTATTAAATTAAATTAATTATTAAAATTAACCTTCAGCAGTGGTACCTCAGTCAGGCCTACTCTCCCTCTGCCCAAGCAGTCAGTACTGGAGTGGCGCTTGGGAGCTCCACATTTCTCTGGATTTTCCATTCACCCCAGTCAAAATGGATCTGTTTTCAAACATAATACCTAAAGTTTCTAAAGTTTAAGTTTAAACTTAAAGTTTATTAAACTTTGAAGTTTGGAAAGATCTTTCCGTACATTATTTCCTTTGAGTCTCTGAACTACCCTACCCCATTTTGCAGAGGAAACCGAAGCTCCAAAGGTTAAATGGTGCGCCCTTAGTCACATAGCTAGCTGATGTAAGAGAGGGTATTTCAATCTAGGTCTTCTTGATTAGAAGTCTAGTAACCTCATCTACTCTTCAACACTCCCTCATTAGCCCCACACTTCCTGCCATCCAATCCTGGATACTTCTCAGCACCTGGCACATAGTGGGTGCTCAACAATATTTATTATTGGATTCACCCAGGGCTACTTGTCCAAACATGGAGATTACAACTGGAAGTCGAACTGACCCTGCCTCCCCTTCAATCAGGGCCTCCCCTTCACCAAAAGAAAAGGTCAGCATTTCATTCCATGCCCCTCACTTTACAGAGGGGAAACCGAGGCTCAGGAAAGCGAAGCAACTAGCATGGTCACACAACTAGTGGGTAATGAGGCTGAAATTTGAACCCAGGCCTGCTGACACCCAATCTAGCGCTGTGTCTTTCTGCCAAACCCTAACCGTGGAATAAACTAAGAATCGACAATGTTCTGGCTAGCTGGACCCTGAGCTTGCTTCCATCAAAGTGCCATACTTCAATTCTAGCTCGGGCTGCTGTCTGCCTTTGACTCATCCATCCTCCGGATCTTGGGGAAATCACTCCCCTTTTTATTGCTCTATCTGTAAAACCTGAAGGAGACAATGTCCCTGCCTGGGGAGGGAGGGGTGTCTATCATGGAGTAATTAGAGTCTGGGAATCACTTTGATCCTTTAAATCTCTAGATAAGTGCTGGGCAGCCTCCCAGCACCCCACCTCGATACGGGAGAAAGTGTTTTACTTTGGAAAGTGGAAGCGCATACAAATATGTATACGCATACACACACACATATACACATGCATACACATATATGCACATGTACATCCGTATACCTAGGCACATACACCAATCTCTCAGGTTCAGCTGAAAGCATGTCCCACAAGGTATCCTCGGGAATCTGGCTGCAGGAATGCCAGAGCAAATTCCAGGGTAATTCTCCAGGAAACCAGGAAACCGAGGACAACAAACTACAGGGAAGCAAAGCTCGAAAGGAGCCCTAGTGCAAAACAATTACCAGCCAACACATGTTTTACATGAGCATGCAAGTGTTAAAACTGATTTAATTTTCTTCTGTAAATAAAGAATCCCATTGGAGCGTGCATGTTTATCTCCCTGGAAAAGATAAAAGTGTTTCATCTGCCAGTAGCCTCTGCCTGGAGAGGTGGGGGCGGTGGGGGGGGGGGGTGAAAATGGGGAGGGGGGTAGAAAGAGGGAGGGGGAAGGGAGGGAGTTATCTGGCCCCATGTGTTCCCTATCTTGCAATCAACAGTGATCTCGACCATGTGGAACTAGTTTGGCCCTATGGGGTCTTTTCTCTAAGCTTTATTTTTAGTTATCTCAAATGGTACTTACTCCCCTCCCCTTTTTTTTTTCTTTTCTTTCTTTTCGTCGTCTTCTTCTTTTTTAACATATTACTGATTCATAAACAGTAAAATTAGTCTGCCAGGGGGCTGGTGGAGGCAGCCATCGTGGCGGCGCCTGCTTTCCTGGACTTGGTGGTTTAAATAAATCGCGGCTGCCACAATGGAATTTAGGACTCATAATCACCTGTGCGTCTCCCTGCCCCCTCCCGGCTCCGCCCAGGTCTCGGACCCGCAACTACCAGGATCAAAGCTATCTTCTTTACTCTGACCGAGATGGTGGCGGGGGAGGGGAGGAAGAGGAGAAGGAGGAGCAGGGCCGAAGGGGCGGAATGGGGGTGCGGGAGTGGGGGGGGGGAACCCTGGAAGTCATAATAAGCCAGGAAATGAACGTCTATGCCATATTGTTTAAACTGGAAGCCCTGAAGTATGAGAGCAATTTATGATATTAGTACTTCTGCAGAGAAATATGATTAACCACTTCATTATGTAAGTTGTGTTTTCACTTAACCTCTCTATCCTGGCACACATCTTGGCTATTTTTTTAACGGCAAATTTAATAAATTCCAACATCCCCGGACTTCCTGGCCTGCCCTGCCCACCGCTGTCCTCCCCGCTGGTATGCTGGTATCTTTGGAAACTTCAAGAGTCAGAGATTACTCGCTCAGTCTGTTTCCTACTACCTACCTACTTAGAGTCTAATCCGGTATAAAGTAAAAAAAGCTTTCATCTTCGGAGCACTTAAGTTAATTACAGTGAGGCCCAGTTGCAATCCTGGGAACCCGGCTCTCCATCCAGGCCTCCTGAAGCCAAGCATCATCGGATCCAGATGCAGGCCCATGGCAACTTAAGCCGGACAAATTTTCTTTGTCATGAAGAACAACCAAGGAATGGGATCGAACGGTTAGGCTACTTGAGTCTGATGGTCTTCTGACTATCAGACTGGGAGCCTCCAGCTGGAAAGGACCAGGCATCGGAATGAGACCTGGTTAGGTCAAGTTATCTGCTTCCCAAAGTGGATTTTTCTACTGTGTTCATCTTCATTTCCAAAAGAAAATTGATTTCTGCAACGTTTTACCCGATCCAAATCTAGGCTCCTAAATTTATACAAAAACTGGAGAAGTATCATTGGATTCAGAGGGAGTTGCGGTATAACCAGAAGGCAGGATGGTACAGTGGTCAGAGTCTTGGACTTTAAGTCAGAGGACCTGGGGTCCAAACCTGGCTCTGATGATGATTATCTGTGTGACCTTGGGTGAGTGATTTAACCTCTCTAGGCCTTCGTCTCCTCATCTGTGAAACTGAAGGGCTTGAACTAGATCCATCTCGAAGGTCCAGATCTAAATATATAATCTTGTGAAAGAGATATAGACTTGGTACAAAAGTACCGAGTCAAAATCCTGTATATCCTGCTTATGTTCTGATCCCTGCCAAGTCACTGTACCCTCTCTGAAAGTCAATTTCCTCAATGTCTAAAAAGGGAATATTGATCTTACCCTGCCCAGGTCACAGTTTGGTTTCGAAGAACGGGCCTAACAAACCTTGAAACGACAGGAACTTTCCCTGGCTACCCTCTGTGCCCAGAGTTCTCTCCCCCCTCATTTCTCACTCCTGGCTTCCCTGGCTTCCTTCAAATCCCACCTTTTCTGATTCTCCTTAATGCCAGTGTCTTCCCTATGAAATTCTCTCCCAATTTATCCTGTATATATCTTGTTTGTACATAATTGTTTGCATATTGCCCCCTCCCCATTAGTCTATGAGTCCTGGGAGAACAGGGACAGGTTATTTTGGAGGGGTGGAGGGGGAGGGGTTGTTGTTTTGGTTTGGTTTTTTGCTTGTCTTTGTATCCCCAAAATTTAGCACAATGCCTGGAATATAGTAAGTCTGTAATAAACGCTTATTGGATGACTTGACTTGATGTGAGATACCCCAAACTTGTACCACAGTCTGCAGTGTCACTGGTCCTCCTTTAGGAATAAAATATAAACCAATAAAATCTTAGCTTAAAAGAACAACCTTTCCCTGTATGAGCAAAAGCAATGTGATGCTACCTGGCTCTTATATTGGTGTTTAGAGTTTGCAAAGCACTTTAAATACATTATTCAATTCGACAAGCAACTACCTAACACCTACTTACTATGTCCCGGCACTTGGCTTGAACACAGCCTGGGAAAACCTAGGTAAAAACGAAATGCTCTGCCTTTGAGAAGTTTACATTCTAATATTATTTCATACGATACTCACAAGAACCCATTGAAATATAAACTACAATTACTATTATCCCCATTTTACAGTCGGGAAGACTAAGGCTAAGGAGGCATTAAGTGACTTACCCACAGCTGATAAATGTCAGAGGTAGGATTAAAACCCAGGTCCCACAGTACCAATGTCTGGATTAACTTGATTCTGGGTTGTGTGTGTGTGTGTGTGTGTGTGTGTGTAATAAAATGATATTCTGTCTAGCTTAGGACACTTCCTCCCTTTATGGGTTTTTAAGCCCAACTTCTCAGCAGGCATTTTAGACTGTTTGCTTTTTCAGGAGTGAATATTGTAGCTGGCAGGAACTGAGATACAATTAATTCCCTAAAGGCAATTAGAGGAGGAGGCCAGAAAGAGAAGTTGCTGGAGAAAGTAATAATATTGGTATTTGGAAAGCAAAGTTTCAAAGGCCCCTTAGCCTTTCATTTCTAGGCAGGGGCTGCCAAGCCCAGATAGAGAATCACTTTCCAACAATAACCAGCAAAGCTGCTTTTTTTACATAGCTCACCACCTACCTAGATAGAAGTAGGGATTCCCAATAGACTGTGTTGCTTTTGGGATAAGAAGCTCAGGGTCAAGGATTTTCTCTCTTCAACTCTGAGAAACCCTGTGCTCTGGGCTGGGCCTGCCCGAGGCATAAAAATAATCCCTTATGTTTGTGTTGGACTTAATAGCTTTCAAAACTGCTTCACATCCAATTTGTCCATCATCACCTTATGAGGCAGACAGGGGCAGGTAGGATTATCCCCATTTTACAGAGGACAAAATTGAAATTCAGAAAGCTAAAAGAAGGCCAGGGCTCCAACACAGGTCCAAGTCCAATATGTCACACTGTCTTTCTGTGTACAGTAAACGGTTTCTCTATACACACAGACTGATAGCAGGATCACCAAAGGAAGCCCTCTTACCCTCCAAGCCATTGCCATCTTCATTCTGAGCCCTGATATTAGTTTATTGAAGACTAATCAGTGTGAACACTGTTTCCACTCTGTGGGATCTAAGCTCTTTCAGGGTAGAGAATGTTTCCTTTTTAAAAAAATCCTAATTGACTAGCACAGTCCCTGGAATATGGTAGGAGTTTAATAAATGTTTATTGAATTGAGACGATATGGTACAGTGGCATGCTGGGTTTTACCAGGAGACTTTGAGTCCTGCTTCTGACACTTACCAGTTATGTCACTTTGGGCAAATCCCTGTAGCTCTCTGAGCCTCAGTTTCTGCATCTGGAGAAGAAGAATAAGTAAAACTTGCACTACTTACTCCACAGGGCTGTTGTGCAGAAAATTCTTTGTAACTCTTAGCAAGCATCAGAGAAATATTAGTTCTTCTAGAGGCGACATTGTACAATTGCATTAGAAACAAAATTTAGAGTCCAGCAACCTACATTCCAAACTCTGCTTTGGCTTCTTATTACCTATGTGACCTTGGGTAAGTCTTTTTAACAATTCCAGTCTTAATTTCCTCATTTCAGATGGGGAAGTTAAATTAAATGACCACTATGGTCCCTTATAGGTCTAAATCCAATGATCTTAAAAGCTCCTTGAAGCTTTTTAGGTAATCCAGATCGTTCTAGAACCCGAGTGTCCATTATATTTGTACTGTTTTCCAGGGAAGTCTATTCCACAGTGGGTTAAGGTAACTAACCTATTCCAGATGATGCTTGATTCTGAGGAGGAAGTCTCCTTTTTCTAACTCCTTTATTTAACCTGCATTCTTTGCACCACACAAGTGGCACCTTATGCTTTAAAAGCCAAACTGTGGAATGAAGTAGAAGGAATACATCTTAGAATCAGAAGACCCAAAGAGATCAAAGAAAGGAAAAGGACATACGTGTACAAAAATATTTATAGAAGCTCTTTTGATAGTGGCAAAGAACCGGAAGTTCAGGGAGTTCCTATAAACAGGGGAATGAATGAATAAGTTATGGGATTTTAAATCTGATGGAAAACAATTATACTGTGAAAAGAGATGAAGGGCATAGTTTCAGAGAAACCTGGGAAGACTTGTATGAACTGACATAGTGAAATGAGCAGAACCCAGAGAACAAATTTTACAACAACAATATTGTTCAGACAAATAACTTTGAAAGACTTAAGAACTCTGATCAATGTAATAACCAATTCCAAAGGACTCAAGATAAAACATGTTACCCACCTCCATATAGAGAAGTAATAGATTCAGAGTGTAGGCTAAGGCTTTTTTTTTTTTGGTATGGCCAATTCAGGGATTTGTTTTGCTTGAACACATGCATATGAATATGTAAATGCACACACATGTGTATTTATACATATGTGCATGCATACGTATACATGTGTATGTATGCACATATGTATGTGTGTCTACATATGCACTTGCATATGCACATAATATACATACACATATGTTTTACAAGGGTTTTGTTTTCCTTTTTCAGTGGGAAGTAAGGGGAGGCAATCTAAAGAGAAGGCAGATTTTCACTAATTGGTAAAATAACATTTAATTTTTAAAAAATAATCAAAAGAGCTGGGTGGGTTTGAATCTTGGCTCCAGCATCCTTCCCCCGATTACCTTTCCCAAAGCCATTCCATATATCTAATAATAGGAAAGGAAAAAATCAGCAAAATTTATTAATACATTTTTAAGTATTTGAAAATATGTGCTATGCACCACACCAGTAGACCTCCACCACTTCTTTGGAGCCATATTTGTTCTTTTGTAATTTTGCAACATTCACTTCAGATTTTTTTTTGTAGCTGTTCTTTCTATTTACATCGTTGTAGTAATGTGTATTATTTTCCTGACTCTGCTTGCTTCACTTTGTATCACTGGATATAGCTCTTTCCATGAATCGCAGTACCAAACATCTTCATCATTTCTTATAGCATAGTAATATTCCATTACATTCATGTACTACAATTTATTTAGCCATTCCCCAATAGATGAGGAATTGTGCTTCCAATTCTTTGCTGTTACAATAAGTGCTACTGTACATACATTCTGTTTGTCAATGTCTTCCTTGGGGTTTAAGCCCAGTAATGGAATTTCTAGGTCAAAGAGCATGGACATTTTAGTCACTTTATTTATGTAATTCCAAAATACTTTCTAGAATGGTTGTATTAATCCACAACTCCACCAGCAACGCACTAGTGTGTCCACATCGCTACAACTCTTTCAACATTAACTATTCCCATCTTTGCTAATTTGTAGGGTAGGAGATAAAATCTTAAATGTGTTCTCTTATCTATAGTGATTTGGGGCATTCTTTTATAAGGCTGTTAAGAGTTTGCAATTCTTTTTAGAATGGTTTGTTGTCTTATCTATTGGGGAATGACTTTTGATCTTAACTGTTAATTGCTTACCAATTGGATACCAAACCCTCACCAGAGAAATTTGATGCAAAGGTTTTTTTTTCCCCCTATTCGACTGCTTCCTTCTTATCCTTATTCTCTTAATTTTGTTTGTGAAGAAGCTTTTCAGTTTTGTAATCAAAGTCATATATATTATTTTTTTGTAATTGCTTTCATCCCTTTTTAGTTAAACATACATCTCCTTTCCCAGCTGTGAAAGGTATGTGCTTTGCTTCTCTTCTATTTTTTTTATTGTATGATCTTTATTATTAAAGTGTTCTTCAAAATCTAAGTTTTCTCAAGCTTTCCAGTTTTCCTTGCAGTTTTTATCAAAGAGGGAATTCTTTCCTAAGTAATTTATGTTTTCCAGTTTATCAAACACTAGGTTATTGAGTTCCATTTTTTCTGATTCTCTTTTGTCTAATTTGTTCTATTGACCTACCTATTTTTAACATTTATCAATGGTTTTGATGGCTGCTGCTTTATAATATAGTTTGAGGATTTAATGTATTATTCTCTCTTCATTCAGAACTCTTCATCATCTCCCTTGAAATTCTAGATCTTTCATTTTTTGCAAGTGAATTTTGTTTTTATTTTGATGAGTTCTGTAAAATATCCCTTTGATAATTTGATTGGTATGGCATTAAAATTGTAAATTAACTTTGGGAGTATAATTTATTATTTTGGCATGGCCTAGCCTTGAGCACTAATTATTCTTCCAATTATTTACATTATTTTTTTATTTCCTTGAGGAACATTTTGAAATCGAGTATATACGAATATTGTGGGCTGTGGTACATTGATCCAGAAACATTATATGCATTTTGTAGTTATTTGGAATGGGACTTCCCTTTCTATTAATATCTCTTTGATTTTGTTTTATTGTTTAACCCCTCTTAATCTCAGTTTTCTCATCTGTAGGGTGGGGATGGTTACAGTTATCAGAAAACCCTGACATGAATGACCAGAAAAGGAATCAGACTACATAGTCCCATAGAAAGAATGAGAGATAGAAGATGAAAAATTCAGATCATAGAATGGTATTCTGGTGATGTTAAAAGAACAGACCTCAGGCTAGATAGGTAGGTTCCCAGTGGAGAATTTATGGGAAAACATGGATAAGAATCACAGGAGATAAGAAGATGTGGAGAGATTGTAATCAGGCTGGTGGGAGGAACTACCCCTTTGTCAGAAAATCCCAAATGACTGCAAAATTCAAAGTAAACACCCAGTTAATATGGACGATACTAGTCATAGTGTGGTTGAATGACCTAGGAAGACAGGCTGAGCAAATTTTCATGATACCAGACCTTCAGTAGACTTGCTAGAAGCAGTAGGATCCTCACTAGCACACCAAGATAAAGGCAGAGCCACTGGGGGAGAGAGCAAATTATTTCACAAATTAGTCATTCCCCAATTTTTAAATGAATATTTTCAATAAACAAAAATTTTATTTTCTCTTCCTTCCATATCCCTTCCCCCAGTTAAAAAACAAGAACAATTAAGTCATTGTGTAATTGAGGGAGAATGCCTTTCTCTTCACTTTCACACTCTCGGTGGAAACATCTTCAAGGCTCCAAATTACAAAAACAAACAAACAAACCTGAAACCCAAAAAACTTTCTTGCATTTACTCCTCCGTATTCAAGTACTTTATCTGCATCCCCTCAATAACTACTCCCTATCCCTGTTTTCTCTCCCCCTTTCTCAAACCTTAATCTGCTTTGTTATTCAGTAACTACTATATACTCTCATTACCATCCTGCCTTAACAATCGCTAGCATCAAGAACACATCTGGATCTTCTTTTCTAACCAGTGGAGTAATTAGTGATTGCCAGACAGCTAAGAGAAAGTTGTGTCTTACCTGTCCAACTGTCTGCATCCTCTCAGAATTCTAAAGCTGAACACTCAGGGTAAACTTACTTGATAGTGATGCTAAGAGCTTCCCAATAGCAAAGGTTTGCCTACATTCTTCTTAACTATCCCCACCACGAAAAGTAGAATGTAGAGAGAGCTTACTCCATGGGCTAGTGGGGAAACATCCCATTACCCTTTGGGGAAGCCTTCATTCTCGTCAGGGAAAGGAGAGCTGTAGCAGCAGGCACCACTGAAACAGTAAGGAAAAGAGGCTGTGGGGTTTAGTGGAAAGTGTGGACGTGCTGGATTTGGAATCAGCATACCTGGGTTTGGGTTTTGCTTCTACTAATTAACACCCATGTGACCTTGTTTGTCACAGTGTTTTCAAGGCATGATAGGTGCTTGGTGAATTGAGATGCATTAAGCCCATTTTGTTGTTCTTCAGTCATTTTCAGCCAAGTCCTACTCTTTGTGACCCTATTTGGCATTTTCTTGGCAAAGATACTGGAGTGGTGTGCCATTTCCTTCTCCAGCTCACTTTACAGATGAGGAAACTGAGGCAAGCAGGGTTAAGTGACTTGCCCTGGGTCACAGCTAGCAAATATCTGAGGCTGGATTTGAGCTCAGGAAGATGAGTCTTCCTAATTCCAGGCCCAACCGTTCTATTTACTGCTCCACCTAGCTAGTCCAAACTCTGGGTCAAAGTCTTATACAGCCATTATTCTTTCCAACATGATGAAGGGGTAGCCATATAAGGGGACTTCCTTTGAAAAAGATCTGGAGACCTCGTGGCCTTCAAGAACAACAGTATAACATGGCAGCCAAAAGGCTAATGCAGTCTTGCATTGCATTCGTGGAAATGGACAGAAGAGAATCACTGTCCTCTGGCTTGCTTAGACTCCATCTGGAGCACTGTGCTCAGTTGTAAAGTGCCACATTTTTAAATAGACAAGTCAAAATTTTTAATTTACTTAAAATTAATTGATTAAAATAAATTTGAACCCAAATAACAAAGAGACAAATGAATGGTGAGAAGGCTGAAAACCATGGCAACAAAAAGATTGGTTGAAGGAAGTAGAGACTGTAAAAGAGAAAACTTCCAGATCATGATCGCTATCTTCATGATTTAGAATGGGCATTATGGGAAAGAAGATGAGGCTTGTTCTGCTCAGCCAGAATTGAGGGTCAAAGTTCCAGAGAAGGAAATTTGGACTATAAGGGGGAAAATCTTCCTAATAATTAGCACTGTCCACAAAGGGATGGTCTGCCTTCGGCCATCATTGGCCATCATTGGAAGTTTGGAGAAGAGGTTGGATGGATGGCTTCTCAGAAATCCCTGTTCAGATCTAAGATAGGCTATACGACTTCTGAAATCCCTTCCAAAATCAAGATTCTATGATTCTGCCTTTGCTGAAACTACTTTCCCGCTCTATGTCTTTGTTTCTTTATCTGTAAAATGAGAGTTGCACCAGATGGTCTCTATTTCTTTCCAGCTTTGCGATTCCTTGTTCCCTGCCTTACTGTGATCTATTCTAATCTTCCTCATCCTCCAAGGACCATTTCAAGCCTTGTCTCCTCCATGAAGGCATCTCTAACCACAGCTGCCCACAGCAGTGTCTCCTCTCTTTGAATACTGGTTATGCCATCCAATTTCACTCATATTTCTATGTTTTACAGCTTATAAAGAGCTGACCTGATACCAAAACTACAAAGATAGTAGTTCAGGTATCATTACATCAATGGGTTTATGATTTCATTAATATGGAAACATCATCGTGTGAGCACACCCTCCACCAATGCTTCTAGGACATTCATTTTTAACTTCTAGACTCAGCTTGGCACCCTGAACATTTAAGTGACTTGCCCTCAGTCATGTAGCTAGTTTTGTGTCAGACTCAGTACTTGAACCCAATTCTTCCTGACTGAAAGGCCAGCTTTCTATCCACTCTACCACACTAGCTCTCCTATTCCCTTCCTATTCTCATTTTATAGATGAGAAAACCAAGGCTCAGAGACAGAAAGTGACATTTCTAAGTTCAAACCAACAGCACAGACAGGATTTGAACTCAGGACATGTGACTCCGTGTCTGGTTCTCTTTTCACTATATCCTACTGTCTCAGGATGCTATGATATTTTTGTGTATTATCAGCAGGTTTCATGAGTGTAAATCTGGCTTCTCCAACTAGGGGCCCCTCCAGGAAAGAGCCTTCTTTTAGACACTGAAAGGGATATAAAGTTTAGTGATATACATTCCCTATCTTTACAGAACTTATATTCTCACGGGAAGGTCGGAGTGGTAGCAAATAAAACACAAGTACAGATACTGTTTTTTACAAACCTTCTTTGAGAAATGCAAAATATCATGTGAAGTCCCATAAGAAAAGTCCTTATCATCCTGGAGAATCAGGGAAGCCTCCATGGAGGAAGTAGACTTTTGAGTTTGGATATTACTTGCTGTGTGATCTTGGACAAGTCAACTCTTTAGGCCATAGTTGCCCCATATGTAACAATGGGGTGGGGAACCTGTGGCCCTGAGGCCACATGTGGCCATCCTCAAGTGCAGCCCTTTGAATCCAAACTTCACAGAACAAATCCTCTTAATAAAAGGATTTGTTCTATAAAACTTAGACTCGGTCAAAAGGCTGCACCCAAGGACCTAGAAGGCCACATGTGGCCTCAAGGCTGCAGGTTCCCCACCCCAGTAGATAATTCTAAAGCAGTAATAGCTAGGGTAGAATTAACTGCTAGTTTGCTACAGGACACCAACATTTCAAGGGCCTAACAATTCCCGTGGTAGCCATATCCCTGGCCCCAGCACACATTGCCATCTCCCCTACTTCCAGCCTACCAAAAGCAGCCAGGCTTTCAGCAGTATAGGAATCTAGTAGAGTCCTGGGGCAGATGTGGCCCCCCATCATGCCCTATCTTGTTTTCTCTTTGCCGCATGTACAAACATTCCATACCTCTGCTTTCCACTCCAACATTCTATGCTATGACTGTCCAACCTTAGGTTATCTTAGGGCTGTATTAAAATAAAATAATTATTCAAGGGCCACACCCAGAATAAAAAATACAGTACACTAATAAAAAGTGGGGGAACGGGCTTCATCAATACAACAGGCGAAGGCGCGAAGTGCAAAAGCAAACACAAAACAACAAAGCGATAACACAACAGTATAAGGGTAGGTACATACTGACTAGTCTGCATCGTACAGACAGAACGCATCCCACAGGTCGATTGAAAATTCCGTGCCATGTGTCTGTAATGCTGCTTGAAAACACCAAAGAAAATTAACGTTGAAATTATTTATTAGTGATCTAACTAAAAAATCTAATACGCATTCCATGCAAAGTATTATTTTATTTTTTTGCTCGTGAAAATTAAAACCCACAGACAGACCACATAAAATTGCACTGTGGACCACATGCAGCCTGCGGGCCAAATTTTGGACAGTCCTGTTCTACAACATGACGGCTCTCAGTTTCAGTAGTAGAATTTCTCATACTGGCCAGATGGTGTACAAAGATTTGGAAGAAATACCACTTCTTTCTCAATGAATCTATATGGCATAATTTCAGACAGTTGTCTGCTTCGTCCAGGCATGAAAATGGCCCTGCTGAATAATAATAACAATAATTCAAATTCATACAGCACAAGGGCTCTTCATTTGGCATCCATAGACCTTTGAGGGGTCTATATGTAGATTTTTGGAGGGAGGGGTCTGTGAAATTGAATGGGAAACAAATGACATCTTTATTTTCACTGACCTCTAACTGAGGTTTAGCATTTCCTTCAATTAATTAAAAACATGAGTCGGAGAAGTCCATCCACAGTCTTCACTAACCTAACTCAAAGGGTCCATGACACACACATAAAAAAGAATCCCTGACACAATACGTTAAAACAGGCAGACTGCTTTAAATGCATTCTTGTTTGACCCTCACAACAATCCTGTGAGGTAAGTGCTAGTATTGTCAGCATTTTAGAAATGAAGAAAACAAGATTCAGAGAGGTGAAGTAACTTGCCTAGGATCCATAGCCAGTGTCTCATAGGCAAGACTTGAACTCAGGTCTTCCTGACCCCAAGACCAGCTTTCGAGGCATTACACCATTATCTCTATAGAGAAGATGACCAGGATGGAACTGAAAAATGTTGGCACGAGAGACCGGTGTTGAACCAATGACAGGAAACATGGAAGGGAAGTGGGAAGATCATTCTTTTTAAAAAGTAGATTTGACCTTGAAGGATATAAAACAATAAGGAACTATCTTTGTCACTGTCTTCCCCTATCCCTTCTACACTCTTCAGGTATCCAGATATCATAGATCTGAAAATCTGTTGCCCACTGTACGATAAGAGAATGAAATTTTAGCCAAGGATCACACGTGAAACTCGATCGACTAACATTCACTTAGAGGGATTTAACTCAGCACCATACAAAAGAACACACTCTGTTCCCTACCACTGATTCCCCCTTTAACATTTCTTTGCTACAAAAAAAAGACAAAAAGTAGAAGAAAAAAAAATCTTCAAAGCCAGTTTTGGGTTCTGTGCAATAATTTTCAAAGCCTCTGGCCTCCAAGACACGCAACAAGACCTATCTGTGATTGCTAAGTAATTGCTTTTCTTCTACAAAAAGTAATAAAGAAATGGGACCAATTTCCCTTAATGTCATGTAATTAAATCTGCTGGCTTGGAAAATCATTTGAGAGAAACTTAAAAAGCAAAGACTGGAAAGGGATGCTTTAGGGAAGAATTTGCCATCGGAGCCTGTTTGGCCTTTAGCATTTCTTTCATGTTGGTAGGTCAGACATTTTAGTCTCTGTATCTGCCCAGGGGGCAAGGGGGCAGGGAGAGGAGGGGAGAATACCAAGGTTGGAGATCGAAAAGGTCTGAGAAAGGAGAAAGGTACTAGGTGGTAATTATGGTGTGGTGTCAGTCACAACCACAGTGAAAGTGAACACTTTTCAGGGTTTTTTTCCTCTTTCAATGTATTTTAAAATAGAATTCTCATGACAGTAGAAGTAACAATGGATTTGGAGGCAAAAGTCCTAGGTTTGAATTCCAGCTCTGTATTAGCTGTGTGACCTTTGTAATAACTCTTAACCTCTCTGTCCTTCAGGTCCTCACCTGTAAAATGAGGGCTTAGACTAGATGATCTTTCAAGTCTATTCTGGCCCTAGACCATACAATTAATATCTATGAAATTCCTTAATTTTTGCATATCTTATCTCCCAAGACAATGTGCTGTGCCCTCTTAGACCTCACTTAATACTCTATTTTGTACTTCTCTAATATATTTATGTAATATTTTATAATATCTAGCTATTATATTTGGCATTTATAACACATATTTATTTAATGTTTAATTGAATGAAGTTTCTTTCTTTAATAGTTAGTAGATTTGGATTTTGGCAAAGGATTTGACTAAGTCTCTCATGCTGTCTTTGTCAACAAGAGGGAGAGATGGGGGCTGGATAAGAGGGCAGCTAGAGGCATTAAGTACTGGTTGAATGACCAGTCCCCATAAGCAGTCATTAAAGATGGAAGCCAGACTGAAAGGTGGATTCTAGTAGAGCATCCCAGGGACCTGTGCTACACTCTGTGCTGCTCAAAAATTTACTCAGATGGAAGCATAGATGGCGTGTTTATTAAATTTATAGGTGACACAAAGCTGGGAGGGAGAGTTAAAACACTTGAGATAGAATCAGAAATCCAAAAGCTCTTGACAACTGAAAACCATGGGTCAAATGTAAATCAGATTAAATTTAATGAGGATGAGTATTAAGTCCAACACTTTGCCTCTTCCAGCCCTATGATTTTTTGATTCTTCAATGTCATAGTACAACTAGAAGGCCCTCCCTTAAGCATCAGTGGGGGTATTTGTGGTGATGGAAGTAACTAGTAGACAAAGTTCTTGTGAAGGTTGTGATAAGTAGATAGGAATAGAGAAAGAAAGGGAGGGAGGAAGGAAGGAAGGAAGGAAGGAGAAAGGAAGGAAAGAATAAAAGAAAGAAGGAAGGAGAGAGAAAGAAAGGAAGAGAGAGGAAAGGGAAGGAGGAAGGATGGAAGGAAGAAGGGGAAGGAGAGAGGAAGAATAGAAGGAAGAAAGAAACAAGAAAGAGAGAGAGGAGGGAGGGAGGAAGGAAGGAAAGAAGGAAGGAAGGAAGGAAGGAAGGAAGGAAGGAAGGAAGGAAGGAAGGAAGGAAGGAGGCAAAGGAAAGAGATAGAAGGAAGGAAGAAAGAAACAAGAAAGAGAGAGAAGGGATGGAGGAAGAAAGGAAAGAGGGGAAAGAGAGAGGAAGGATGGAAGGAAGGAAGGAAGGAACAAAGAGAAAGAAAGAGAAGAGGGGGAGGAAGGAAAACACTTATGGCAACAACTTAAGTTGACATTATCCAAGTCATACAGTGAAGCTTCAGAAAGTGACTATTCAAGATTCCTGAAAAATCATGACAGTGTTCAATATTTTCAGATTTTCGCATAATCATGTATCAGGAAACCTTGAAGTATGAGAGATCTGGGTCAGCTGCCCTACCAGTCTTTTAAAAAGATACTCCTGTCTCTACCTCCCAAAGTAAACAGTACTATAACCTACATCTTTGATTTACTGCACATCTTTACCTTTAGTTCCTGAACTAGGGCTTTGTGCCAGGGCCAGGCTCTGCCTCTTGCTGCACTTTTGGGTACTATAGTTGGCCCTGTTTGGTCTTGCCCTGGGTTTCTTGGTCCCTGCAGTGACCTCTGCTTCACAAGGGTAGCCCCCTGGATTTTCGAAGCTCAGAGCACTGTCTCTTCAGAGCCTTCCCTGGCATCTCAGAGTCCCTGGTGGAAGTGCTGCCATTCCTGCCCTGCTGCTCTCCAAAGCTTCTAATGTCCTGACTCTGGGGCTTTCTTGATGGTAAGGGGATGGGGGGCTGCTACTCTTCTAGCCACCGCAGAACTTTGCAGGCTGTCCATGCCCTAATTGGTCCCTAGTTGTACTGAGAGGCTAACGAGCTCTGGCACTGACTTTGCTGGCAGTTCCTCTTACTTCTTGTCCTCGGGCCTCTGGCTGACATCTTGGGCAGTTGTGGGGTGGAAAAAATCATTCGCTGTAGTTGTTCATTTGGTTTCTTGATCATTATTTAGTCTAGTAAAGGCTTTGGGCCAGGGATGTTTCTGCAGTAAATATGTAGGGACTGGGCAGTCTGCCTCCATCCAGGCAGACATCTTGACCAAAAGTTCTTCCAAAGAAGCTGAGGTAATAAATGAATGATGATGTTTTCAGGTCCAGAAGGAACCTTAGATGTAGTCTAGTTCAATCTGCTTTCAAAAGGAAGAGTATTTTAGAAGAAAGCAACCTGGATCAGGAGTCAGAAGACCTGCCGTCAATCCCATGTCTTCCATTTCCTCTCAGGGCAAGTCACGTTCCCCTCTAGGCCTCAGTTTCCAATTCTTTAAAATGAGGAGGTTGAAGTATTCTATGCCAAAGATCCCTTTTTGTTTGAAAGCCTATGATCCCAAGCTGACTTTGTCCTAAAGTCAAGTCCCAAAGAAGGGAAGTGATCTACCTAATGTCAAATACCTAGTTATTGCCAGAGCTGGGCTTAGGACCCAACTTTCCTGCATCCTTTTCAATGCTCTAGGATAATTGTGTAAACACAGTAGGCAAGAGGTTTGAGGCCAAAAACAGACTTACTTTTTACTTTGTTAGCAGCATCAAGGCAGTGCAATCAGTGGCTGGCATTATGGCTTCCATACTCATCACCGTCCTAACCACTGGGTGTTATCCTGGAGAATTGTCCAAGCTGACCTCAAACCTGATTTCCAGCCTTTGTAAAAATCATCTTAACTGAGAGAGGTACACACAAGATCCCATAGCGGAGTACAGTCATCCCTTTCACATCGCAACTTTCCCTATCGAGGTTTCAATGTATTGTGGATCAGCGTAAGAAATTAAATGGGAATTCAGGGGGAGTTTTGCAGAAGCCGCAGATAACACAGAAAAAGTATAAAAACTCAGAAATGCATAAAATGTATGTATAGTACTGCATAATGTCAACATATTTTATCTTTTAATACCATAACAATTCAGGCTTCTTCCCTGGTACAAAGGGAGGGCCAGAAAATTTTACACAGCTTTCCCTGATCTAGGAGGCACAGTGCCCCTAACCCCAGCTACATGGAAGGGGTAATTGTACCTCCTGCCCTAGGTCAAATTTGGGAGACTGAGCCATACAGCCGTATCACTGCGGTCTACTGATGATCTTATATTATTCTGAAAGTGATAGAAGGCCGCAAGCTATGTTCTTTTTCAGCATTATGGGCTAATATAATTTGTGAGGGAGTAGAAGGTTTTCACAATTTAGAGAAGAGCCCTTAGTTTGAATCCTGCCTCAAACATTTATAGGCTACGTATCTAGGGACCAATCACTAAACTTCACAGCACCATAGAATCATAGATTCAGAGCTACAGTGGACCTCAGAGAACTCCTAGCCCAATATTCTCACTTTACAGATGAGGAAACTGAGGTTCAGACTGTCTTAGGGTCACACTGCCAGTGAATGTCAGAGACAGCATTTGAGCCGGTGTCTTCCTGACTACTGGTCCTACACTCCAGCTGCCATGTTGTGCTCTCCGAGAGTCTTGGTTTCTTCAACCATGAAATGAAGATAATAACACTTGTGATGTGTAACAAGCAGGATTGTGACAATCAAATGAGAAAATGTATGTGAAATGATTTGAAATGAATAAATGAATGAAGACTTAAATAATTACATAAAAGTAAGCTAATATATTTCTAAATAATGGCTTACATGTAGTATTACACAAAAGGACTCTAATGTTCAGTGTAAAGACATTACCAGAATAACTCACTTAAGGTGTGAAAACACTTTAAATTCCATGAGAGCAATTCTTATTAAAGATAATCTGATAAACTACTCAAAACTCAAGCAAAGAATTCAAATATTTATAACAAACATTAAACATCAGAGAGTTTTGTGGCTAGTGCTTAGCACATGGTTTGGCTGGTATCAAACCCTGGTGTGTGATAGGTCCAACAGTCCTTTCCACATTGAGTGAACAAGATGTTGTCTTTGGCCTTCTCCATCTGACACCCAACAAGTCAATCTGAAATTTTTTTTCTAATTAAAGGAGCACATTTTTGAAAACCTACTTTATACTTTGCACAATGCTAGAATATTCGATCAAAGAAGAGCCTTAGATATCATCCCGCCCAACCTCCTCATTTGCATGTGAGGGAGCTAAAGTTTCTAAGGCCATACTGCTAATCACTACTAGTCAACTATTCAGAGACTGGCCTGGGTCTTCTACCTTCAGGGACCTTCTACCTTCTACTGGACCATTCTAGACTCTAAGGTTCTATGGGGGATACAGAAGAAATACAAAGCCTAGTCCCAACTTTGAAACACCTTTCAGTTTTGTTGGGATTCACAATTGGCTAGAACCAACTCCATCATTTGTAAATGGCCCACTCCAAGATTATTTAGGGCTGTCATTATTTTCCAGACACATTTCACAAGAGAGGAAAATGAGGCCCAGAATATGAATTACTTGCTTGAAATCACAGGGCCAGGATTGGAAATTAGAGCTCTCGGTTTTTAAGCCATCATGATTTCAAATATACCATGCTGCTTTGTCCTTGAAATTCTACTTTTGTGAATCCATCAAGCGTTTCTTCTCCCTTCCCTGGTTGCCATTACCTTCTTCTATTGAGCCAGCACTGATAGTCCTAGTCTGGCCTATTGGATTGCCAGGAGACTCCAGCCAGCATGTACTCAGTGATGAGGATTCTAGGAAGCTGATAGGATTAGGAATTCAGGTTGGTCATCTGAGCTCAAACCTGGCTGGTGAGTCTGTGTCTGCTGTCGATGGTACTCAGACAGGAGGGGAGCAAGTAGGGCCAACTTGCCAGGGGCTGTGCCAATATTTCCACATGTGCTAAAGTTGCTTTTAGCCAATAGCTCATAAGGAAAGGAAGCTATGTTGGCATTTACTGGTATGTGAAAGTAGCTCAGAGAAAGAACCATACTAAATAATAATAATACTAATGATAGCTAGCATTTAAATAGCATCTACTCTGTGCCAGGTACCATTCTGAGCGCTTTATAAATATTATTTCATTTGAGCCTCGCGATCACCCTAGGAAGTAGGTACTATTATCATCCCCAGTTTAAAGATGAGGACACTGTTATGGAACAGTAAAATAAGAGATAGGATAGGGCACTCCAGTGAGTAGTGGAGAAATGAAAAGAAGGTGGCTCAGAATTAAGCATTTCCCTCCTCTCTATGTCTAGCTGCTGTACTGGATAGCTGCCCACTCGAGGAAGGAAGCCAAGAAAGCACAGGGTATCTGGGTGTCTTATCATCTGTGACCAAGCTTGTTACCTTGCCCCAGAACACAGTGTATACAGTCACACTAGAAAGAAAAATCGAATTAGTCAGTCTCTCATGCCCTGGAGGACTTAACCTTGTCTCCTCCAGAATTCCCCCTCCGGCCCCCACTGTCCTGATTGGTGCCTTATGTTGCCCATTGTATCGACCAGAACAGCTCCAGCCATGCCTCCTTTTGTACCCAGACCTCTCCTGCTGCCCTTGCCTCCTTCCATTTCTAGTTCTAGAACCACAATTAAATCAGTGCTGACATTGTTATTACAAAGGGTAGGTCCATCTATTTCCCTATGGCTCTCAGTCTTCCTTACTCCAAGCCCAGCACTCTAGCTCAGAGGTTCCCAAACTTATTTGGCCTACTGTACCCTTTAAAAAAATTATGCAGAGCCCCCTTGGAAATCTACTTTCTTTAACCTTTCAATGTTTTTTTTTTAATTTGCATCATTTCAAAAAATATATTTTTTTGAAATGATGCACCTTGAATTTAATAATTTGTTGCAAATTTGTGGGTTTTTTTCCTGCATTGAAATTTCGATGACACAATATTATGTCATGTAACTGCATAGTAAGTATCACATTGTAAACAAGTCATTACATGCAGATAATCCTGCCAATGCACGCTGGACTTCTCCACAATGCAAGACCCTCTTGCCTGCCAACACTTGCTTGTTAAGACCTGTCAGTGGACTTGACCCCCAATTGGTTATAACTTGCATTTTGTGTGTCTCTTTGAAAAATAGTGTAATCACTACAACTTTAACTCTGTTACACAACAGATGAAGCATGTACAAATGGTTTTTCAAAATTTTCTTATCTTCTGTTCTTTCCTTTTGCTTCCACTGCCCCCTTATTTTTATTCAACACCTCTCAATTGCACCAGAGACTGCTATTGCTCCCCATTGTTCCAGCTCCCTCCAAGAGGCAGTATTGCTCACTTTGACAGCCTATGGGTCTCTAGCCAATGGCCACCTAGCATTTATATAATGCTTTCAGGCTTGCAAATTGCTCATTTGACCTCTGTGACTTCTTCCCCATCCTTTAAGTACATGGCAGTTTGGGTCGCTCAGGCTTCCATCTTTGGGACTGGGTTGGAATTGTCCTGACTTTCAAGGCTGGAAGACTGAGACTTTCCCAGGGTGCCTTTGCCACCCTTGTGAAACTGCCAGACTCAAAGTTTTGTCATTTAACGGTTTTTTGTTTGTCCCTCCACCTCCACTCGCCTTTTTAAAGAGCTATTCACTGGGCTTTTAAAAATGATAGCTGCCATCAATTATGGTTCTTTGAAGTTGACTGTAATGGTTAGGATATCTTTTGGATTATGTTTCAGCTTTCATTTAAGAGCCCTAGCATGATATTCATTTAGTGATGTGGCCTGAAAGATTCACAAGAGAGAGAGCAAAAGACTATATCTCTTTATACAAACTTCCCAATCCTCAGAGGAAAGAAAGTGTTTAGTTTGAAAACAGAATAACTTTATCAATGACCAGTGACCTGGCTAGAAAACGTTCCACATTAAAGCTGAACAGACATCTTTCTTGCTGTTTTAAGCCACTAGTCTTTGCTCTTGCAAACTCCCCGGCTTATCTGGGGACTGCATTGGCTTCAGCTCTCACCTTCTCAGGAAAACTTTCCCCAACTGGTACTCAGTGATTCTGCCCTCCTTTGAATTCTTGTACTATTTTATTTCATTAGCTATCTGTGTGTGTATACACATTGTATGTGTGGTGTGTGTGTGTGTGTGTGTGTGTGTGTGTGTGTGTGTATATATATATATATGTATTGTATATATATGTGTGTATATGCACATATATACATATATATATATATACACATACACACACGCATATATAATTTGGTACTGATGTGATTTCATCAGCGTAAGGAACACTAAGTGTGGAAATTCTTTACACAGATGCAGATCAGCAACCCTTCAGTAATTTACTATTTTAGACTCTCCCTTACCTAGGGTACTGACAAGTACAAGGTGCCCCTAAAGTCTGGACACATAGGAAAATTGACGGCAATATGGAGTTGTTGCATTGAGTTCACGTTTATCTTGCAAAGCTCATCAAACTTTGCATCACAAATAATGGAAATCATATTGAAGATGTTATTTGTTAATATTCCAATTAAATAACATGTGGTTGGAAATTTCATTCATTTCATTTCTTGAAAATCTGCATTTTTGCCTACGCGTCCAGACTTTAGGAACACCCTGTAGAATGACTGGTCAGGGTCAGAACTTGCAGCCTAGTCGTCCTGACTCCTTAGGAGGCTACCTATCCACCGTGCTGTCCCACCTCTCATACATGCATGCACGCCAACCCTCCAAAGAGATCATCAATGCCTGTGTCTGTGTCTCTCCGTAGCCTCACTCCACTATATATAGCAAAAACTCAATCAACTGGTAGTTAATAGAACTGATCTGCTGCTGCCAAACACAGTGTAGGGGTGTGGAAAGAGCAGCAGGGTTGGAATAAGCATTAATCCTGATTTCAGTTCATGGCTCTAATACTTCCTTTGTGCCTCAGTTGTCTTATTTGTAAAATAGAAATAATATGTGCTACTTTGATCACAGGACCATGAGGAAATTGCCTTTATGAAATTTCTAGTGCTAGAGAAATGGATTGTCTGTATTATTCTTCTGCCAAATATCATTAAGGGTTTCCATTTTAGCTGGGTTCAGCACACTGACTTCCTGCTATCAATTTAGGCCAGTCTCCTTGCCCTTCTATGCCTCCATGTCCTGATCTATATGTAAGCCTGTGTCAGTATTACCATGGAAATAGAGACTTCGGCCCCAAATCCACCAGCCACCGATGCCAGTGCCATGACATCAATGGCTGCTAGATTTGAGAAAGTGTCTCCATCTCCATGGCAATTCTGATATGGACCCAGGATTACACATACAAGGGGGATGCTGGGATAGATGATCTTTAAAATCTCTCTGTACTGCAACATTCCACGTTCCACAGTCTAAATTCCTGTGCAGCTCAAACATTCCATGACTCTACAAAATCTTAGTAAATAGACACTGTGATGTGATAATATATTTTCTGTACACTATTCATATATTAAACTATCATAGACCAAAACAGGGCCTTCAAGGCTATGGGGGAATCAATGTATAGCATCTATTTTCCTCTCACCAGAAATTATTATTATTATTTTAGTGTAGATAGATTAATTAGCTTTGGGGTAGGGAAAACTTTAGCCATTCTATTTCAGCCTGGGGTTCAGGGTCATTAAAATGTCATTTCTAAGCAAATGTCTGCAGAAAATCTGTTTTCTTCTTTATTTTTTTTTTCAGAAGATCAAAGAAGACATTTGGAGCTTTCAGATAACATTCATAGGGATGAAGTTGGCAATATATAAGATTAATGAAAATTAACATAATCCCTCAAAAATGAGGAGAGCTTTTGTTGAATTGTTTGTCCCAGGCTGTTGACTATGCATTAGGTAGTGATAAATGTTTGAACTCCAACAATTCCTTGAAAATCACTTACATGATTGTCACCTAATTAATTTGGTTTCCTGCTATTGAGCTAGCTATGTTAGGAAACTTTATCCAGGCCCCCTTCCCAGGCTAGATTTGATACTGAAGTAGGGAGTAAAATCAGTGAGGCCCAAGTCAGCGCTTTGAACAAACCCTTCCATCCAAACAGAGAAACCTCTTCTTTTATCTTTATTTTTTTTTTTTTTACTTAGTGGCTTTGCAGAGATCAAAAGGGAATTTATCAGTATCTGTCTCCCCTCAGATTCTGGCCAGACTATGACAACCCTGGATCAGCCTTAAAGTTGAGAAGGCACCAATACCAAAAGGGCAAAGAGAAAAAGCCAAACGAAGCCCAGCTCCACTGTACTTGCTTGATGTGGGGGAGGAGGAATTGTCCCATGACAGCCAAGGCCCTTTGAAGGTAGGGTGGCAGGGCCTGGGGACCATAGGCTCTGTTGATTGTTAGTTTGACTAACTCCAAAGACCTGGGGGTCACAAGTTCTTAAAGACCCCTTTGCATCTAGCTCTGAAGTTGAAATCTCATCCACTTGTCTTAAAGAAGATGGTTAAAGGTGAACTGAGATGCTTTAGGGAAGGGGGGAAAAACATACAAAAAAAACTATTTAGGATCTGAGAATCCTAACTGAATACATGTGTGGACCTTCAAACCTCAGACACTGTAAAGGGGCATTTGAAAATCAAATTATTCCCTCCTCTGGTTACTTGCCAGGATTGAACTCAGTTTTCCTTGTGTAAATTATTGGGCAAAATGACACACTGAAAAGATGTCCCAACTCCCCTTTTAGCTCTCAATGCTCTCTCTCTTTCAAGGAAATAAGGAAATCAAAAGAGAACTCAGTTGGAAGGAGTTAAATGGAAGCAAACTTACTGAGCTGGGCTAAGTTCCTTCGTCTTTCATTTTCTTCCTTTGCAAAATGAGTTTGACTGGACAACCTTCAAAGACAAGACGCTGACAGCTCTAAGATCATGTGACTCTTCTCTCCAGTACATCCTGGTCTTTCTATTCATAAAGCCACAATTCTAGTTCAGGTCTTAAGGTTTACTGAGTAAAGTAAAGTAAGGTTTACTTGACTAAATCATGACACTGAATGGATTTAGTGGAAACTAGAAAAACTAATTCTAAGTTATATATAAGGTATTTTTTCCTGACAACAATACTATCAGATAAATATTATTCCTGCTATCTTTACAAATAGAAAAACTAAGGTTCACTGGAGAGTCTTATATGATCTGATGATAACTGAAGGGAACAGAACTGGGAGAAGATTGTATATAACCACAGACACACTGCTTCTGTGATGACGAAGTTTGATACACTTGGCTCTTCTCAGCAATGCAAGGTTCTAAGACAGCTCCAAAAGACTCATGATGGAAAAGGCTATCTATATCCAGAGAAACAACTACGGAATCTGGATGCAGGTCGAAGCAAACTATTTGCTCTCTCTCTCTCTTTTTTATTTTATTTTATTTTATTTTTGGTTTTGTTTCATTTTTCTCATGGTTCATTTCATTGGTTATAATTCTTCTTTACAACTTGATTATTGGGAATAAAAGTTTAATGTGAAGGTATATGCAGAACCTATATCAGATCACATGCCATCTTGGGGAGGAGGGGGCAAAGGGAGGGGGAGAAAATTTAGAACTCAAAAATTTATGGAACTGAGTGTTGTAAACTAAAAAAAAATAATTAATGAATAAAAAAACTAAGGCTCAGGGGGTTAAATAGTTTGCTTATGGTCACATAGTGTCAGAGGTGGCACATGAACTTCAAAGTTCATGCCTCAAGGGGCAGCGCATGCTCCAAGTGCCCTTCGAATAAGAAAAATATCCCAATATTTGGATGTTTTTCAGCCCTCATGTATAAGGTTTTATAATAGTGCTGTAATCAAAAAAAATCTAAGCAGGAGTATCTCTGCGCACTTAGTAGGTGATTTAGAAGTTTTTATCCCAAGAGGCCAGCCAGTATTTGCCATTGTATTGACCAGGCTCATAGAGATAGAGTTGGAAGGACCTTAGAAGTTATCTACTCCTCACCCTGTCCACCCAAATCCCAGCCATTTTACAGATGAGGAAAGTGAAGTCTAAAAGGTTTGTGTAATTCATCCAAGTCGGTGGGATTCTGATCCTGGTCCTCTGACTTCTACCCTGACATACCAGAGTGAGGATCCTACTCCTTATTAGACTTAATACTCAACAACCCTTAGAACAATGACTCAGTGAATAGGCGCTCTCAAACATTTCAATCTTAGAATTCTAGTTTCTTAAAAGCTCAATTCAAGGTCACTACCTACATGATGTTTTCTTGATCTTCAGATGGGCTGGTGTCTTCTGGCAAAAAAAAAAAAAAAAAAAACAACCCAACAACCAAACACCCTTGTATTTATGTTTATTTGCATATACTTGTTACATATATGTCTATATTCAAATGTGTATGTATATTATGTATTTGTGCATATAGCAAGATAGAGACACAGAGACACAAAGAGACACACCAAGAGACAGAGGGGAGAAAGAGAGAAGGAGACAGACAGAGAGTCTCCCAATAAAATGTAAGCTCCTTGAGGGTAGGAACTTCATTTTTGTTTTTCTATCCCCAACACAGGACCTGGCACATAGGAGGCACTTCATAAATACTTATTGTTTGATTGATGGCTCAGGCAAGAAGTGTTATTAGTTAATCTTTCAGCCTGGGTTTCTGGAGAAACCAGGGACAATCTCACCTACTGCTAGGATCTAAGACTGAAGTTCCAATAAAGTGAACCAAGTAAAATCAAAATGGAGGGAAGAGAGATTGATGAGTATGCTAAGGAAGATGGATCTCCAATAGCAGCCTCTGCCTGCTCAAGAAATGGTAAATAACCTCTTTACTATGATGGGATTTAAAATTGACAGCCAACGAGCAGCCTTCTACAGCATTTGACTGGACCAATAGGGTATTGTTCTGCCATACAAAGAAAGCAGATTATTGGATTTCCCATAATGAAGGCCCGGCTGTTTGGTATATCACCAGCTTGCTCAACAAGACTGTTATAGTTTGAGTCCTCGTTAATGGTTCTTACAGAAGTCAACTGGAAAGCTCCTCACAGAGAATTGAACAAGGTGGCCATTTTGGCTAAACAATATTTCTAAAATGGCATATCTTTTATTCCTCCTTAGCAACAGTGAGAATGTCAGAGACAGAAGAACCTTGGAGATCAACGGCCCTAACCACCTCATTTTGTCCAGAGACGTGATCGGATTTGCCCACATTCTCATAGCTGGCAAGAGCAGAGCCGGTTTTCAAACCTAGGCCCTCTGACTCTAAATTCAGCGCTCCTTCTGGTGGTGGTAGTAACAATGGCCATGGATTACTTTTATGCTTTAAAGTTGACAAAGCTCTTTCTACAGATTATCTCATTCGGTCTTCACGACAACCTTGGGAGGTAAAGTTGTTGTTTGGTCATTTCAGTTGTGTCTGACTCTTCGTGACCCCATTTTGGGCTTTTCTTGACAAAGATACTGGAATGGTTTGGCATTTCCTTCTCCAGATCATTTTATAAGCATGCAGGGTTAAAGTGACTTGCCCAGGGTCACACAGCTAGCAAGTGTCTGAGGCCAGATTTGAACTCAGGAAGATGACTCATCCTGATTCCAGGAACAGTGCTCTATCCACTGCACCATCCTGCTGCCCTGGAAGGTAAGGACTACAGGTATTATTTTCCTCATTTTACAGATGAGGAAACTGAGGATCAGAGAATTTAAGTGATTTGCCTGTGGTCACACAGCTGAATAGTATCAGATGCAGGATGTGACTCCAAGGCCATGGCTATATAAGAAAAATCATGATGGCCAGTCCTTCGGCCTGTTTTTGCTTCTCCCTACCTCTACCTCAAGTTCAAAAATGTTTTAAAATTTTAAAAAATAATTATTTTTTGCTAAATCTCACTTTTTGCCTAATTTTCAAAATAAAAAAAGGTTTGCTTTTGGAGTCTGAAGCTTTGATGAATGTTTTCTTTCATCCAAACCAATTCTTCACTCATTTATAGGGAGGAGGTTTCCAGAATCCCCTAAAGTTGTAATTCTTTGTACATTTTTGGAACATGTCTGTTAATGATTTGTGATCCTAAAGACTTATTTTAAATTAATTCTTTCTTTCAATCTTTTTTTTCAGGGCATTTTGGTTTCCCATTAAGGAAAAGCACCACCTCACACAGCAGAGGCCACTTCACTGCTAAATGAAGACTTTAGAGGTTCCATATGGTGACTGGCACCAGACAAAAGGGAGCTGGCAGAGGAGGTTAATGAGCTGGGACGTGTCCCCACACAGCTTCACACTATGTGATTACTGTCTCAATATTAGTTGGGATGTAATCACACTTCTCTTGAGGGGCATCTCAGAAATTCCTCTGAGATGGCATCATCGAGGCATGGCTGTTTCCATTTTGAAGCCTGTCATTTTGACACCACGGGACTTTTTGACAAGGAAAATGTGAAAATGTTATTTGCTTAACAGAAATTCAAAATCAATATGGAGAGAGACAGAGTAGTAGGGATCAAAGAAGTGAGAAACCACTAAAGTATAGCTCATTGAGAAATTAAAGGGTACTTGCGTTCATAGGATTTTAGAACTAGGGCTGAGGGACCTTGGAGAACTTCTTGTCCAACTGTCAATTAACAGATGAGGAGACAGGCCCAGTCAAGTGACCTGAACAAGGTAATTCAAGTAATAACTAACAGAACTTGGATTTTAACTTAAGTCTTACTGACTCCAAATTCATCACTCTCACTACCACAATGGGTTGTCTCTCTCTAAGCTTTTGTTCCTTCAAAATGATAACCAGAACATAAGATTTGGAGAGGGAAGGAGACTTAGAGACCATGTGGTCCACCAGGGGTGCGGAACCTGAGGCCTTGAGGCCTCACGTGGCCGTCTAGGTGCTCATGTGGCTCTTTGACTGAATCCAAACTTTACAGGACAAATCTCCTTAATAAAAGGATTTGTTTGCGTGTGAGGACTTAGAGGTCCATGTGTGGCCTCAAGGCCACAGGTTCCCCACCCCCGACCTAGCCCAATGCCTCACTTGTATAGATAAGGATACCTAGGCCCAAAAAGTATAAGTGACCTGCCCAAGGTTAGACAACCCTGTTTTACAGATGATGAAACTGAGAGTCAGATGGCTGAAATGATGAGTTTGATCATAGTTATCCTGTTGGTATATGGGAGCAAAGATCCAGGCTTAGGTCTCTTGATTCCATCTGCCCCAGTGCTCAACAGGTGGCCCTGAAGCTTCCCAGAGCAGAGAATCCATTTATTTTTGTTTAACCTAATAAAAACTCAGCTCCAGCTGTTCTCTGTTTGGAAGAAAACCCGAGAACTTTAGCAGCTCTTTGGGTGGCAAGAGCCATCCAGCTTAGAAGTCTCATTTTCACAGGTTTGTGTTTGTGGATCTGTCTTGTGGGGGCGGGGCGGGAGGAGAGGGCAAATCTACCCCTCCTCTAAATTTTCCTATTCATGTCAATGGTGGTTCCAGTCTTCCAGCTATCCCGCTACCTGCCCTCAAAGTCATCTTTGACTTTTCCCTCCCCCTTAAACCTTCATACGCAATCATTTGCCACATCTAATTGTTTCTATGTCCGTACAATCTGGGGTATCCATCTAATTCTTTGTACGCACAGAGCCACCTCTATCCTGGTTCAAGCCCTTATCACCTCTCACCTGGACTATTTCAATAAGCCTCACGATGGCTCTCCTTGCTTCTAGTCTCTCTTCTCCTTCAAATCATCTTCACATAGGTTTAAAAAAATCAACCAGTCAATAATCAAACATTTATGAAGGGCTTATTTTTGTGCTGGGCAGTGCGCTGGGTGCTGGAGATACCACCTTTAAAGCACTTACAGTCACCGACAAAAATAAGTAAAATGTAGAATAGAATGGGATAAAAACTACTTTTAAAAATACTACCTTCTCTAGGAAACTTTCCCTCACTCCTGCCCTTGGTAACAACCTTTGCTCCCTGGGCTTCCCATAGCATTTTGTTTTGTACCTCAAAATAAAGGTCAGGGAAGGCTTCATGGACATCTGACTTGACCCGTAAAAGAACAGACCCCAATACTTAAGGGGGCATATTGACCATAGTCTAGTAGTTACTAGACTTTCATACTTAACCCCACAGGATAGAACCAGAGACAATAGGGTAGAAGTCACAGAAAAGGTTTGAGCCAAAGAAAAATTTTCTAATAATTAGAGATGACAAAAGTAGAAATGGCCCACCTTAGGGGGTAATGATTTCCATAGTAACTGGAGTAAATCCAGTTGATTGGAGCAGAAGGGAGGGAGAGGAAAACCCTAGAAGACCCCTAGGCTGTTGTGCACTACTACAATTACCCCAGATTCCTTCACTGATTTTAAATGGGGTGGGGGTCTAGGCCAGGAAGCAGCCCACCCTAATATAATGGGGTAGTCAAAGAAAGGCAAGGCAAAAGAATTTATTAAATGCTTTCTGTGTGCTAGGTATTATGATAAGTGCCGGGGATGTACATATAAGCAAAAATCAAGACAGTCCCTGCCCTCAAGGAGCTTATATTCTCGTGGGGGAAGACTATACATAAAAAGCACCTTAAAAATGGGGGAGAGCATATGGTGGCTAAGTCCAGAGAGTCCAAAGTACAATTGAGAGGGGAATGAAGAATAACTGGAATAATCTCATCCCCCAAATGGAAGGAACTCACCAATGGAAGAAGGGGCCAGGATGGCAGAAGGATGTTCCAGGGTAAGAAGGCCATACATGCTAAGGGAAATTCTAGAGTGAGAAGGCAATTAGGTCATCATAAGACTGATTTCCTCTATGGGCCAGGGATAAATTCTGAAATCCAATTATGAATTCCGAGAATTGTAGTCCCAGAGAGACAGCATTCTCTTCTCACTCTGGAAATGCTGTCTGATACTATAATTCCCAGAATTCACAGTTGGATTTTGGACCTTTTCCTTGGGACCAGTTAAACTGGGCAAACATTTGTCCTGAGGGGGGTGTGTGTGTGTGTGTGTGTGTGTGTGTGTGTGTGTGTGTGTGTGTAATGGGGCAGGGAAGACTGGACCCTGGGAGAAGGATAAAATGGGCATGTGAAAGGGGCCATAGGGTGGCGAGAGGGTTACTTTCTCCCCATAGGGTGCCAGCATGATGTTTCATGCACTTCCTCCTCACAAAGGTCTGCCATTTCTCATGGCCTTCTTTTGGCTCTATTCCACTTGGCACAACTACCATGGAGAACAAGCTCCTCCTCTGCCCTCCATGTAGGTTCCCTAGCGAGAAGAAGAAAGTGGTAACTTTTTATTAACTAATATTAAATCCCTACAACAAAGCTCTGGTTCCTAAGCCAGGCAGCAGGGTAAGAAGCACACCAGGTTTCAAGGCATTCAGACTAATTTTTCTTATGGTCCAGGGAGAAGGCTTGAAATGCAACTGTGAATTCCAATATTCTAATTCCCCAGTGTTAAAGCCCTGAAAGCAAAAAGCTCTGGTTGTTCCACGCTTATTAGGGCTCGAATGGGTTCCCTCTCCTTGGGGGTCTTCAAGTGGAGACTGGATGACCACATAAGTAATTTTGTAGAATGAATTATTAGTCAATATAAAATTTGGACTAGATATCGACTGAGTTTCCTTCTAAGTCTTACATTCAGTGATTCTGTCCTTCTAAGTCTTACATTCTGTGATTCTATCATCTGTGTGACAGAGTGGATAGGGGGCTGGAGGACCTGGGTTCAAATCCCATCTCAGAGACTTATTAGCTGTGTGAACCTGGATAAGTCACTCAACCCTGTTTCCCCTCTCTCTCTCTCTCTCTGTCTCTCTCTCTCTCTCTCTCTCTCTCTCTCTCTCTCTCTCTCTCTTTCTCTCTCTCTCTGTCTCTCTGTCTCTCTCTCTGTCTCTTTGTTTCTATGTCTCTCTGTCTCTGTCTCTGTCTGTCTGTCTCTCTCTCTCTCTCCCTCTCTCTCTCTCTCTCTCTGTCTCTGTCTCTCTGTCTCTCTGTCTCTCTCTCTGTCTCTTTGTTTCTCTGTCTCTCTCTTTCTGTCTCTCTCTGTCTCTGTCTGTCTCTCTGTCTCACTCTCTCTGTCTGTCTCTATGTCTCTGTCTCTGTCTCTGTCTCTCTGTCTCTCTGTCTCTCTCTGTCTCTCTCTCTCTCTGTCTCTCTGTCTCTTTGTTTCTCTGTCTCTTTCTGTCTCTCTCTGTCTCTCCTCTCTGTCTCTCTCTCTGTCTCTGTTCTCTGTCTCTGTCTGTCTCTCTCTCTCTCTCGCTCTCTCTCTGTTTATCTCTTTGGTGCTCGGTTTCTTTACCCTGTAAAATAAGAGGCTTGGACTTGTTGATTTCTTGATATCTGTTATCTTATGATCCTACCAAGAGGCAAGAGGTGCTAACGAAACTAAAATCTTCCAACTTCTCATCCAATACATTCTGCCATTTACTACACATATAATCATAGCTTTATAAGGTTTTAGAACTGAAAAGTATCTTAAAGATTACCTAGTCCAGAGGTTCTTAATCTGGGATCCATAAATTTGTTTGCCCTTTTTTATGTTTTGATATAATTGGTTTCCTTTGTAATCTTACATATTTTATTTTATGCGTTTGAAAACAATATTCTGCAGAATGGTTCATAGGTTTCACTAGACTGCAAAATGCCAGCTAGGTGATGCAGTGGATAGAGCCCCAGGCCTAGAGCCTGAGTGCAAATCCAGCTTTGGATGTGACCCTGGGCTACTTACCTTGTTTGCCTCAGTTTCCTCATCTGTAAAATGAACTGGAGAAGGAAATGCAAATCACTCTAGAATCTTTGCCAAGAAAACCCCAAAATGGGGTCATGAAGAGTCAGACATGACTGAACAACAAAGTACTAAAAGGGTTCATGACACAAAGAAAAGATTAAAAAACCCTTACTGCAGCCCATCCTTCCTCATTTAACCTATGAAGAAACTAAGATCCAGAGAAGTAAAATTATTTACTCCGGATCACATGGCTGATAAGTGCAGGGTGAAGTTTCTGGATTGGCAGCCTCTAGATCTTTCTACTGGCTCATTAGGCTTGCAATGACCAATTGTAGAAGGCTCAGGAAAGCATTAGGAAGTATGAGTTTGCACCCCCCAGATCTCCATCTTCAAATGTTCCGACCAACCTGAGGAGAAAAATCAGGCTTCATTCGAAGCATACCTTTCTTGGCACATGCCAGGGGAAGCCACAGAGGAACAAGTTATCCTATCAGGAGTCTTCCCTGGGATTAACACTAACCTTCTGCTCCCTTGAAATAGATGAAATGCTGTTTTGCTCACTGCCCATGATGTTTGGGTGCATTGCAAGGTCTTCTCCAACACAAAGAATGGGAGGTGACATTGTGGATGGAACAGGGCTCCCTGCTGCAGAGCCAGGAGAAAAGTCAGCCTCTAAATGCCAGAACCAATTGCATCTAGCTTTTCATATCTCACATTTCACATTCAGGGGTCGTGTTTTCACTATCGGTCTTATGATAAATGATTCTTTAAATCATCTAATAGGCTGAACAAACAGAAGGATTGCATGGCTGCAAGAAAAAGAACATTTAGCTGCTGCCAATAGATGACATCATGTCTCAGGTTTCCATACACACCTTCCCAACTCAAAGCAAGATTGACAAGTCTAGTAGGCTTGAGCTACTTGAGAGAGAAAATTTTACAAAATCAATTTAGCGATTCTATTCACTTTTATGGGCCTCAGTTTCCCCATCTGTAAAATGAGAGGTCTGCATTAGATTAACTCTAAATTCTTTCTAAAGTCTAGATTCTTTTTCAGTTCCTGCATGAACCATTTCACCGCCCCCAGTAACAAGTTCTCCATCAGACCTCAGAAAGCACTTTATTTTGCAACTCTCTATAATATTATTATCATGCAATATTGTACATTGTATCTGTGTTTGTGTCTAATTTTTTGTGACTGTGGGCTCCATGGATGCCGGGACCAGGTTTTACTTCAACTCCTATCTCCCAACCACCGGCCTTATTGCTTGCACCCAGTGGACAATGACTGATAATGTCACTCCATTGCCCCCAAAAGTTCCATTGTCTAGAATAAAATTCATGCTTCTCCATTGGCCTTTAAAGCCCTTCACTATTGAAAGGGTGTTTCTAGCTTCTCTTTCTAGACTTATTCCATATTACTCCCCTTCTTGTGCTCTATGTTCCAACCAAACTGGCCGATTTGCTGTCCCCCATCTATAGCACTACATCTTTCATCTTTGCATGGGCTTGTAAGTGTCCTCTTCCCTTCCAATATTAATTTGTATTTGTTTTTTATTCACTTATATGGTTACACATTGTTTTCCCCCATCAGGTCCTTAAGAGAGCAGGGACTGTTTCATTTTTTTGGTATCTTCACTGCCTCCATGCACATATTAGGTCCTTAATAAATACTTGTTGAATAAGTGGATTGAACAAAGTTGATGAATGAATGAATGTTCTATGTTATGAGATAGTATTTGTAAAATGCTCAGCACGATGCCTGGCACATAGTAAGTACTATATAAATGCTTATTCCCTTCTCTTCCCCTTCTATATTAAAAGAACTCTTCAGTTCTAATATTCTACCAATCAGTGGCTCCGTGAAGCCACTCTAGCCCAAAATAAGATCTGTTTCTTGCCCTTATGGAGCTGACAATATAATTATAGAAAGAGACATGTGCAAAGCTATCTGACAATACTAAGCAGTATTGGAAGGTGTCCAATGATCTGTGTAAACAATTTATTTTCGGGTGTTGAGAGGACAGAGGAAGATTTTTGTGGGCTGGAGTCATCAATGAAGATTAGATTTGAGCTGAACTGGGCCTTGAAGGACTAGTAGGGTTAATTGTCCAGTGTTAAAGCCCTGAGAGCAAAACTTGTATTGTTCCGTGCTTATTAGGGCTCTAAATGACTAGGGCAGCTAGGTAGCACAGTGGATAGAGTGCCAGGACTTAAGTCAGGAAAACTCATTTTCCTGAGTTCAAATCCAGCTTCAGCCAATTACTAGCTACGTGACCCTGGGCAAGTCACTTAACCCCGTTTGCCTCAGTTCCTCCTCTGTAAAATAAGCTGAAGAAGTAAATGGCAAACCACTCTAGTGTCTTTGCCAAGAAAACCCCAAAAGGGGTCATGAAGAATCAGATAGGACTGAAAAATGACTAAAGAAACAAACGAAAAAGACTTAGGATTATAAATGAAACTGATTATATTAAAATACAATTACCAAAATATCCTTTAAAAAGCAAGCTTTAAAAAAAACCTCTGCATTTATTCAAGGTTTGTGATGGACCATGCCAATATAATGAAAATGGTTATACTACCTAAATCAATTTACAGATTTAGTCCTACAGCAATTCAATTACCTATGAGATACTTCCTAGAAATAGACAAAACAATAACAAAATTCATTTGGAGAAAAAAAAATGTTTTAGGATCTCCAGGGAAATTATGAGGAAAAAATATAATTAAAAGGGACATACCATGACCAAACCTAAAGCTGTATTATGAAGGAATGGTCAACCAAATTTTTTGTACTGCTTGAAAAATAGTAAAAGCTGATCAGTAGACAGTACTAGATAAGGGAGAAACAGAAGCTCAGGCATTGATTAACCCAAGAACTCACTTTTTGATAAGAACTGCCAGGAAGACTGGAAAGCAGTTTGGCAGAGCATGAACTTACATTATATCCCACAACAAACTCAGAGTAGATGAGCCTAACCTAAGAATGATGAAAATAAATGAAAGAATATATGGATGAAAAGAATTATGAATGAATGAAATGAAAAAAAAAATAAAGAATGCTAGGAGCTATTTTTTTTACAACTATGGTTAGAGAGAGAATTCTCAAACCAAATGAGGGACATAGGCAGGATATAAGTAAGACAAAATAGATAATTCAAATTACATAAACTTTGAAAGGTTTTGCACAGTCATTCCTCAATAGATAAGCAGTCAAAGAAGTTCTCAGCAGAATTTCTAATGATTAACAATCATACGAAGGAATGTTTCAAATCACAAACAGTAGGAGAAATGCAAATCCAGAGGTTTTGCTTAACGCTAAGCAAACTGGTAAAAATGCCAAAGGATGAAAAGAGTCAATGCTGGAGAGGTTGAGGAAAGACAACCACAGCAATGAATTGCTGATGGAATTGTGAATTGTTCCAATCATTCTAGAAAGCAATTTGGAATCGTGCAAAGAAAGTGCCTAAAACGTCCATACCCTTTGACTCAGAGATTCCATTGTTAGGCATATAAGGGCATGAGGTTTGGAAGGGGGAAGTCAATGACCAAAAGAAAGACCTTACCTTATAGATTCTATTTATAGCAAACCTTTTTGTGATAGCAAAGAAATGGAAACAAAATGGAGACCCACTGATTGGGGAATGGCTAAACAATTGTGGTACATGAATGTAATGGTATATTACTGGCTGTAAGAAGCAATGAAAACCGACAAGCATGGAAAGACTGGGATGAACTGATGCAAAATGAATTAAGTGGAACCAGGAAAATGATATATACAATGACTACAACAATGTAAATGGAAAAAATAACAGCAATGGAAAATCAAAACTGAATTCTGCCAAAGTGTAACGACCAAGCTTGGCACCAAAGAAGAGATAGGAAAAGATCCTTCCTCTTCCTTCTTTTCAGAGGTAGGGGACTATGAGTGTAGGGGTAGGAGACTATGAGTGTATGATACGTTGGTCACTTTGTAGAACATTTCCTTTTTTTATTCTTTGTTATACAATATTGCTTGCTAGGAAGGAGAGGAAGGTGTGATACGTTGGGAAATAGAATTGATGTAAAAATAAAAAAAATTTCTCAAAATTTGCGCATAAATAAAAATCAATAAAAAGGAAATAAGAAAAACTGTCAAGTGTCAAAAACTTTTGTATCTAATAGCACTGATAAAATCTTATGTTGAAGAAAGGTAAGAAATTCAAAAAAATACATGATACCAAGACCCATTCTCTTAGAAATATCATAGAAAAATATGTACAGTTTTCAAAACAAAAATTACAAACTAATTACCATTTGAAAACATGTTTCAAATTACTCATAGCAAGATAAATGCAAGTGAAAATAATTCTGAGGTTTCACTTTACATCCACGAAATTGGGTGAAAAAATGGAAACAATAGATGTTGGAGGGCCTATGGAAAGTCAGGCATATTAATACACTGTTTTGGTGTTATGATTTGGTGCAATTTGTTGTGTATTTAAATTCTGCAAGAAAAGTGCTTAAACTGTTCATATTCTTTGAACTAGTGATTCCATTACTGGGCATCTACACACATACCCCGCCCCACCCCCACCCCCCAAAGGAGGCAAAAGACAGAGACAAAATTTAAATATATGCCACAATATTCATAGCGGTAATTCCTATGGTAGCAAAGAACTAAAAACAAAGTGGTAGCCATAAATCAGGGAGTAGGTGAAAAAACTGTGCTATATAAATGTAAAGAAATATTATGATGGGAAAAGAACAAACATTTATTAAGCACTTTCTTTATGCCAAGCTCTTTTGATTCAACCCTGTGAGGTAGGAGCTATTATTATCCCTATTTTAGAGTTGGGGAAACTGAGACTGACAAAGGTTAAGTGACTTGCCCAGGGTCACACAGCTAGTAAGTGTCTGAGGCTGGATTTGAACTCAGATCTCGCTGACTTCAGGTTATGCGCTCTATTTACAATGCTACTTAGCTGTCTAATGTCATGCAGCAAGAAATGACAAATAGGAAGAACTCAGAGAAACGTGGAGCATTTCGCATCAACTGATACAGTGAAATATGCCAAATCAAAAGAACAATATACCCACTCACTACAAAAAAAGATCGCTAACTCTGGTAAAATTGGAATAACTGAAAAAAGCATTGATGGTCCTGGAAAATACGTAATGCAACATACTTCCCTTCCTATATCAGAGAGATAGAGATCGTCTAGGGCAAAATGTTGTATATCTTATCAGAGTCAGCCATTGTATCATGAACAAGGCAGGGGGGTTCAGAAATGATTTTGTGATTAAAAAGTTGTCCTTTAAAAAAATAAAATAAATAGGGACATTTTGTATTCTGTTAACCTCTCGGTATATTATGTAACTGTGAAGATGTGATCTTCTCTAGAAAAGTATCTATAAAGGCCCACCAGTTTCCTTCTTAATGTTTCCATTAAAAAATAACCACATGCATGCATGGACCACTATAGTGAAGATTTTATGGAGATGAGAAGGTAGGTATATGATTTGATAGTCATTAATGTTTTGTCACTGACAAATTGTGTGACCCTGGGTAAGTCAGTTAATCTGTCTGCCCAGTATCCTCAACTGTAAAATGGTGACAGTAACACCTACGTCGCAGTGACAATCAAATGATGTAATTTTTGTCAAGTTCCTGGCGCATGATAGACTCTTTATAAATGACAAGACGTTAACAACTCGATCGTTTTCCACATTTGAAAGGCTCTGGGGCTGAGCTTTCTATATTTTGTTAAGGTGGTCCTCAGATAGCGGGTGCTATCTGTTACCATGCTCAGAAGCTTTATAGATTGGTAACCATCAGTAACATTATTATATATAATATAATATAATATAATATATATATATTATATATAAGAGACTTCAAAGGCCATCTGGTCCAACCCCATCATTTCTACAGATGAAGAAACTGAGGGAAGGAAAGGTTGAGTGACTCGCCCATAGTCACACAAGTAGTGAGCATCTCAATAGGGATTTAAACCCAGCTCTTCTGACTCTTGTGTACATGGTCTTTCCACTATATAAGCTTGTAATCTAACCTGGCACTTTCTATAGCTGCTATGCTTCTTGGATGGCTAAAATGATTAAGTACATTCTAGCTGATAAGTTTCCATGTTCTTTTGGCCTGCTCAATAGGATGACTGTTTAAAATCAGTTAAACCTCTCTAAGAAATGGCGATAGAGTTGGTGTCTTTACTTTTATCTTTGTTCCATTTTTTTTTTTAGTCAAGAGCTCTTTTAAGTAGGTCCAGTTGGAAGTGTTACAATGCCATCTTTTCATCTTTATCCTTTATTCCAATGTGGAATTAAAGTTGCCATTTGCTCCAGCAAGTCAATGATCTGACTGCACTCAGACAGCTAAATCTAAAATGACTTCCAGATTATTAACCAGTCTGTTAAGATAAAGTCTATTTCATTTTTTGTGATGTTCCCCACCTTCCAACTCTATTCTTGAAGAATAGGATATAAGCACAAAGTTTTAGCCTCTCTCGTTTCTTGATCCAACGCCATATCTTCTAACAACCTTTGCTCTCTCCCTCTGTGTCCTCTTTGAATCAGTCACCAAATGCCAAGATACATGTTGGCACAGTTTGAGATAATCATCTCAAGTTCTTGAAAGAGTTGCTCTACTCATTTCATGTAACAGATGTTTGCATATTAGCTACAATTGTCTTCAAGGTGGTCTGCTTGCTTATTGGTAGTCATGAGCACTGCAAGGCTAGATGACCAAGTGTACCATGAAATTTTCTCTTGTTGCCTTTGGGCACACAGTGAAACCACCTCCTCCAATTACTTTATTTACTTCTCTGAAAATAACTTGTAAGCTGTCCTATTTAGCAACAACTAATTTATGTCTTCTGGTTTCATTTATACTGATAATGTCAATGTGGGTATGGTCCAATGAATACAATACTAGATCACCTCGTTAGCCATTGAACAAATATCACATAGTAAGAGTACCAAACAGTTTTATTAATGTTTGTAGACCATTTAAGAATTGTATGACTCATAGTACTCCTTCCCCTTTTCCCCGCTACTCTGTTACCATTACTGTAGAAGTGAATGGGACTACAAGGAATGGGGCCATTTTCTGGGGTTTTTTTTATTTTATCCATTTACCTAGGCCTAAATATTTGGCACCCATTGAAGTTTATTCTAGTGTTGAAACTTCCTATGTTTTGCTAAGTTGATCTTCAGTACCTTTGTAGATTGATTAAAAAAAATTCTAGAACTTATAGTCCGCTGATAATCTTTAAGAACCCATGGTTATATCCATGACATGAGAAGGCTAGGAATGTAAAAAAGCACAGACAGTTATATTACTGAAAAATGGCTAGGAAGACATCAGCAACTACAGAAATGTGTCTATTTTCTCAATTCTGTCAATGATGAGAACGGTGTGTGTGTACCTTGAGGGTATCCTTGATGAAAGCATGAGAAGGAAACAGCCATGCTTCCACAGACAACTTTCTACAAAATATTACATCTTTATAGGATCATAGATTTAGAGCAGAAAAATGCCTTAGAAGACATTAAGTCCAGCCCCTTTACTTTGAAGATGAGGATACTGAAGTCCATGGAGGGTAACTAATGTCACAGAGTTAGTATCTGGGGCAGGACTTGAATTTTCCTAACACCACATTCAGCACATTATCAACTGTGATGCTTCGCTTACCCTTCGTAGTTACACAACTGCCCAAGAGATGTAGAGAATAAGACATCACAATTTCTATGGCTTGTTCATTACAAAAATGCATTAGATCCGTGGACCAATGGCTCCTGTCCAACATCAACCACTCCATTTCTTAACCAATAACAAATTGTTTTAGTGATTACTGCTTTGTGGTACTGTTGGCACTGGTAAGCCTCCTTCCTTCCTTCTTTTCATTATTCTCCTTACAATTCTTGTAAACAGGGCATCTTCTATGCATATGCTGAATTCATATAAGATTCAGTGACAGATAGGACTATGGAGAAAGATTGATTCAAAGAGCCACTGATAACCTTCGTTAAGTGAGGGATGAAGAAGGAAGGCATGGGAAGAGCACTGGATCTGCCATTAGCTTCAACCCCACATCTGGTGCTTACTACTCTGGGCAAGTGACTTTGGGCAAGTCACTTAACTCCCCTGGGCCTCAGTTTTGTTTGTAAAATGATGGCATTGGACAAGATGGTCTCTAAGGTCCCTGGTGAATCTATGACATTAGGATCCTCTATGTTCACCAAAGCCATTCACCAGCGTCATGGCCTGTGCAAAGCCCACATAGAAGAAGACCTTCCTATTGGTGGTAAGATTCTGCAAATATTCTTGCTTGCAAATGACATTGTGCTGATTGAATCAGTCATTAGATCACTTACATAGATCCCTCAAATAAATCTATATTCACTCAAAATAGAGCTTCATATTTATCAACACCAGAAAAACAAAGCGGATGAGAAATACATAGCCTAGATTATCATGTGCAGTTGGATAGGTGACTCTTTGACTTAATCTATCAGCAGATCTAACCACTAGAAAGGCTCTAAAGATAGGAATGAGTTGGATCCAGAATTAGGTAGGAGGAAAAGTGCAGACTACAACATGTTAGAGAAACTAAGCAGTGCTCTTAATGTTCCCAAGCTGCTCTTGACCCCTGAAGCCTAGCTTGTAAACACCACTATTCACTCCATGGCACTAGATGGCTTTGAATCACAGAACACAATGATCTCCGAAGAATACAAATTTCAAGTGACCCAAAGGGCAATGGAATGATAATGAGCAGAAATAAGCTACAGTATAGCACCTTTAAGGATGATTTACATTGGATAAATGGTATGAAAGACATTAACATCAAGATGAGCTTGTCATGCATAGTGAGAGGTAACAGATGGGCTCCCCAAGTGGCACTATACCCAATACTGGTATAGCCTTGGAGAATGCAGGGCTAACTCTTTGCCATGGTGAGATATCAGAGTAGCACTAAGTACAAGTAGCACTGGTATTCATACCATGGTTTTTTTTTAATCTTTTTTTGTTTTAGACTTAAATACTAAAACTTAAATACACAATAAGAAAAAGAAACATATTATAAACTTAAATATTAAATACAAAATGAGAAAAGAAAAAAACATGTCACATGCACACACATCATGTTAAAAGAATCAGAAAAAGGTTTCCAGTGCATTGGGTAGAATGTCTATGGAGGATTTACACCAAAATATCAAGTCTCCCCCAAGATAAGAAGGCATGGATGCAATACAATCTATATTGGGAGAAGGAGTTTCACTCCAATTACACCACTGATTCATTAAAGAATCAAGATAATTTCCATCTCAGTTTGGCTATTGAGATATTTTTGATTCCCAGTTTTGTTGTCCAATGTGCTAACTATCCTTCCCAGGTTGGTGGCATCTAAAATTTGATTATGGTGACATATATCCCAAGCCATCAGTAAAAATGTTGAACAGAACAGGGCTAAGAATTGAGGTCTGTGGCATTCCATTAGTAGCACTGATTCATTAATTAACTCCTCCTTGAGTCTTGTTTTTAAACCACTCCTGAATTAACTTTGCTAGGATCTAGCATGCATCTTTCTATTGACCTTGTCTTCAAGGATAGGCTAAGTATTCTGCTGAAATCCAGGCACATAATGTCTATGGCATAGCATGAGAATGTATTGCTTGTTTCATATTTTTAGCAGAGGACTGCTAAAGTGGAAGGAAACAAACATTAGTGGCAGAATTCCAGGCATCAGCCAGAGACTGGGGACAGGAAGAAAAGGTGTCTTGGACTAGAAACCTTCCTAGTACTTTCTTTTTCCCCCTTTAGGATGCTCTATTTTTTATATAATTAATTAGTTTTAGTTTTCAACATTCACTTCCATAACATTTTAAGTTTTGAATTTTCTCCCCCATCCTCTCCTCCCCCTTCCCCAAGAAGGTGTGTGATCTGATATAGGCTCTATTTCTACATTCACATTAAATATATTTTCACATTAATCGTGATGTAAGGAAGAATTGGAACTAATGGAAGGAAGCACCAGAAAGAAGAAACAAAACAAAACAACAAAAGAAAGGAGAGCAAATAGTCTGCTTCCATCTGTATTCAGACTCCAAAGTTCTCTCTCTGGATGTGAATGGCATTTTCCATCGTGAGTCTTTTGGAGTTGTCTTAGATCCTTGCATTACGGAGCAGAGCTAAGCCTATGTAGGTCAGTCATCGTACAATATGGCTGTTACAGCGTACAATGTTCTGGCTCTGCTCATTTCACTCAGCATCAGTTCACATAAGTCTTTCCAGATTTTTCTGAAGTCTGCCTGCTCATCATTTCTTATAGCACAATAGTATTCCATTACACTCACATACAACTTGTTCAGCCATTCCCCAATTGATGGACATGCCCTCAATTTCCAATTTTTGGCCACCACATAAAGAGCTGCTATGAATAGTTTTGTACATGTGAGTCCTTTTCCCATTTTTATGGTGTCTTTGGGATACAACCCTAGAAGTGGTATTGCTGGGACAAAGGGTATGCATAATTTTATAGCCCTTTGGGCATAGTTCCAAATTGTTCTCCAGGATGGTTGGACTTCCTAGTACTTTTCGAATAGTTCCACAGCTAGCTTCCCCAAAGACTAAATGCAATTCCATTTGAATTCAACATCCCTTGTTCTTTCCCATTCCTCTACTCCTGGAAGAAAAGTCAATGCCATTTTCCTCTCTAACATTCCAATATATACTTGTCTGGTACATAGTTAGATTCTTGACCTTTTCTAATATCCAACTGTGGGCCCGTCTTACTATGGCCATTATCCATCCCCCCATGGAATAGACCATGCAGACCTCCACAGCTGAGACTCACTCACTTACCTGAAGATGAGTAGGCCCTCTAGTACCATAAAATAATCAAAGCTTTTAAGGAATAATGAAAATAGTAATTATAATACTAGTGCTGACAAGGATAAATTAAAATATAAAATTCTCCCCAACAGGTCTTTGTCTGCAGTCTCATTATGACATAGAGAGAGCCTTGGGTTCTCAAAGGCCAGGAAAGCAGAGGACAAGATATATCTGATCACATCAGGTGGGAAGCCTGACCAAACCCAAATCTAGAAATAGACCACATGCCTGTCTGGGGACTAAACTAGTGAAATTCAGGCTAGCTTGTTACCATGTGATTAGCCTCGGGGTGATGAATGAATCTTTTGACCACAAGAATCCAAGACTATCTGAATCACTTCACAGACAGCATGAAACATATACCAAGGCTGGAAAGACCCACAAACGACTAAATTGCAGTTCTTCAAAGTACTTAAATATAATAATGGCTAATAACCAACATTTACATAGAGCTTAAGGTTTCTAAAGTACTTTACAAATATTATCTCATTTGATCCTTATTAGTTTGTGAAGTAGGTGCTGTGATTATACTTGTTTGAGGCTGAGGGTTTAAGTGACATGCCCAAGGTCCCACGGCTAGTAAGGGTCTGAAGCAGGATCCAAACTTCCATCCTTCTGACTTTGTTCACACTGCCTCCTAATCTGTATGCAGCACTTTGTTGGTGGCATAAACTGGCATTGTTGAATGAGGAAACAGTCTCAGAGTGGCCAAGCGATCTGCTCGAGGCCACACAGCTAGCAGGTTGCGGAACTCAGTTCTTAGAATTCCAAGTCCAGCACCAGATGAATTGTATCACGCTGATGAAGCCATGGATCCATGGATTTTCTCTCCCTTGTCTCGACAGAACCCTTGATGCCAGGACCTGGGGAGGCTCTGGAAAGGTTTCTAAATCAGTGATGGGGGAATCAAAAGTGCCAGATGTGGGACCAAAGGATTATGAGGGGAGGCAGCCTGGTCAGTTATTACAGGACCAACATCACCCAATAATAAGATCTGACATGTATAGAGTGCTTAGTAATTTTACCAAGCACTTTACAAACATGTGATCTCACTAGGTTATGGGTAAGTATTATTATCCCCGTTTTCCAGATGATGAAAATGAGGCAAAGAGGGGTGAAGAAATGTACCTGAAGTCTCACAGCTAGTAAGCAGCAGAAACAATATTTGAATCCAAGTCTCCCAAGGGTCTGCATCGAATGCTCTTTCTACCCTCCCTCCAGCTGCTTACTTGGCCATGCTGCTAGGGGGCAACTTGACTAATGGAACTTGCCTCACTCATACCTTTCAGAAGGACCCTCTCTTTGGACATACTCAATAAGGGCTTTCCTGCCACCATTCTGACAAGCTAGAGCCCTTACCAACGGATTTGGTTCACATACACCCCCTCCTGCGTCTTGTTCATGCTGCAAAGGATTCTGGACTCCTAAAGCCCAGCCAGTTGTCACCTTCAATCAGACAGTTCACCACGAAAACTATTCCCTCAATCAAAGTGGATCCTAATAACCCCATGAGTCATGCTGCCCTTCATTCCTAAACCTTGACTACACTAGGGGCTTTAATTCCGGAAACCACCCCCAGGCTGTGTGCGGCTCTTCCAAATGTTTAGGCAGGAAGTAAAATTCAAATTAGATACAATCACAATGCAAATGTAGAATTATTTAATTCAAGCCGACTGGTGCTCTAAGGTCATAATTCCTGCCATAACTAGTTCTTACAATTGCCTTCTGTTAAGTGAATCAGAGGAGAAAAAGAAATACCCCTGACTTGTTCATGCAGAACAAATTTGTCTCCTAAACAAATACCAATCAGCAGAAAAGCCCTAAGTTAAGCATACTGACCTCTATATAAACTTAAATAAGTTGTTTTGTTTTGTTCTGTTTTATTTTGTTTAGATAGGTAGTGCCACTCTCCCCCACAACCCCCATAGACACACATTCTCTCCCCCTTTTCACTCAGATTGGGCCAAAGGATAAAGAAATGCCATTAAGAAACCTCTGACCGGATCCCAGGGTGACCTGCCAAGGGGCTGCTTTTCCAGGATTGTACCAGTAATAATAACAGCAGGCTTTTCTACAGCACTTTACAGCTTATACATCACTTACCTTCACAGTGGTCCTTTGAGGGAGGGAATTAATGTTATTACTGTCTCCATCTTACAGAGGAAAAAAAAATAAGGCTTAAATTGATTAAATCGCATCATCTAATAGGTATAGAAGCTGGGACTCAGAGGATCAGAGGATCTAGGATGGCAAGAGGCTTCAGAGATCATATAATACAATTTGTTCCCCATTTTGTGAAAGGGAAAACTGAGGCATAAAGCAAAATGACTTGGTCAAGGTCACACTGGTATTGAGTAGCAACGCCAGGAGGTCTTCTGAGTGTTCTTTGAAACCCAGGTTTTCTCTCTGTGAGTTTGGGCATCTTTTCACTGAGACATTCTGATTCCTACAAGTCCCAAAGCATTTCTTGCTGGCTACTGAGTAAGCACTCATAGTACAAAAGTGTTATTAGGGGGCTTAATTCCCTCCCAGGTGACATATAGGAATAAAAGAACTAAGGGATACCTGGAACTCTTCCTAGATGAGACCCAAGTTGAGCTAGTCTTCTGTCAAACCCAACTGATAGATTCTGATGAGACAAATTTTTCCAAACAACCAGGCAAGTAGGGCCAACATCTCCAAACTGGATGAGATGCTGCTCAGCCCACATGATCTTGCCAGCATTGCCGCTATGGAGCACAAAATCTTTCTCACACCAATAGTTTCTTCCCTGGCTTAGAGACAAGTGGCCAAACCAGATCAAGAGCATCAATAAAGGCTTGTCACTGATGAAACAAGCCTTCACGAGGTGAGAGGAGCATCAGCTGCTGAGATCTTCTCCCAGTTATAGGACTAATGCTACTTCTCTGCCCTCATCCCAAATCTACAGGTCTGAACTTTCTCTGTCTCAAAATATTAAAAATCAGCCTCTCCTTTGTTCTACTTGCCTTCGGAGTACTGGGGTCATGTTTAACATCTATCTAATAAATGTCCAGGTGTCTGCATCGAGGAAGAGAGCAGCTGTAACTTTGCTAATGTCAGGGAGGCAGGTCAATTGACCGGTGCAAGAAGGCCACTCTCCTTGAGAGGTGCTCTCTCTTTTGGCTGGTGCTGAACACCTCCCTTCTTTCTCACCACACTCTCTTTCTGGTAGAGAGAGAAAGGGGAATCAGAATCGTCTTTTTTCTGAACTCCTCAACCCTTAGACTCTGTACTGGACACTTAACTTACAATCTTATATTGTTTGATGTCTGACTATGGGCAAGTAGTTTCTCCTCTCTGGGGACTGGTTTTTCTCATCTGTAAAATGGGGCTAATAACACTGACACTGTATGCATTAGAGTATAGTTGTAAGGAAAGTGTACTTTAAAGTGCTTCATAAATGTGAAGTATTATAATTATTGATTCTTTGACAACTGAAGCCTATCGATCAGTACCGGTTTCAATCACTTTAAACACCAAGCATAGGGAAACACAGATGAGGAAAAAACATCTGTTCATAGTTTTTGTTTCTGTGGACACAGATACAGGTAAACAGAGGAAATCCTAGGCAAAATTGTAAGATATAAGTGGTAGGTCCTTCAAAAGCATCCCTATCTAGCATCTTCATAGTCTTTAATCTCCCCACACCTACACCCACATATACACACATACACACTGTCGGTCTCCCACTATAGACTTATAGAATCCCAGAGATCAAAGGAACTTAAGAGAATATCTTGTCCATCCAGTATATGAAGCATGATATCCTTGATAAAATCATCATTCAATTCAATAAATATTTATTAAGTGCCTACTATGGGCAAGACACTATGCTCTGTACAAAGACAAAATGAAATTCTTTCTCTGCTTAGGGAAGCTCATATTTCCCTGGGGAAGATAAATCATGTAGAAAAACAACTGTATAAAAAGTATATATATGTAAAGCAATATGAAGTAATTTCAAGGAGGAAGTGCTAAGAACCTGGGAAATCAGGAAAGCATAGCGGGTAGCACTTGAATTATGTTTCAAAAGAAAATAGGGATAATAATATAATGATAGCTAACATTGGTATAAGGCTTACCCACGCCACACATTTTATAAAGTTATAAATAACCTTATAGCTATTATCTCATTTGAGCTTTCTTCTTTCCCAAGATTTCTAGACGCCAAACATCTTCGGTCCTCATTGTATCCTTCCCACTAACCTAATCTGAATCCTCCCTTCCCACCCTACCCCCAGAATGGTGATTATGCATTAAACCTGGGGAGGCAATCCAATTTCATGGCCCAGATACATATGGGTAGTTGTTTCTTTCCCTATTACGTTATCAGTTCTAAATCCTCTTGATTAAATTTGCAAAACTCTGAGCAGATTATATGTGTGTATAATTTTTTTTCTTCAGATATTTTTCAAAATCCCATCATAGTCATAAATTAATTCCTAATGAGGCAAATGCCCTCAAAACAGTAAAGTAATACAACATCAAAAGTGATTGTGATTAATAATCCATGCAATCTTTTGCCTTTTTAATTTACTGCATGTTTATGCTCTTTGATCCCATCGTTAGCTATATGCTTCTGAGGAGGTCAATGATAAAAAGAAAGGTGTCGTATACACCAACATATTTATAGTAGCCGTTCATGCAGGAGCAAAAAAAAAAATGGAAATAAAGCATATGCCCATTGATTGGGGAATAACTAAGCACATTATGGTAAATAAATATAATGGAATATTATTCCAATGCAAGAAATGATTATTATGATGAGTACAGAGAAGCATCAGATGATTTCATGAACTGATGCAAAGTGAAGTAAGCAGAGCCAAGAAAACAATACAATTATTGTCAAATAATGTAAATGGAGAGAATAACAACAAAACAATAAACCCTGAATTATGTGAAATTATAATGACTTAGCTTGACCCCAAAGAAATGTGATGAGAATGCAGTTCCCTCTCTTCTTTGAAGAGATGGGGGGAAGGGTTGGCTGTGGAATGATACTTATAATGTTGGACTTGGTTGATGAGTTGGTTAAATTTGCTGAACTTTGTTGTTGTAGTAGATGTTGTTGTGATGGCTTCAGCATCTGGAAAACCTGTGTTCAAGTCCTGCCTCTGATACATATTGGCTATGACCCTAGGTGAATCAATAAACACCTCAGAGTTCTATTCTTATAGAGCTTACAGAACTCTCAGAGTTTTATAAGTGACAGAGAAGGTGACAACTGGCACTGGTAGAGGGAGTTTTATCATTAATGAGTCCCATATATCAATTAAATCATAGGCTTAGTCCTTATCTATGTAAAAGATGACTCTCTGGGAGGGAGAAGGAAATAGAAGGAAATATAGGTGATATACTAACAAAAGTTTACAAATAACTTTTTTTTTAAATTGGGGAATGCAAAATTACTTTTGTTGACATTTAAAGTGTCTTCATTTATATAGTTACAGTAATTGTATATTTTTGGTTCTATTTTATTCACTCAAGCCTTTAACATAAGTCTTCCCATATTCCTTTGAATTCTTCATATTTACTGTGTTTTTATTATACTATTATATTCTATTATCACTCTTTTCTAAATTTAAATTAATGTTTGCAAAAATAAAAATACATTTTCTCTTCCTCTTGTCTCTTCCCCCCACCTTGAAAAGGAAAGAAAAATAAAACCCTTGTAACAAGTAAACATAATCAAGCAAAACAAATTTCGTCTTTGGATATTCCAAAAATTATATGTCTTCATCTGTAGCCTGAGCAAATCACCTCTCTGTCAGGAGGACCGAAGCATGTTTCATCATGAGTACTCTGGAATTGTGGCTGTTCAATGTGTTGATGAGAGTTCTTAAGTCTTTATGGGAGTCAGTGATTCCTATATTTTAATCTGTAGTTTAGAAAACCTGATCTCATCTAAATTAAAATCCAAAAAATCATAATTAAAAATTTAAACCATCATTTTAATCAGCCATTAAATTTCCAAATGTATCTTTCATTTATGAAGCTCCTATCTTCAATCAAGAGTGAGTATGAAGATACAACCTGTGTCCCTAAAGTCTTCAGTTGTTTGCCCAAAACTTTTTAGTACCTAGTGATACTATCTAGTTTTCTTTGGGTAGTGCCATTTGTGCCCTCATGGATCTGCAGAAGTGGGTAGTGATCATTAGTTGTGACCAATCTTATCCAAGCTACTTATAGCCATATGAAAAAATGATCCAAATTGCTAATAATTAGAGAAATACAAACTAAAGCGATTCTAAGGTTCTACTTCACATCCATTAGATTGACAAAGTTAACGCAAAGGGAAATAGCAAATGTGGGAGGGCTTGTGGGAAAATTGAAAAGGTCCTGTATGTACAAAAAGGTTTCCATCAATTAGGGAGTGGCTGAACAAATTATGTTATATGAATATAATGGAACACTGTTTTGCTATAAGAAATGAAGAGACAGTTTCAGCAAGACCTGTGAAAAATACTGATGTTATGGTATAAAATGTTATTCCTGTTCTACTTACTTCACTATGAATCAGTTCATACAAATCTTCCCTTTTTTTGTTCTTCAGGGGAAGAGAGGAGGAAGGAGAAGAAAAAGAAATGCCTGATAATTGAAAAAAAATTAAGATGAGACCAGTCTTAAGAGACTCTGGAAATGCAAATTAAAGCAACTCTCACTCCTATCAGATTGGCTAATATGGCAAAAAAAAAAAAAAAGGATAATGTTGGATTTTGGAGGGGATGAGAGAAAACTGGGACACTAATGCATTGTTGGTAGAGTTGTGAACTGATCCAACCATTCTGAAGAGCAATTTGGAACTATACCCAAAGGGCTATAAAAATTTTCATACCCTTTGATCTAGCAATACCATTATTAGGTCTATATCCCAAAGACATCCCAAAAAAGGGAAAAGGACATATCTGTACAAAAATATTTATAGTAGATCTTTTTGTGGTGACTAAGAATTAGAAATTAAGGGGATGTCCATCGATTGGGGAGTAGCTAAACAAGTTGTGGTATATGATTGTAATGGAGTATTATTGTGCTATAAGAATGACAAGCAGGATGTTTTCAGAAAAACCTGGAAAGACTTACATGAACACAGTGAAGTGAACAGAGCCAGGAGAACACTGTATACAGTAACAGCAATGTTGTTTGATGAAGAACTGTGAATGACTTATCTGTTCTCAGAGATAACAATGATCCAAGACAATCCCAAAGGAATAATGATGATGCACACTATCCACCTCTAGAGAAAGAACTGACATCGTTTGAATACAGACTGAAGCATGATATTTTTCATTTTCTTTCAAGTCTTGTATAAAATGACTAAAATAGAAATGTTTTGCATGATTGCACATGTATAACCTATATCTGATTGCTTACCGTCTCAGGGAGAGGGAAGGAGAGGAGGGAGGGAAGAAGAGAGGGATGGAATTTGGAACTCAAAACATGTTAAAAAAATTTTTAACATGTAATTGGGGGAAAATATATATTGGAAAAAAACAGAGAGACTCTATGACATCCTAGATACCTGGCTTGGGAAACATCAGACTTCTCTATTCTTAATATCTGATAAATGAATACCTCTTATTATCCTTCAATATGGAGTCATGAACCACTACTCCTTATCCCTTCTTCCTTTAATTTTTACTGTATTCAGTTCTTTTCTGATGCCATTTGTGGATCTATATTCCTCAAAGTGCAAGAAACTTTTCCTTCCAGAGAAGTACCTTCTCAGTATTCTGAGAATCCATGAATTTCTAAATTATCAAAATGATTCTATGTATTATCAGGACCTATTAAGGTCTTGTCCACACAGGCCCATCCACTGAAGTACTGCTGGTGCCAATACAAACTTGGTGAACCCAGATTTATAAAACAAATAGGCTGTCACCACTCTAATAAGCCATCACCACAATAAAATTCCATTACAAAATGAAGACAGAAGAATCTATATGTTCTAAAATATCTATACCAGTTCTTTTTGTGGTGGCAAAAATCTGGAAATTGTGGGGATGCCAGTCAGTTGGGGAATGGCTGAACAAGTTGTGGCTTATGATTGTGATAGAATACTATTGCGCGATAAGAAATCATGAGCCCATTGATTGTAGAAAACCAAACTTGCATGAAATAATGAAGAGTGAAATGAGAAGAACCAAGAGAATGTTGTATATAGTAACAACAGTATTGTTTTAAAAACAATTTTGAGCAACTAAGTCATTTTGACTATTATAAATTAACTGCAAAGGACCTGTGAAGGAAGACAGTATTTGCATCCAGAGAAATAGCTGATAAATAGAAGTATGTATAGAACGATTTTGTGTGTGTGTGTGTGTGTGTGTGTGTGTAATGGTAGCCATTTCTAGAGCAAAGGGTTGGGGAGGGAAGAAAGAAAGGAAAAAAGTTACATATTTTATTATATATTTAAAAGGAATAGCAAGTTGTACGTGACAGATTTGCAGTTTCATGTGCAATTATCTTTTTTATTCCCTTTCTTATGAAAGGCTTGTGTTATTTCATAAATTAAAAATAAACTTTAAAAAATGAAGACAGAATGGTTTGCAATCCACAGGACATCAGTACCAAGTTGGATATGGTTTAGAAGAACAGGGTTCAAATATCACAAGGTCAAAACAATTTGGGGCTTGAGAATATTTACAAACATCACTCACATCATAAGCCTTTTAGATCCACTCTACATGCTATATACAAGAGGGTCCCCTTGAAATGGGAGTCTTGTCTAATTTGATGTGGCTTTAAGTGAAGGCTGTTTGAAATGTGCTGCTCATTTGGATTTCCATGTTTTGAGGGAAAATGTGCTTAAAGCTTAATCCAATTTTCTAACACCCTGAAACAGACGGAACAGAATGAGGAAGTGGACAATGATGACATAAGAAGGAAAGAGATTTCCTTGCAAAATCCCCTACTCTGTAGAGAGGTATTTGTTTTGAGAAACATCTCTTGATCTATTCCAGACTAATGCAAAATTTTCCCTTTGTGCTTGATGGAAAGTAGTATTTTCAAAAAGTCCTCTTCATTTTTATTTTTTAAGTTAAGAAATACTTAACAGGAGAAAGGTTTTTCTAGTATGTTGAACTTATAGTTCACTTCACCAAACGGAGAATTGAGAAAATTTCCCCCTGAAATGCAGCCTGTCTAAAATTTCTACCTCTATTTAATTGAAGGAGGATCATTGGACCTTATCATAGGACCACATTTAGAGCAGAAGGAAACCTGGTTGTTCTTTTCTCTTTCTACTCCAAACCATTCTCCTTTCAGCTAAGAAAGTGATTTTCCCAAAGCTTAGGCCTTGCTATGTCATACACTTCCACCACCACCACCACCACCACCTTAATGTCCTATGTGCAATGAACTCCAGTGAATCACTGTTTCATTCAGGGTGAAATATATAAGTCTTTTCTTTGGTATTTAAAATTCTTAACACCCTGGCCCCTTCCTACCCTTCCAGTCTTCTCACATCCTTCTCCCCTCCAAAGCTTTACAAACCAACCATACTCAAGTACTTACCTAGAACACAGCACCCTATCTACGATATCCATGCCTCTTCAATCTGTATTCTACATACCTATTTCTTCCATAATAATATTTATATTCTTCCTCCCTCTAGCTGCTAACACCATTCATCTATGGCTTTATACCACCAACTGTATTTATCTTGTATATTTCAATTTATTCAGGTTGTCTCCCCCACTGCAATGTCATAAAGGCCAGGACCATTCTTCAGCCTTTCTTTTATATGCTCAGCACTTAGTACAATGCCTGGCACATAATAGTGTTTAATAAATGCACATTGATTGATCGATTAAAAGTAATGTAATAGCAAAAAGAATCAATTAATATTTTCCAAATCTTAAATAGATGAACCGAACAGTCATCTACATTTACTTCCTCATCTCCCACTCACTTCTCAAACCCCTGAAATCTGGTTTCCCATGCAACACTCTGATTAAACTGTTTTTTTTCAAAGATCACTCACATTACTTTGTTTTGGTACCATGGCGCATTGGCTCCAGAGTCAGGGGAATTGGGTTCCAGTCCTGCCATTGTAACTTTGGGCCATTGCTTAATTTCCTTGGGCCTCAGGTTCTTTCATCTTTCAAATCTTTCAAATGAGGGGGTTGGAGTAGATGGTCTTAGATCTCTTCCAGCTCCAGATCTATGAACCTATGATTTTTTGACAGCTAAAGCTGATGACCTTTTCTCCTTTCTCTCTCAACAGCATTTAACACTGTTGACCACCCCTCCCTCTGCTACTGTTTTCTTTCTTGGTTACCTCCTCTCTGCTTGTCTTCTTCTGGGTCTCCTTCACCACTGCCTAAGTTCAGGCATCTGCTAAGTCTCTGTCTTCAGCCTTCCTTTGGTTCTATACTCTTTCTGTCAATGACCTTAGCCATACCCATGATTTCCATTACCTCTGAGCAGGTGACTCCCAAATCTAACCATTTCTCTAATTTCTCTCCTGAACTCTAGTATGGATTATAGGGTCAGAACACCCTTGACAAAAATAAGGAAGTTAGGAACATGAGTGGGTTTGGAAGGCAAGACAATGGAGTCAATTTTGTACCTGTTGAGTTTGAAACTATGAGACAAGACATGTACAGAGAGATATCCAATGGGCAGCTGGTGATGTGAGACTAGAAGTTAGGAGAGAAAGAAAGAGAATAGGATTAGAATTAGAGTTAGAAGACCTATGTTAGAATCCTGGTTCTCTCACTTTGCAGTAAGACCATAACTAAATCACTTTATTCCTCTATGCCTCTGTTTCCTCATCTGTAAAATGGAGATAATGAGACAAGTGATAATACAAGCAAGTTATTATTGTTATTATTATCATTATTATTATAATACAAGTGTTATCCCTTAGTCCCCTTAGGAGGCAATATACTTATTCCACTGAGGGTTGTATGATAGCACCTGTCATAGGTCAGTGAGAAGACTGGAGGTTTTTGACCATATCCAGACCCCTTTTGGGGAATGACTTAGAGCTATGGCACATTCTTTTTTATCATCATTGATGCTAAACATTGTCCTTGAATACCTCACTCTATTAGGAATCTGTGATTTCTTCAGCACAGGTACTGCCTCTGCATTTGGAGCCAACGAACAGCAACCCCTTCATACCTTGGTGGATGGGCTTTCTGCGTTGCTATGGAAAAACAAAAACAAACACAAAAAACCTATTTCTTAAAGACAATTTTCTGATGGGGATAAGCTCCACCGTGTGTGTAGCAAGGACATTTGACCACTGACACAAAGTCTGTCCCTGGGCTAGTAACTCAAAGCCTTTTCAACTTGGTAAGATCAACCAGAGTATGCACTTCATTGGTGTAGCTGGTGAGATGCCAGGGTCACCTCTGCCCCCAAAGTGGGGCATGAGAGGATGAGCGAAGAGCAAAGACATGGTTCCTCAGATCTCATCTCTTGTGCTTACTGCTTCGAGCAAGTGACTTCAACTCCTAGGGTCTCAGTTTCTCCATCTGGAAAATAAAGGGGTTTATTACATGGCCTTTGTGGTCCCCTACTGCTCTAAATCAATGATCCTTTATATGTTATTATCAATAATAACAAAGCATCACATTTGTATAGCTGGTTTTGGCCTACAAAACCATTTGCCTACCACAATCCTGTGATGTAAGCGGTATGTACATTATAATCCCTTGTGGTCTGCTGGAGCCAGTTCATACCTGTATCTGCTTCTTCAAAATGATTAAGGATTAGTAAATGATTAGATTTATTCTATTTATTAGATTATTAAATTATTGGAATTATTCAGGATTATTAAATTTTTAGTGTATTTACACTTCAGAAATCCGCAAACGCTACAAACCAGGGTTTAATTTACTGTAGTGTTGATTTCTAGACGTTAAAAAGTGAGAGAGAAAACGGTAATAAGGCAGATTCAGTTTAAAAGTGTGTCCAGCTGACTTGAGTCGGTTGTTATAGCATATCCCTGACCCCCACTTTTTTACAGATTTTATGGAAATTGAGCCTCTGAAAGATTAAAATGATTTATCCAGGATCACCCAGGTAATAAAGGACAGAAAATTTGAATTTTAGAAGCTTCAAAAGCCACTCAGAATCAGATCTGATACTTGAAGCATTATTGCATTTTTAGTAAAAACAAAACAAACCAGAATGTTCCTTAAAAATTACAGAATCGATTTTCTTAGATAGCTTCCAAACTTGCTTAAATGTAATTTGGATAAAAAAAGTGCGGTAATCTTATAACCTGACAGCCACTACTGCCCAGACAACATAGTAGGAGTGAGGAAACACGTATTGTCCTATTGCCTGTGTTTATTCAGAAGTTACAATGAATTGCTCTCCCCTGGGTGTCTGTGGGTGTGCGGAGTCTTCGATGTAATTATGTTCAGGGCTGGGAAAAGAACTACCTGAGGGCTGGAGAAATGGGAGCTGGAGAAGGAACGGCAAGAGGTGCAGGGCAGGCTGTTCCCACTGGCTGGCTTGCATTGTCCAGGGGACAATGAGCAGCCCGAGGGGGCAGGGGCCTTCTAGCTGCTCTAGAGTTCAAAGAAGGGCTTGTTTTAGGGGCTGCCCTTTTGATTAGTGGGGCCTCTAATTCCGGCCTAGAAGAAAGGGGAGGGGACCATGAAAGTATTTGAAAAAGAAGAATTTTCAGTTGAGATACAATGGTTAGGACAGGAAAAGAAGAAACCTTTGGGAGACATCTGCACTCAAAAACAACGGATCGGATCAGATTATAGATTTATATCTGGATAAATAAACATGCAAATATGTACTTACAAATATATGGATGTGTAGACCTGTAACATATACACAGATAAAATGCTTTGCAAGTCTTAGAGCATTGTATAAAGACTAGTTGTTATCCTCTAGGCATTGAGGAGAGAGCCAAACTTTTGACAGACCCTAAGAATAATACAAATAATTCACTTTTCTATATTCCTTTAAGTTTTACATGACACTTTCTTCACAAGACCCAGGGAGAAGAAAACGCTTTAAAATTTGTTCAGGCTTGCCAGCTTCCAAAGCACTTTTGAACACATGCCATCTGTTTCTCACAAACTTGGGGGATTGGAAGAGGCAGGTAATTCAGTTCATGCCTCAGACATTTATTAAACTCCTACTGTGCACAAAGAACTGGAGAAGATGCGAAGCTTGGGTAAGAAATAGCTCCTACCCTCAAAGAGATAACAGTCTAATAGACTGGAATGTGACACAGGCATAGAGAGATGTGACTGAGGTGTTCTAAATTTCACTTTATTATTCATCCCAGGATCCAAAGAGGTGATAGTTTGGGGATTAGAGAAGTCACCAAATATTTTCCCTTTCAGTGAGTTTTGGGGTAACAGACTTTCAGTGGTCAAGAAGTCATGCAAGAAGATAGGGGGTGGTGCCCTGAGAGATTCTTCTCTCTCAAACAGGAAACTGCACAAAAGGAAGAGGAGGAGGAGGAGGAGGAGGAGGAGGAGGAGGAGAAGGAGGAGGAAAAGGAAGAGGAGGAGGAGAATGAGATCTCTCTCTATTACCTTTGCCCCTAGAGAAAGATTTCCAATTAGGAGATTAAGGGTACAAGGCTTAGTTAGCCCAAAGTCAGACTGGGGCTTCCTGTCCACCATGCTGGCAAAAGGAAGTAGGTAGCCATGGTATTCTTGAAAGAGACTGTCAGTCAACTGCTCTTTTGTTCCACTCACCATCCTTGTGACGCTACCAGGCAAAATACCCTTCCCAGACCACTGTTCCCTTGGTTTTGTTGTGTCTCCCTATTAGAGTGTTAGTTCCTCGAAGACAACAACCATCTCATGTTTTTATTTGTACAACACAGTGGGGACAATCTTATTATTCAGGATTACAGATACCTGGGTTCTAAGTTCTGCTCTGTCACAGACACACAACCACAGGCAAATTAGTTTACCTTTCTGGGCCTCATTTTTCTCAGCTGTAAGAAATGAGGTATGATTAACATCTGGTTGGACCAGATAACCTCTGAGGTCCCTTTTACTTCTAAATCTAGGCCCCTACAACCCAGTGATGGACTCTTCAGCCCCATCCCCCCTACAAGCAATTCTTTGGGAGAGTTACAAATTTAGCCCCCAAATGCCTGGGGCTCCAAAACTCATCTCTTTTAAAAGATAATACCCAAGTCTGGTCAAAGATTACAGGTTATTCAAGGCAATTCTTATCTTTGTTTGTTGTTCTTATCTTGTTCTTAGATTGTTTTACTGTTAAGGAGGCAAACAAGACTTCCATGAAAACAGTCTTTGGAAAGTAATTTGTTTTGTTGGGTTTTTGTTTGTTTTTCTTTCTTTTCTTTTTCTAGGAGATGTGAGGGGGGTGTAGGGACTGGGGAGGAAGGTGCAATGAAATTGCCAAAAAGCTAGAAGGAAAACTAGCTAAAGTGGGTGGTACCAAAGGTAATTCTCAGCCTGAAGTCCAGTGGAAGTCACTGGCAGTGACCCTAGTTAGAAATAGAAATATTAGATATAGAAAATAGAAATAGAAATATTTCCTTCTCTTCACCACATAACAAAAGTTGGAAGAGACCTCAGGACAGAGACTTTCAGAGCTGGGTAGGCCCTTCAAAAATCATCTACTCCAGTCCCCTCATTTTACAGATGAGGGAACTAAACAGAGGGGAAATCACTTGTCCAAAATCATAGAGCTTTTGTTAACAGCTAAGTGGCACAGGGGACAGAGCACTGGGCTTGGAATCAGGAAGACGACTCCTCCTGAGTTCAAAGCTGGCCTCAGACATTCACTAGCTGTGTGACTCCGGGCAAGTTAATCAACCCTCTCTGCCTCAGTTTCCTCATCTGTAAAACAAGCTGGAGGAGGAAATGGCAAGCCACTCCAGTATCTTTGCCAAGAAAACCCCAAATGGTGTCGCAAAGAGCTGGACGTGACTGAAGAACAAGTTCAGATGTAGGAGTATCTCCTCTTCCTAAGTTGTAAATGCATTGAGGATAGGTGGTTTATTATCAATTTCCTATCCCCTTCCCAAAAAAGCAACAACAACCAGAGCAATGAGAAGAAAAACTACCCAAAGCCCATTGAATAATACAATACGATGTCAGAGGGTACATAGAATTTGGAGCTAGAAGTTACCTTAGCAATGCCATGATCTAAGTCAATTTCAAATGACTCATGATGGAAAACGCTGTCCACATCCAGAGAAAGAACTATGGAGTCTGAATGCAGATCGAATCATACTATTCTCTCTCTCCCTCTGTCTCTCTCTCTCTCTCCCTCTCTCTTTCTCTCTCTCTCTCCCTCTCTCTCTCTCTCTCTCTCTCTCTTTCTCTCTATCTCTCTCTCTCTCTCTCTCTCTCTCTCTCTCTCTCTTTCTGTTTTTTCTTTCTCGTGGTTTTCCCCTTTTGTTCTGATTCTTCTCTCACAACATGGCTAATGTGGAAATATGTTTAATATGATTGTACATGTACTGCCTGTATCAGATTGCATGCCGTCTTGGGAAGTAGGGAGGGGAGGAAATGAGAGGGAAATTTAGAACTTAAAATCTCATAAAAGTGAATGTTGAAACTACAAAAAGATTAAAAAAGAAGAAGTTACCTTAGAAGAAATTGGTCCAATTTCCTCATTTTGAATGCAAGGAACTTGAGATCCAGAACAACCCAGCAAGAAAAGGGAGATGAGACTCATCACTGGTGATTATAGTAGCAATTTCAGTGGGCACGAAAGCACTTCATGTGGATATAAAAGAGAAATATGTTCCAGGATGCATCTGAAATCTACTCCAACCAATTCATTATCATTAGGAAATGAATACATAATGAATCTCTACGGCTATTAAGCTTGATTTATTGCAGCAGTAATAGCCCAAAGGCAAACAAGCTTCACCAATTTAACGACTAATCTGTTCACTACAGGACTCTTTTACTTACCTATACACATGGAATCTAAAAAACTGGATGTAAACCAGCCCAAGCCTTTTGCCATTAGGCTCCTCTGGTCCTCCTTTCATCTCTAACAAATTTTGATTTTTTTTTTAATGGAGAGAATTAAAGGTTTCTTTCATGTAAAAGCAAAGAGGAAATCTCAGTCAATCCTTTCCCCACCCTCGCCCCACCTCCAGCAAGTCCTCTTGGACCTGGGTTCAAATTGTGAGGATTTTAAATGATAATTTACCTATGTTGGTTTGCCACACTCCTCCCCATTCAAAAACTGTAAACTTATGAAGTTAATTCAGACCTAGGTATTCAATTGCCTATCACGCTAAAAGACACAGGAAGAGAAGAGCATCGAAACAGCAGAAGGTAATTGTAAATTAAATAGAAATAAATAGGAAACAATCTGAACTATGTCTCTGAGGGAGTACAATTCCATTCCCTTTCTCCAGAGATGGGCTATTAAATATTTAACAACCAGCTCTCCTACACCCCCCCCCCCAAGTATACATGAGATACACTTTTCAGTTTAATTTGCATTAACAGCATTTTCTCCATCACTTTCAGTTGAAACAATCAGGCTCTGATTTGTGGTATTTGTCTGTATCCAAGGTAGCTGAAAATTTATCAATTGGATCTGCAAATGAGAGCTGACTCCAGCATACTCCCACTGTCCTGCCAGAGTAGTTCAGCATTCAAACTTCTCAAAACTCATGGTTCTCGATGTGGTCACAGTGTCTGCAACCTACATGTACCTTTGGACAGGTTCACACAGGCAAACACATAGACACACACACACACACACACACACACACACACACACGTTTTGTCTCCCCCTCAGAATATAAATTAGAATGAGAGCAAGAACTGTCTTTTATGTCTATAAACCCAGAGCTTAGAATGGTGTTTTATACACAGTAAGTGCTTCATAAATGCTTTTTCTTTCATTCATTTCTTCATTTATTCTCTCTTTCAAGAGTTCACATTTTGCTTCCCACAAGGCCAAGGCACACTATAAATAATCCCCTCCACCCAGAGTGGGTCCCAGGCTAACATCCTTACCTGCTGTGTTCCACAAATGCTTGTGGGTGGTTGTAGCTTCTAAAGGAAAACAAGTCCCACCCACCACACACACATACATACCTTCATATTTCTATATCGCTTTGTGGTTTGCAGAGTGCTTTCCTCATAAAAAACCTTTGGGTGGAAAGTATTCTCATCTCTATTTTATTAATGAGGGAACTAAGGAACAGAGGTCACAGAGTGAAAGCTGGGATTCAAACCCAGGAATTCTGCCTCTAAATCCAGGGGTCTCTCTGAAACATTATGGTGCCCTGAGCCAAACTAGCATTTATTTTACTGGTCATTGACTATTCCACCTAAAGAAAAGTGAGACTTGCCATGTAATGTTTCCAGAGGATTTTCATCAAAATGAACCTGGGAGGGAGGTATTATAATAATATAATAATAGCATAATGTAATAGTAATATAATAGAATTATAATAATACAGGCATTATTATCATCCCCATTTTACAGTTGAGGACAAAAAGGTTGAGAGAGTTAATGGGAGGCCAGGGTCATCCAGGTAACCACAAGACCTCATAAAACATTGACTTTTCAGTAAGGTTACTTCATTGTAAAGGCAATCAGTGAATCGGAAGATCTTCCCCGCCCATTTGAGCTGGCTTGGGGTGGGGCAGGGCTCTCAGGGTCCTGGGAGGAGTAGCTAGGACTGGAGCCAATGGTAGGCGCCTGAGTTCTGGTCCACATGATGACATGAAGCCTGTGGTGGGAGGAGCTTGCTGAACGGTTGGAGCAGAGCTAAGAGGCAGTTGGAGAGGCAGTTGGTGAGAGCAGTTAAGAGCTGAAGGAGAGAGGAAGCAGTCAGTTAGCTGGAACAGAGCTTGGAGATTGCGTGGAAGCAGCGGCGACAGTGGCAGGTGCTACAAAAAAGCAGGACTGACCCTCGTGGAGACTGGAGAGTGTTGAGTAGGGGCTTGAGGCCAGTGGGTGGTCTTCTTGCTGGAGGGCCCTGGCATTAGCCCAAGCACCAGTATGGCTTGGCTTGCTGCCATAATGTTTTTCTGTGGCCTCCTGGTCACTATTGTGAGATGGGCATACTGGTTTTGGAAGGTTCTTGCCAGGATGTTGAATTGAGGACACTGGTGCATGGGTCTGCTACTTTTGAGTTTCAATAAATTCTTTAACTCCTCTGCCTTCTACTTAGAGAATTCCTTATATCCTGCGATTCTGGACCATTCAGGCATATTCATGGTTATCTTTGAAGTCATGAATTCTGCCTTAATCTATCTAAATAGGAAATGTGGTACCATTTCAGAGGAAGAAAATTACAGGATGCTATGAAATGAAGCTGCTAGACCTATCTCTCTCCTATGTAATCTATGTTTCAGTCAAATTGCTTCTAACACCCCATTCACTTTCCCTTTCTGCCAACTCCGAAGCAAGAGGCAGGTGCTGGTAGAGCAGCAGGATCATCAGATTTGAAGTCAAACTTTGGTCAAATTCTGGCTCTGCTCCTTAGGCGAATTATTCCCTCCCTTTGGGCCTCAGTTTCTTCTTCTGTAGAAAGGTCTATAGGTCATCACCATACTTGAGCCATCCATGCACTATCTAGTAAGTTTCAGACGCCATTGGTTCTTTCTCAGGATGTGCATAGCATTTTTCACCATGAGTCCTTTGGAATTGTCTTGGATCATTGCACTTTTTGATAAGAGCTAAGTCGTTCATAGTTGATCATCGTACAATATTCCTGTGTACAATGTTCTCCTGGTTCTGCTCAATTCACTTTGCATCAATTCATATAAATTGTCTGGTGCTTTTCAGACCTCCATTTCTGTTCACTCAAATCCTTTCATCTACCCAAATTTCATCCCTCAAAAGCTAAGATCAAATTCCCTCCCACCTTCTCCATAAAGCCTTCTCTAACTAAGGATAGTGTCTTCCCCCACTCCCTCCCCCCTACCCCCACTAAATCATGTTTCACCCCCACCCCATCTCTGGCAAGTGTCTATCTAGTCTCCAATTATAGATCTCATAGTGACTGAGAATTTACTCATAGGCTGCTTCTTAAGGTGACATTTCATTTTTAGACAATGTAAGTCCTGTCTTTAATAAAGCTGAAAACTTCTTTCTATTTCTCTCAATCCTGACTTCTGTGGCCAAGATAAAATAGGCCTAATCCCTCTTCTGCATGACAACCCTTTTAATATTTGAAGACGATGATCATTCTCTCCCTACTTCTCAATTCCAACTGTCTCTGCTATCAGAGAAACAAGGATTCTCTGATGGATGACAGCCTGAGGGCTCAGATAAAAATGACTTTACTAAGAAAAGATATGTTAAGTACAATATACAAAAAAAAAATGTACTTGGTGACATCCAAGCAAAAACAATGTGTGTTATTTTAAAGCTTTTTATAACCTGGTCCTTCCTTTGTAGTGTTCTTACACCTAACTCCCTTTCTCATACCCTTATGGTTGAGCTACCCTGGCCCACTTGTAGCTTCTGGAACACAACGTTCTGTCTCTCATCTTTGTACTTTTGCATGGCCTGCCTCCCATTCCTGGAGTGTTCTGTCTTTTCTTAGTCTCCCTGGCTTCCTTCAGGACTCTGTTCCAGTCTCAGGAAGCCTTTTCTGATGCATCCAACTTCTAATTCCTTCCCCTCTCAAATTACTGTCATATAATCTGTATATTGGGGCAGCTAGGTGGCGCAGTGGATACAGTTCCAGAGCTGGAATCGGGAAGACTCCTCTTTCTGAGTTCAAATTCAGCCTCAGACACACTAGCTGTCTGACCCTGGGCAAGTCACTTAACCCTTTTTGCCTCAGTTTCCTCCTCTGTAAAATGAGCTGGAGAAGAAAATGGCAAACCACTCCAGTATCTTTGTCAAGAAGATCTCAAATGCGGTCATGAAGAGTCAGACATGAGTGAAACAAGTGAACAATACTCTGTATGTAGTTCGTATGTATATAGATGTTTACATGGGGTCTCCCCCATCAGGATATATGCTCCTTCACAGCAGGATTGTTCTTTGCATCCCCAAAGCTTAGCACAGGACCTAGAACTTAGTAAACTCTTAATAAATGCTTGTTGACTGACCAACTATATATAATTTTGCATACACAACTAAAATGTGAGCTTCTTGAAAGCGGAGTTAATGTTATACTTCATCGTATTGCCTTGTATCTAGTTTAATGTCCTAAACATATAGAGAGTTACAAAAGTCTTAGTGCAGTTTAAAGCTATTAAAGGTTTAGTATTAAATTAATAAAAATAATTTAAATGCGAGTGAAAATTAACTAATAATATAAAAAATTTAATAGCTTTAAACTGCACTAAGAATTTTGGGACACTCTATATGGTAGAAGGAGCATTGGAATTGGAGTCATAAAACCTGAGTTCAAATCCAAGTTCTGACACAAATCGTTTGACTTTAGGTTTGTATAACTTTACCTCTTGGTTTTGTACTCTGTACAGTGGGGATGATTATAAATAATGTATAAAGCACATATTATATATACTATATATATATACATACACACACATAGACACACACACACATATTTATGATGGTTATACTAAGGCAGTGGTATGCTGTGCTGGTAAATGTTTGCATTGGTAACTAAGGCGGGACTTTCTTACTGTTTTAAAATGATAAATTAATTAAGTATCTTTGATTGAGCCTTACTAGGTGCAAAGCCCCAGGCCCAAACCCCTAATTACTAGGTGCTAAGCCTATGTGGGTGTGAAGCCCTCAGGGTCCTCAGGGGAGTTGCTAAGAGTCAATAGTAGGAGCCTAAGTTTTGGTCCCTCAGACATGATGGCTAAAGAGTGTATAAAAAGAGAGAACAGAGCTATTTCCTTGAGGCTCTCACTGCTAGAGGCACGGGACTCTGGGCAGCTGCTCTAAGAGCCTCCGGGGTCATCCAGATGTTGATGTTTCTTGGTAACTATGAATTGCATTTGGTCTGTTTATAATGTATGTTTGTAATTTGTTTGTATTTGCTCTGAAGTTCAGGGTGCTGGCTTTTTCCCCTGAACTAAGTGAATGATATTTGCATGTTGGATTGAAATAAGATTGTTAACCCCTTAATGTTGCTTTCCTTAGTAAAGCAGATCAAAAGAACCTGTCCTGGCAGCATTCTTGTTGTTGGGCTTGTGTTGGTCTTTCACCCCTACAGCAGCTGCTAGCCGAATTGTTGCAAAAATGTTTAACAACCAGCTTTCCAGAAGAAAAGTAATGAACAAGTGACATACTCTTGAGTCGAATCTGCATTTTAACATGTTCTCCATAACTTTCTTAAGTCTAGACAATCAACAAAACAATATCAAACCCTGGTTTGTAGCCTTTGACAATTCCAAGGTGTAAATTTAATACCTGAAATTTAACACTGAAAATTTAACAATTGGCTCTCTCAAACCCAGTGAGTTGTTGTGGGAAAAACACTTTGTAACTCAGAGTGCTATAGAAGTATGAGTTATTACAGTACTAAACATTCTGTTGATTTGATTTCTTAAGAATCAGCATTTCAGAAAGGTAGCTTACTTCATGCCCACCCCTACCCCCACACCCCCCAGCAATGATCATCACTGGCCATCCTGTTCTCAAAGAACCGGGGACATTAGCCTTTAGCTGTGTGACCATGGTTCACAGAGTCTTTGTTTCTTCAGTGGTGATAATATTACCTGTGAGTCCTACATCACAGGGTTGTTTGTGAGATGATGTATATCGAGTTCTTGATAAATTTTCAAAGCTCTATAAATGCCAGTTATTGTTACTATCTTTTGCTGTGGTTTCAAGATGATAATACGATTTTTCTTAAAAAAAGAAAAAACAAAAAAACGTATATGGAGATCCTTTTAAGCCTTTTAGCTGAAACTTGCCACAAAATGAAGGTGGGACATTGGCTGGCATTGAGTGAGACTACTCATATCCCATTATGCTTTGCTTCTAGAATGAATGTGCCTTTCTAAATATTGAACATTCTTCATTATAATGATGGCAATACCATTCATTAGGAAGTAGCACTGTTTCATTAGAAATCTTTATTTTCAGAGTTTTATTACTAAGCCACAAAAATTCACTCCAGGCAAAAAACTCACTTTTGTCTGGAAAAAAAATGCCTCTCTCATACATTTTTAATATGTTTCCCACACATACACAAATATTCAGATAAACTATTCTATTCCAAGATTTGCAAAGTAAAGAAAGAAGGAAAATGTAGCATTCTTCAAAAAGGAGTCAGGAAATAAAGGGAAAAAATCACAGTTTTGGGAGGGTCCGGGGATTCATGTAATATCTGGGAAGCACAAAGTATACAAAGAAAAGAACACTAACTTTGGTGTTAGAAGACTTGAGTTCAAATCCTGCCTCTGATATCCAGGGGATATCCCCTAAGGCTTTCTCATGGGTCCTTTTCCCCTTCTCTCTGTGCTTCCGCATCTAGTGACCTCATCATCTCTCATGGTATCAGTTATCATCTCTATGACTCCAAGTCTCTATATCCAGTCCTAATTTCTCTTTAAATTTCCAATCCCACATCAAGCCTTCCTGTTACTTTCCAGTGTTTCATATTTAACCTTTTACTCATATTCGTTCCACACACTCATTCAGTTGATAAATCTTGTAGTACTTAAGCACCTAGGTTGCTAAGTGGCAGAGTGGTTCCAGTGCTTAGCTCAGGTCCTGGCACATAGTAGGTGGTTAATAAATGTTTATTGACTGACTGGCTGACAATGTATAGAGTAGTACATCTGGAGTCAGGAAGATGAGTTCAAATCCAGCCTTAGACACTTACTAGCTGTGTGATCTTGGGCAAGTCACTTAACCTCTACCTGCCTCAGTTTCTTCTTCTGTAAAATGAAGATAATAATAGCAACTACCTCCCAGGGTTGTTATGAGGATAAGTGATATAGTAATAGTTTTTTTTTAATTTTTTAAAAATTTATTTATTTATTTTTAGTTTACCACACATAGTTCTACATAATTTTGAGTTCCAGATTTTCTCCCCTCCCTCCCCGCTCCCTTCCCAAGACGGCATAGAAGCTCATATAACTACCATGTATAACTTTGCATTGAATTAATTTATACACTAGTCAAGTTGTGGAGAAGAATTATGACCAATGGAATGAATCAGGAGAAAGAAGAAACAGAACCAAAAAAAAAAACAAAAACAAAAACAAAAGAGAAGCAAAAAAGGCGAGCATGTAGTGTGCCTCAATCTGTATTCAAACTTCACAGTTCTTTCTCTGGATGAAGATAGCATTCTCCATCATGAGTCCCCTGGAGCTGTCCTTGCACCTTGTGTTGCTGAGAAGAGCGAAGTCTGTCAGGGTTGGTCCTCACGGAATCCATATATCTGTGGTTGTATACAATGTTCTCCTGGCTCTGCTCCGCTCACTCAGCATTATGTCGTGTAGGTTTTTCCAGGTTGTTACGAAGTCCATATCATCCCCATTTCTTATGGCACAATAGTATTCCATTACCTTCATATACCACAGATTGTTCAGCCATTCCCCAACTGATGGGCATCCCTTTGATTTCCAATTCTTGGCTACCACAAAAAGAGCCACTATAACTATCCTTGTACATATGGGCCCTTTTCCCGCTTGTGTGATTTCTTTGGGATACAACCCTAGAAGTGGTATTGCTGGGTCAAAGGGTATGAACATTTTTATAGCCCTTTGGGCATAGTTCCAAACCGCTCTCCAAAATGGCTGGATCAGCTCACAACTCCACCAGCAATGCAACAATGTTCCAATTTCCCCACATCCTTTCCAGCATTTATCATTTTCCTGTTTTGTTATTTTAGCCAATCTGACAGGAGAGATGATATGGTGATTGTAAAGCTCTTTGCAAACCTAAAAGCTCTACAATTATCATATCACTTATGATGATAATGTCTCTCTCATTTGTTCAATCTATAATATCTCTCAATAATATCTCAATCTATAATATCTCTCTCATTTGTTCCCTTCTCTTGACTCACACAACTACCACCCTAATTCAAGTCTTTATCACTTCTCATTTAGACTATTCAATAATCTCCTATTTGGTATTACTGCCTCAAATCTTTCCCCGCTCCAATCTATCCTTTACATAGCTACCAACATGATTCAGAGTTTGGATTCAATCAAAGGGCTGCACTTGAGGACCTATAGGGCTACATGTGGCCTTGAGGCTGCAGGTTCCCCACCCCAACTCTAGTTTCTTTGAGGACTACCATGATGCATTTATACTGAAACTCTTTGAGGGTGATAGGGGCAACACTGTTGTGGGGGACTATACTTCCCACACTCACCACTTTAACTCTTGAGCCACTGCTAATGTGACTCCATTTATAATAAACAGCCACTCATAATGATGACACTTTAAGATCCTAAACATAACCATTTACTTAGCAATAAAACAAAATAATAAAATTACAGGAACTCATGTATTAAAGCAAGTGCATGACTAATAACTATATCATAATACAAAAACTTAGGTTACATTCTCCCACCATTTCACTCAGTATTTTTGGGAGAGAATGCCTACAGAAACTCACAATGAATAAGGAAAACCCAAAAGCCATGTGTTCAATGAAATTCAATCTGCACTCTGCGTCAGTTACCTTGCAATTTAGAGGTGGATTGCGTGTTTCATCATGAGTCCTCTGGAATTGTGGTTGGTCATTGTGTTGATCAGATTTACTAAGATTTTCAAAGTTGATTATCTTTACAATATTGTTGTTGTTGTATAAATTATGTTGTGGTTATTGTATAAATCAGAAACATTTTTTAAATGAAAAACATATATTGCCTAGATTATGACATTCAACAGGACAAATAAACCTTCAAGAGAGTCTCTGTGTCTGTGTGTGTATATGTACATGTATACATATATGTAAACATAATATACATATGCATATGTACACATTGGGCAGATACTGTGATAAGCGGGGTGCAGAGTTGAATTGGAGATGGAGATAAATTGCTTTTCAGAAATTGCAGTGTTTTCCAGGATTCCAGCTTACTTTCTAATGCAAGAGGCTATCCCCTGGCAATCAAAGCTACAAATAACCCAAAAGACAATGAAAAGAATTGATGAAAGAAGATTGGAGATGATACCAAGATGACTTATGGGAAGAAAAGGGAATAAGCATTTATTAAGTGCCTACTATGTGCCAGGCACTGTGCTAAATATTTTTACAAATGTTATTTTACTTGATCCTCATAAGAACCCTGAGGAATAGATGCTATTACTTTCCCTATTTTATAGTTGAGGACACTGAGGCAGTCAGAGGTTAAGTGACCTACCTAAAGTCACATAGCTAGTAAGTGTCTTAGGTCAGATTTGAACTCAGGTCTTCCTGACTCCAGGCCCAGCAATCTATCCACTCAGCCACCATCTTCCTTTATACACAAGATGTGAAATTTTGGAAAGGATATGCAGTCCTAGAAAAGAATTCACAGGAACGAGAGACAATGCATAACAACATATGTGTGAGCGATGACAACTCAGTGTTACACTGTAGACTCAAGATATTAAAAGAACGAAAAGTCTTCAGTATGCTGGGGGTACTCCTTTATAGAAGATTTATTAACAGACAGAATTTCAGAGGAAGTGGAACAATGGGGTTAGAAGCTCCACCAAGTGTCAGTAATGTTGATTTAAGGATAGTCATCAAAATCAGACAGAGAGAAGGGGACCATATTTTGGCATCAGGTTTGGGGGTTTGGATGGGTTCAGATCTGTGATATCGTCAAAATAGGTAGTCCCAGTGTGTAAATCCCCTACACTAATACATATCGTTAATTGCTGCGTAAATTAGAGTCTTGGAGAATTGTTGGGGATATGGAATTACCCGTGGTCCTATAACTAGTATGTCTGAGAAAAAAGGGGCAAACTTGAATGCAAGTCTTCTTGACTCAGAGGCCCCCTGCCTCTATGTTTCTTGGCATTTTACAAAAGGAGACATGAATATATGTTTATATATGTGTATATATATATATACATATATATATACATATATATATATGCACACACATATGTATCTGCATACGGATTTCTCTCTTACTTTAATATAATATACTCACATATTATATTACATAATAATATATAGTAGCATAATATAATAATTATTATATAATTCTATAATATAATATTATTCTATTATATATTATTATATGTTATAACATATAATATAATTATAATAAATGCATTAAATATAAATAAATATAGCATACAATTATACATAATATTATATAATAAATATAGCTATATAATAAATTATATAATATAGCAATGTATTATATAATAGATATAATAATACGAAATATTATACTCTAATAATGTTACTATAGACTGAAATATAATGAAAGAATTATGGTCAATTTCTAGATTATTTTGAAATTTCTAAAGTTCTTTCCTTATAACAACTTGTGAAGCAGATGATACAAATATCTTTATAGCTCCCATTATACAAAGGAAGAAACAAATTCTGTTGAATATAGTGACCTGTTCAGATCATATAGCTAGTAAGTATCAGACTCAGGACTCAAACACAGGCCATCTGAATCTTAAATCTAAAACTCTTCCTACTATATCATGTTATCAAATATTCTTAAATGGAATATCTGCAAACCTGCATTCCAAAGAAACTTAATTGGATGATTTGGGGCAGGGGGTAGTTAAAGAACTACCTAAGGGACATAGTGTACACTTTTTCCTGTTTTGTAATGAACTGGACCAAATGACACAGGAAATAATCCTTTCTACCATGTTGTGTACTTTTTGTCTCTAATTTGTAAAATTCTATAACTTTGAGTGATCCTGCTGCCTACAAGCTAATTCTAAGCTTTTAAACTTGGCATTCAAGGCCCACCACAATCTCAACCCAACCTGCCTTGCAAACTCTCCCATTTTGCTCACCTCCAGCCCTTTACTCCACTGTCTTCCAAATACATCTCGCTCAATTCCACTTTTCTCTCTTTGATTATGCTATATCTTGCACATAGGGATAGGTGGTTCAGTGGATAGAGCACTGGTCCTAGAGTCAAGAAGACTCGAGTTCAAATGCGACCAGCCTCAGAAACTTACTAGCCACGTGACTTGTCTCAGTTTCCTCATCTGTAAAATGAGACAGGAATGGCAAACTGCTCCTGTATCTTTGCCAAGAAAATCCGAAATGGGGTCATGAAGACTCAGACATGACTGAAACAACTAAACAACACTTTGTATATAGTAGGCACTTGATAAATGTATATTGAATGAATGAATGTGCTAATGAAATATTATTGTCTAAGGGAAAAAAGAATTAATTACCAAGAATTATTACCAAGTTGACCACAGAGTGAAAGATTTTTTGGACACAACAACCCTTAGAGACTAATATTTCATAAAGGATTTCTATGCAATGTGTACTGTACCTATCATCTCAATTACTCACCTACCATGATGGCAATAAAACCATAGATGCTTGGAGTATACATGTGTGTACATTTAAATTACATATATTTTAAAATATTAAATTTCATAGACTTAAATATATGTAAATATTTAAATATACATATGATACCAGAGACATTTTATACCGCTCTCAGTTACCCTGGTTTATTTTTTATTATTTTATATTTTATTATTTAATTTATATAAGTTAATACAATATAATAGAAAGATAAACTAACAATTAGGTCATTTATAGTTAGATAATAATAATAATTGATGACACAAAGCCAGCTGACATGTTGGAGTCAGGAGCCAGAAAGATCTTGACAAGCTAAATGTAATCATTGGATTGGATCTAATAAGATGGAATAGGGATAAATGTCTTACATGGGTTCAAAAAAATCAACTTCATAAGCACAAAATGGGGGAGGCATGGTTAGATAGCAATTCATCTGGAAAAAATCTGGGGAGTTTAGTGGATTGCAAACACAATAAAAGTCAATGGTGTGATGTGGCAGTCAAAAAGGCTCCCAAAATCTTCAGCTGCACTGGGAGAAAAGCAGACCAAGAGAACTTTTAGAGTCCTGAAACTTCCATCAACTAATGTAGCCTTGGGCCAATCACCTCACCCGTTTGGGCCTTCATTTCTTTATCTGTAAAGGTAGTAGGCTGAACAAGATGATCTCAGTAGTACCTTCCTGCTTTAACATCCCATAATTCTACTGTTTATTGTCACCAACAATTATTCACGGAACTCCATACTCTAGAATAGGAGTTCTTTACCTGGGTCCATGGGTAGGAGTGTATAGATACATTTCAAAGGATACATGTATTTGGATAGGGAAGAAAATTACATCTTATTTTTACTAATCTCTAATTGCAATTTATGTTTCTTTGAATTACGGAAGCACATTATTCTGGGAAGAGGTTCATAGGTTTCATCAGACTTCCAAAGGGATCCATAATCCAGAAAGGGTCAAGAACGTCTTCCCTAGTAACTTCAACACTTCTAGTGCAACTCATAACCCATTCTTGCTTTCTCATTCTCTGTGATTTTTGTCCATGTTTAGCTATAGATTCTCCTTAGATGACCTGCTTGATGGACCAGATGCCATTTTAGGGTTCTTTTAATAGGCCAAAGCTATCAGTGCCCTGAGACACAACTGTCTCTCTGTTATATGTAACTCTCATTATATGAAGGTCCTATTTTTTCGTTTTCTGGTTAGACATTTATATGATACTATCTCCCACCATTCCACCCCTGCCTTTTTGAGGGGTTCATTTTAAATATTATTGATGTGTTTTGTTTTTACATTATGGATACTTTTACAGATTACTCTCACTTCCTGAGAGGTGTCTTGTAACAAAATAAAACAATTGAATAAAACTAATAATACAGTGAACCCATCTTAAAATGCATGCAATATTTCACATCTGCATCACATCTCCACCTCTCTATTTTTTAATTGAACTGGCATCCATTTTCTCTCCCTGCCACCCAATCCCACTGAAAAATATAAAGGAAAATAGTAAATTTCTCGTAACAAATATGCATAGTTGAACAAAACAAATTTTCTCATAGCTGCCTACAAATGTGCGTATATATATATAGATATATATATGTATATATCTATATAGATATAGATATATACCCATCCATCCATCCATCCGTCCATCTGTCCATCTGTCTGTCTGTCTGTCTGTCTGCTAAATCCATCACCTCTCTGTAATGGGTAGCATGTTTCATGGGGAGCAATGGGAGAAAGGAAGGTCTGGGGAGGGCACTAGGGAGTCAGTACAGGAAATTATGGGAGATTTTCTTTGGAGATTCAATGACTATAAAAACGATTTGTTTGCTCAATGGTAAAACTTTCTCTAGAAACATTTTGATTGCTATGATTGCTGGCAGACACTCTTTGAAAGGATAAAGATCAATTAAACAAACATATATGAAGCATCCTATGTGCCAAGCCTAGCCCCCTAGGTTTGGGGGATAATACCAAGTTTAGAAAAGAAACTATCCTTGCCTTCATGGAACTTACAGTCTTAAGAGCAAATATAACACAGATGACTATTATAAACAATATTACATAATAAGTGTTTCACAGAGATACAAAACAAAGTGTTACGTGAGTTCTGATGGGGAACAGTGTAATAGTGTTTCTGACTAACGGATTGGGAAGTCACTTCCCCTTTCTGTGCCTTAGTTTCCTCCTCTGAAAAATTAGTGAGTTGTACTGTCAGTGGTTCTTAACCTTTGTGTGTGTCTGTGTGTGTGTGTGTGATGAACCCTTTCTTGCAGTCCAGTGAAGTCTATTGGCCCCTTCTGAGAATACTATTTTATATGCATCAAACAGAATCCATAGGATTACAAAGGTAATCAATGAATTATGTTGAAATGCTTTTAAAAATACTAAAATATTAAATGGTAAAAAACCAAAGCATAGACCTGAGGTTAAGAAGTCTTTGCTAGATGTCCCTTCCAGCTCTAAAATCCCATGACGCCAGAGTTTTTACAGAAATTTCAATAAATGCTATATATACTAAACTATAAAAAATGATTAACCCATTTACCCCCTCACTGGAAAATCAGCCTTACACAAACAAATATTTAGGCAATTATTATTCTTTCTGTTTGTAACGATTCTCATTGTTCTGGTGAAGAATTCCTTTGGCCTCATAAATACCCAAGGGAGCCTGTTTTTTTGTGTGTGTTTTTTAAACTGTCAGATAATTACACAGTTGGCTTTGGAGTTTAAATTGTCAAAAGGGTTTCATTCCTTTGTTCCTTTGGGGGCAGCTTCCCCTATTGTACTCCGGGAACACTAAACAGAACCTATATTAACTGTCAGTTAATTACACACCGTTTTTCTTCAGTATTTACCAGTCAAAGGGGGCAGGTAGGCCGCAATCCTATCATCTCAATCACCCTCCCGCCTCACAAAAGAATCAATAAAGATGAGTCACTTAGTGTCACCCAGAGTCTGCTGCTCAAAGCCGCCCATTCCTAATTGCCTTTAGAGATGGATGAGAATACAAACTTTGAAGTGAAAATCACCCTAATGAGTGGCTTGCTGAGAGGAGAGCTCAAGTGTCAGCCCAGTCCGCAGATGCTGAGAGGCAAACAAAGCCGGCTTTCCTCTTACGGCGGGGAGGACCCCGCTGAGTCTGGTACCCAGAGCCCCGGACAATGGCCGAGACTGACGCGCAGCGGGATGCTGCAGCCTGCCGGGCAGCGCTGACTCACTCCATCCATCTCGCTGGCTCCCGGCTGGCCTTTAATGAGCCCCGGCAGAGCCAGAGCCAGGCCTCCATGGGTCCCCCCTCCCCCCTCTTTTCCCTCCCCCTTCCCACCCTATCCTGGTTCCGTGTCCCGTGCCAGCCGCGCATACATGCATGCAGCGGTCTCAGGGGCATCAGGCGCTGGCCTTGGATGGCACTGACCAGGAAGCGCCCATATCCTTTGGGTTGATGTCCGTAAAGACAATCTGCTGCGGCCATCTAAGGGCCAGGGGACCATAAAAAGGTCAATGGAATAGCAATAAAAACAATCCCCGCTGGCTACCCAAACAAAAACAAATGTTTGGTTTGCTAACAAGGGGTGCTTTTGAAAAGCTCCGCCAGAGGCGGAGGGACTTTGTGGGAAGAGATACAGGTTCACTGAAGACTTGTTTCCTGGCAAGTTTGGCTAAATAGAGGAACTGACAGGGTGTCAGGGAGTGACCAATTGGGAAAGAGACGTGAGTTCTCGTCTCCGCTTTGACTTGCGCCGACTCGCACCCTAAGCAAATCACTTGCCCCTCTCTGGCCTTTAATTTTATAATGGGTACAGATTTCGTAATCTCTGAGGTTCCTTCTAGCTCTAAAACCTAGGATCCTTGAACGGGTGATAGGTAGTAATCCGGCAAGGAAATGGAGTGTGTGTATATTTAAAATGACAAATGTTTATGCAAAAGCCACTTTTAGGTTTAATGTTTAGCCCCGTTCAGTAAGATCTTAAGTCCTAGGGTCCTAGGAGTTTGGATAGATTTCTTCACTTCCTCACTTTCCTCAGCTGTAAAGTGAGGATAAATAATTCTTGCTTTACCTACTTCACAGGACGCTAGTGAGAAAAACCAGTTGTAATCATTTATATAAATATTCATAAAAGTCATTACTGTCCAAGAAACTCCCTACGACTATAAATACCTTTTCTCAGATGCCTTTCCAGTGCCCACCTGGCATATAGTGAATGCTCAATAAATGCTGTTGCTGTTCATTCTTCATTCTAGATGAGGACCAATGATATCACGAGGGTAATGTCTCAACTTGCCAGTGAATTGATTTTAAATGAGGCAGAGCTGTGCCAAATCACTCTGGCTTAATAAATGCTTGTTAACTGACTTAGTATGGATCTGCATCAGAGGTGAGAATTTCCACACTGAGAGTTCCTGGACCGATGAAATCACAGGTCTGGCCTTAAACCAAACCAAACCAAAAAGCTAATAATTGACTGCCTCTATGTATTGTTTTATACTTTTCGTACTTTTTATACTGTTTTGTACTTTCATGATATAGCGTCTTTTAGGTCATTGTGACCTGTACCATTCATTCCTATGAAACTTAGCACACACTACCTCACAATATTGTCATTTGTTGAAAAGAAAATGTTTTGTACACTTATGAATATGACTAGTTATTACTGCTTTTTTTATTTGTGTACCCATCTTAGGGAGGCAGTACGGTGCAGTGGAAAGACCTCTGAGCTCAGAGTTATGAAATCTTAATGTCGGCTCTTCCATTTACCACCTGTGTGACCCGGACAGTCAATTGACTTTTCTGATGAAGCTAGACTAGAGGACCTTGCTACTTCTAGATCTCATGATGCCAGCTACGCTCATCATTTCTGACTGACTTCTCCACCAGCTCCCAGGAAGCTGATTATTGTCATAACCTTATCATCCTAAAAGATTTTACCAGCCTTGGTACTCCACCACTCTCTGCTCCTCTGACTGGAGGGTGAAGCCATAAACTGCAAATTCCATCTAAAGAGGGTTCCAAATTCCATTTCTTACCTGGCTGCACTTATTTAGGATTTCTCAGACCTCTCTGCCATGCCTCTGCTTTGCGTATCGCCCCTTCCAGCTTCCTTTTGTTGTGTTGTCATCCCCTATATAAACTCCTCGAGGGCAGGCATTATGTTCATTTTTATTTGCATTTGTATCCCTAGTCTAGCACCCTGCCTGACACGTAGTAGGTACCTAATAAATGTTTATTGATTGATTGGTCACTAGTTATAGTATCCAGGTTATTAGTTCCTGAATGGCTGTAATAGCACTTCGTGGTCTTTGTTTTCCCACAGTGGCTAGTACATGATAATAATCGCTTACATTTCTATAACACCATGCAAGAATTTTCAACTACATTATTTCATTTGAGCCTCATCATATCCCTTTGAGGTAGCTGGGGGTAGTCATTATTATCCTCATGTTATAAAGTAAGGAAACTGAGGCCCAGAAATGAAAAATTATTTGTCCATGTTCAGTAATTGACATGGCTGGGACTCACACCTAGATACCTTGCGTCCAAGTCTGCTGTCCTTCCCGCTATCCCAGGCTGCCTTGCACTTTGTTATCAGGCTACACTTTCATACTGTGAGTGCTTAGTATTTGTCAGATGCATCAGTATTCTTATAAAGATGCTCTTACTGTCCCCATTTTACAGATGAGAAACAAGAGGTACAGAAAAGTTTTACAATAGATGGGAAAATAAAAAACCTGCTATTTGTACTTATATTCTATGTGTGTGTGTGTGTGTGTGTGTATGTGTGTATGTGTATGTGTATGTGTGTTTTATAATGCTCTGGCCTTGGGGAAAGAAGAATATTCAGTAGCTTAAATATGTCAGGGAACCAGATGCAATTTGCTTTTAGTAATTTTAGCTGCAGTGCATAGCTATTTCACATCGGACCAGCCTTTGATCAATAAAGTAGACAACATCTATCCTTGCTTCAGATATACAAAGACGAAGTCTAGTAGAGTTCAGAAAAAGGAGGTTGGTCAATAGGCCCAGTCCTTATGAGCTCGTACTGGGTTCATCATCATGCTTACCTGAAGCAATGCCCCGCCTAGAAGAAGCTAGGCAGCCTGCTTCTAGGGAAATCATGATGATATGTAGTAGAAGTGCCTTGAGGCTTTGGAACGTGTACAGACATTCTATAATTGGTTCAGGGCTAATAATCACATGGTGAGTGGAAGCCTCCTTGCCTGGCTGCAGTAATGGAGCCAGAACTGAAGGCACCTTCATAAGGCTTTCATTGGCCTTGATTGCTCTCTTGGTTGGACTTCTTCTCTTGGTTGGACTCTGCCAATGGAATCTGGTGAGAGACAGGGTTGTGAGGGAAGAGCTCTTGAGACCTCCTCCTTCCAAAGGCTCTTCCTTCCGTGGCTCTGGGAAATCCTGCTTCTCTTTGTCTCGGTTTATGTTCTTTCATTTTAGCTGAGGGAAATTGGTGACTAGAATGCCATGAGTGTCCAAATGTTAGGAAGGAGGCAGCTGGTGAATAGCAGCGGATAGAGAGCGCTGGGCTTGGAGTCAGGAAGATCTACGTTCAAATCCAGCCTCAGATACTTGTTGTGTGACCCTGGGCAAATCATTTAACCTCTATTTGCCTCACTTTCCTCAACTGTAAAATAAGATCATGATAGTACCTACCTCACAGGATTGTTGTAAGGATAAGATGTGAGGTTTGTATAAACTGCTTAACACAATACCCGATGTGTAGTAGGTACTCTGTAAATGCTTATTCCCTTCCCCGTCTGGGAGTCCAGTTCATGTCAAGTTTTTCAGGGAGCTCAGTATAAATGTCCTGAAGAGTGACTTCAGGACCCATCCTCTGAAGAGCTGAGAGGAATATCCATCCAGCAGCGATACTGCTATATTTGGACATGAGCTTGGAAGGATCAATGCATTAGGTCTGAGCCTACTCTCCCCAGAGACTGAGGTGTAATAGGGCAATGTGTGTCCCTGAGGTATAGGCGGAGAAATGTTTATACTTCTCTAAATAAATATCCCTTCCTAAAAACTAATTGACGTTAATTGGCCATATGGAGCAGGGTGCTAGTCAACAGGCTTACCAGTGGAGAGAACAAGGCCAGAATAAGGGTTCGAGCCAGGGTCAATAGAGGATACTCTAACCTCTCAAGGGTTCCCCTAGAACTCTGAGGGGGGAAATGTAACTAAATTTGCTCTGGAGAATGAGGCCAGAAAATGGTCTCCACAAGGGTAAAACACCCTGAACTTGGAGTTAGACGACAAATATGTAAGAGCAAAATCCATTCCCCAGTAGCTAGGTAGTCAAAGGAAACAAAAACAATTATCCAAAACAGAAATACAAACTCTTTACAATCACATTAAAACTATGCCAAATCACTACGAATTCACTACTACTAATTCTACTTTAGTGGAGTTCTATTAATGCATATGCACCCTAAGGAGCCCAAATATAGAAAGTCCCATATATGATAATATGTTCAAGGAAACACTGCAACTTCCTCTACCTCAGGCACTGTTAAACACGGTAAAATACAAATGATCAGTCCTGAGCCTGAAGAACAGATGATAAAATACACTTCCTCTTAGTAGAGAGGTGGAGAGCCACAGGTGTGAATACTCAAATGTACTGTCAGACTTGGTCGATTTGTTAGTTGATTTTACTTGAATGTGGGTTTTCTTGTTGTTACTTTAAGGAAGGAAATAATCATTCTGAGATAAGAAAGAAAAGACCTCAGTAAAACATTTTTTAAAGTAAAAACAGAAAATATGGAATCAGAAGACCTAGATTTGACTTCTGACTCTGATACCATGATACTGTGCTCTCTCTCTCTCTCTCTCTCTCCCCTCTCTGTCTGTCTCTGTGTGTGTCTGTCTCTGTGTCTTTGTCTCTGTCTCTCTGTCTCCGTCTTTGTCTGTGTGTGTGTGTGTGTGTGTGTGTGTGTGTGTGTATGTGTGTGTGTCTCTTTGTCTCTCTCCTATCTCTGTCTATCTCTGTGTGTCTCTCTGTCTCTGTTTCTCTCTCTCTATGCTAGTTGAGGGCAGGGACTGTTTCATTTTTGGCTTTGTATTCCTGGTACCTGCCATAGTACCTGGCACATGGTAGGCATCTAATAAATCCTTGTTAATTGATTAATTGATGAGTCTCGGTTTCCTCAATTGTAAAATAGGGATAATAACTTTTACTACTAACTTCAGAAAGCCATGTGGAAATATGGATTATTACTACCTGTTAAAGGATTCTTGCTTATCAAACATAGAAAGCTCAATTTCATAAAAATGTATTAACTGCCCAGGCAGCTAGTGGATAGAAAAAGTGGATACGAAAAGTGGATAGAACACTGGCCTTGGAATCAGGAAGACTCATCTTCTTGAATTCAAATCTGGCCTTGGACACTTGCTAGCTGTCTGACCCTGGGCAAGTCACCTAACGCTGTTTGCCTCAGTTTCCTCATCTGTAAAATGAGCTAGAGAAAGAAATGGCAAACCACTCCAGTATCTTTGCCAAGAAAACTCCAAATGGGGTCCTGAAGAGCCAGACACGACTGAACAACAAACAACAACAGTGTTAATTGCCTACTGTATACAATACCCTGTCTTGGAGACAGAGATTTAAACGCAAACAAAGTCCCCCTTTTCAAAGAGTAGTAGATGGTTTTTCTGAAATGATTACTGTCACTTGAAGGGACATAGTGTAGAAAAGGGATTGGATTTGTTCTGCTTGGCCTTGGAGATCAGAACTATGAAGGACATGAAGAGTATAGCAGGTATTTCCTCCACAGAGGGAAGGCCTTCCTAACGACTAGTATGACCAAATCATGGAATTTGAGAGTTGGAAGGGATATCAGCAGCAATCTAGTTTGATCTATATACTAAAGGAATCCCTATTATTCCAAATCTGACAATTGAGCATTGGATGTCCAACAGTGGAATGGGCCGCCTTTTCAAGTAGTGAGATCTCTGTCACTTGTAAAAGAGAATCACATTTTCAGGTAGAGACTAGACTAGATGACCTCTGAGACCCCTTCCAACTCTAGGATTTCTGTGACTTTGAAATGAGATCTCCATTCAAGAATTCCGTTTCAGTACCACACACACCAAGAAATAGAAAGTGCCTAGGGCAGCCAACTGATATAGTAGATAAAGTACTGGGCCTGGAGTCAGGAAGTCCTGGGTTCAAGTGTGGCCTCAGACATTTACTAGCTGCATGACTCTGGGCAAGTCATTTAACTCTGTAGGCCTCAGTTTCCTCATGTGTCAAGTGAGCTGAAGAAGCAAATGGCAAACCATTCCAGTATCTTTGCCAAAAAAAAAAAAAACCTCAAATGAGGTCCCACCAAGAGTCAGACAGGACTGAAAGGAACTAAACAACAGAGTTATGTTAGAGTCAGAATAGGGATATTCTGAGGCCTCTTCTTGAACCCTGAGTGTTCTTTGTGGGGGACATGTCTGATTGGAGACAACATTTGAACTAAGCCAAGACTTCACCATATTCACAAAAGCCCTCCTAAGTTATTGTTCAGAAGCAGCCGTTTGATCTTTTAGCAGCTCCTATGAAGCTTCTTTTGCAGTCTCAGCCTTCTTACCACCTCCACCCCTTAATCTAGAGTCAGAGGAAGAAAGGGCCCTCCACCCCCATATTTCCCATACTTGGCTTCCTCCCCTGCAAGTCAGACATGGCCAAGTGGGACAGAATGGGTTGGCATCGTAACCCTAGCTGGCCCAAGTCCTGAGAACCATTGCCCCTAATCGGAGTGGGGAAGCTACTCTTCACTAACGGGTGGGCTGAGAGGAATGTCAGGGAGAAAAAGTTATTCTAGGCAAGAGGAAAAGATTCTGAAACAAAGCATTAATTTGAGTGCTGGCTTAATTTATTTTTTTCAAATAAATTTTATGGCTATCTTTTGTTTTTCAAAAACCTAAAATTTTCCCAGTACCCCCTCTTTCTCCAACCTTCCCAAGACCCATCTCACATAACAAATTATGTATTTTAAAGAAAAAAGGAAGAATAATAAATCAAAAAAGTCTGAAAATACTTGTAATGGTTTATATTTGTGAACCTCTCATGCAAAGGAGTGGAGAGAAACATATTCCTTCATCACTTCTTTGGGACCATGCTTGCTTGTAATACCTAATTTATCTTTAACTATACAAATGAAGCCCAACTTGAATTTTTCATGGAGGTAGTTAACAAATAGAAGAAAGAGGAGCCTACAGAGAACTTGGCCTGAGACCAGACTAAGCTAGAGAGCATTTTTCAATAAAACTGGAAGGAAGACCACAAGCAGATATTAAATAAAACCACTCTACTGGGGTTCCTATGACCACCTATTTTCATTTGCAATGATTGTGTAACCAACACATTTGTACTGTACAGGTTGAAATATATTATGTGAAAAAAATGGCAATGGGAGATGGATATTTTAGCTACTTTATTTGCATAATTCCAAATTGCTTTCCAAAATTATTGTACTGATTCACAGCTCCATCAACAATTCATTAGTGTGTCTATCTTCCCACAACCCTCCAACATTGGCTATTGCCATCTTTTGTCATCTTTGCCATTTTGCAGAATGTGGTATGAAACCTCAGGGTTTGTTTTGTTTTGTTTTGTTTTTGAGGGGGGAAGGCAGGGCAATTGGGGTTAAGTGACTTGCCCAAGGTCATACAGCTAGTGAGTGTGTCAACTATCTGAGGCTGGATTTGAACTCAGGTCCTCCTGACTCCAGGGCTGGTACTCTACTCACTGTGACACCTAGCTGCCCCAACCTCAGGTTGTTTTGATTTGTATTTCTCTTATTATGTGCAATTTGGAGCATTTTTTCATGTGGTTGGTAATAATTTATAATTTTTTCTTTTGAAAACTGTTCATATCATTCAACCTCTTATCTTCATATCTCAATTTTCTGGATATCTTCTATACCAACCTCTTATCAGAGAAATTTGGTACAAAGACATAACAGCTTCCTTAATAAATGCCTGCTGATTGACTGAATGGACTACATTTCCCAGAAAGCTATGTATTTATCCATAGAAGGATAGTATCACCAGACAATTCTTTATTAGCAGAGGATTCTTTAAATAGTGTCACGTATAAAAAGCAGAGCCAGGGTTCCTGTGGTTCCCTATGATCTCCAGGCTCAAAATAAGTCCTCTATTTGGCACTTCCTACCTTTCCAATCTTTTAAGACTTGACTCCCTTCCACACACTCCATGATGGAGTCATGCTGGTCTGCTTGTGGTTCCTGAAACACGACATGCCATCTTCTCTCTCCACACCTTCCTATTGGCTGTCCCCCATGTCTGGAATGCTCTCCCTCCTCACTTCTGACTTTTAGTTCCCTTGGCTTCCTTCAAGACATGCCTCAAATCCCACCCTCTGCAGGAGGCCTTTCTTGTTCCTCCCACCTGCTAGCACCTTCCTCTCTGAGATGACCTTCTATCTTCTCTCCATATATCTTGAATGTGCCTACTTATTTACCCATTCCCTCCCCCATTAGAATGTGAGCTCCTTGAGGGCAGGGACTGTTTGTACTTTGCATCCCTAGTGCCTAACACAGAGTCTGAAGCACTTACTAAATACTTGTTGACTTACACCGATGGGGCCAACCCAGAAGTCCCAGTAGGATCCTAAAAGCTACCAAGTCAAGGTAAGGAGGCTTCAGCCTGCCCCAAGGAACAAACACCAAACTCCAAGTAGATAATATAGGTAAAAAGGATGCTCTTAACTTCTCCAAATGGAGCCAAGTGTCCGTCTCCTTTTCCTAATATGAGGAAGGGGGTAGATTTAGTGGGAAGAATTAGATTATAATCCCGCCGAAGCAAATAAAAGTATGCAGGAGCAAGGAATGACTTTACTACTTAAAGGGGTTAGAATAGATGGCCTCTAAAGTCCTTTCTGGCTCTAAATCTATACTATTGGTTCTTTTAATTTTCATACTGCCTTTACATCTTAATTAATAATAATAGCTAACATTTATATAGAACTTACTATGTGCCAGCCACTGTGATAAATGCTTTACAATTATTATCTCATGTGATCCTCACGACAACCCTGTGAGGTAGGTGCTATTGTTATCCCCATTTTATAGATAAGGAAACTGAGGCAAACCAAGGTTAAGGGACTTGTCCAGAGTAACGTAGTAAGGAAGTGTCTGAGGTCAAATTTGAACTCAGGTATTCCTGACTCCAGGCCCAGCATTCTATTAACTGACCATCTAAATGCTCATTGAATGTTTTTGCTTCTGAATTGGTGATTGGTGTTTGAGATGGATGCCCAAGTCTTAATTGGTATAAATGATTACCTTAAATGGTTATACTTCACCTAGAAAAAGGAGAAAGGGGTTTCAGATGCATAGTTCTCGGAGATTGCAGGGACCCTATGTTACAGTTCATGGCTGTTCATACGGTTAAAGTGGTTTATGGGGTATTGGATGGAGTTATCTACCTGCTCTTACACTGCAGGAATCCATTGTGGGGGGTGGGGCTACCTTGATATTTCAATATACAAACTGCTTATGTCAGCAGCCTCACTTACTGGAAAACTTCTTTAGATGATGAGTATATGCTGGTGGGTTATACTGAAGGTTTTTTTTTTTCTTTTTGGAATTTTTGCTTCTCAAAGTCTAGGGTATAGTTTGACAGCAAGTTTGGTTTTCTTCCCCAGTACAAACCTTACTGTAGGCCAGGCAAATTGATTCAAGCAACCATTTATCAAAATGTCATTGCTTTTTTATTCATCACTGAAGTGGTGTTGAATGATCTTCTGAAGCACCTCTAGTAATGCAAGGCACAGCTGTGTGGAAGTCTTCTCAACAGTCATGAGTGTCAGGGTGACATTGCTGCAAGGTCACCTGTTGCTTGCTGGTGCAATGGACTGGATCGTCACCATGGCAACTCAGTGATTGGAAAACTGGTGTGCAGTAGCAGAACTGGAGCCTCGTTAAGGACTGTTGGTTTTGGTGGGCCCCATTGATAGTGATGATCTTGAAAGGACTTTGCACCATGCTATGGACATTTTAAGGAAATGTCCAGTGCTGACCAAACAATGCCAGAAAGAAGAGGAAGCACTAGCTGTAGTATATGAGCTATGTGAAGGTCATATAAAATGAGAGGTTAACACCAGAGATACAGTCAAATTCAGGGCCCACTGGAGGCAAGCAGCCCACAAAACTCCCCAGCACTGGCTACCCCAGCTAAAAACATAATTGGGAAATGTTTGACAAAACAAATAAATATACAGCACAACATAGATAATGTGAATTTGTGGTTTTCTAAGTTAATACACAGCCCACAGAGACCTGCTTCTATTTGAGTTTGATACCACTGGACTACATAATCTCTCAGATACCTTGTAGGCAGCCCTTTATAAACTAGCCCCTTCCTATCTTTCCAGCCTTTTTATGGCTTCTTCTCCTTCTGAGTTTTCTTCAATCCATGGTAGCACTGACCTTCTGGCAGTTCCTTAAACATAATACCCAATCTCTCAACTCCAAGCACTTTCACTAGTTGTACCCCAGGCCTCTCTCTCTCTCCTCTCTCTCTCTCTTCTCTCTCTCTCTCTCTCTCTCTCTCTCTCTCTCTCTCTCTCTCTCTCTCTTTCTCTCTCTCTCTTTCTCTCTGTCTCTCTGTCTCTCTCTCTGTCTCTGTCTCTCTCTGTCTCTGTCTCTCTGTCTCTCTCTCTCTCTCTCTTTCTCTCTCTTCTCTCTAACCTACCTCCTGGCTTTCTTTAAATCTCAGCTAAAGTTTCACCATCTGCTGAAGCCTTTCCCAGTCCTCCTTAATCTTAATGCCTTGCCTCTGAGACTACATCCAGTTTATTCTGGATTTACCTTGTTTATCCAGAGTTATTTTCATGTTGTCTCTCCTATTACATCTAATGAGCCCAGAGAGCAGAAACTGTTTTTTTTCCCTTTCTTTATAACCCCAATGATTAGCCTGGAGCCTGGCACATGGTATCTTCTTTAAAAACCGTTTGTTGACTTCTAGATGGAAATTCTCTGATTTATAATATGCTATGATCTGAATCCAGTAGTACAGGAAGAAAGCTGAGTGAGTAGCACTCTAAGACCCAAAATAGGATTTTGAATATGAGTTTAGAATAGAGGAGTAAGTAGAAGGGAAGGAAAAGGCTGGACTTTATTTCTCTACTCAAAGGCTTCTGTACATCACTGTTCTATGCTAATAAAGAGTAAATCTCTGATCCTGGCTTTTAAGACCCTCTATAAACTCATTGCCACCTACCTTTGCAGCCTTCTCTCATACAGCTCCCTGGGGCCACCATGCTCCTACCATTTAGATGTCTCATTCTCATACTTTTTTGTCTCTGTGACTTTGCTCAAGTTACCTCCCATGCCTGGAATGGACTGCCTCCAATCTTTGTATATCGAAGTGAGACTTTCTTCTTTCAATTCAGCTAACACCTGCTCCACTAAGCTTTCTCTGGTCTCTCATCCCATCCCCCACCCAGTGACCTCTTCATCTTCTCATTTCTCATTAACATTTTGCCAAGTGGCTCTCCTAGGCACTTATCTCATTCTCCTCATAGCATCATTATTTATGTACATGTCTTAGGTCCCAGATAGATTGCAGACTCCTCAAGGGTAGGGCCTGTATTGTGTTATAACTGTTCTTGTATGGCTGTCATCTAGTGCCTTTCTCATAGAGAGCACTTATTAAACGTTGATTGAATTAAATGTAATTGACACTTCAAAACACCCCCAAAACACCAAAGCTCGATTTAACAGGGGCTTGGATAAAAAGATCCTGGAGGTAGGGTTCATTACATATGCAGTTCAAAGGAATTCTTAATTAGCACGGTTCCAATTTATACTTCAATTAATAGCTCCAAAGAACAAAAATGCCGTGTGGGCAGGAGGTCCTTTTGAAAATCTCTCACAGTGAACCTTCTCTTCCCTCTGACCAGCAACATGGGTTTAAAATCAGACCCTATTCATTGGGCTCTCCAGGCCCTTTGAGATGGACTTTGCTGCCCCTTACTCTCTCTTCACCAAAGGAAAGACAGGACTAAGGGGGTGAAGGCAGTGAGACAGCCTGTCATTTCCTCTTGCAGGATATTTGTATTTAAAACTGTATGAAGCTAAGAAAAGAAATCAAACCCATGTGTGGCATGTGCTAATAACATTTTGGAACAGTTGGATTTGGAAGTGAAAACTGAAATCGCCAGGCAGAACAAGACAAGGGGATTCCTGATTTGCTATGGGGTTGACATCCCCCTCCCCCACCCCTGCCTTTTTTCTTTTCTTAAGAAAAAGTGATAAAATTGGAATGAGCCTCTATAACTACTGTTGAGTTGCAACTTCAAATCCTGACAAGGGAAAAACTGAATTATTTCATATGCCCAGATTGAAGTTACCCTTTTTTTAATTAAAGGAAACTGTTCTACCCAGTAGAAAGGGGGGGGGATGGGAGGGATAGAAGGAGGAGAGGAAAAGAAATGGGAGGGAGGGAGAGAGAAGGGGAGAGAGGAGAAGAGAGGAAAGAAGAGGAGAGGGGAGGGAGGGAGGTGGGGAGGAGAGAGGAGACAGGAAGGAAGAGGAGAGGAGAGGAAAAGAAATGGGAAGGAAGGAGGGAGGAGGGGAGAGAGAAAGAGAGGAGAGGAGAAGGAAAGGAGAGGAGAAGGAGAGAAGAGGTGAAGGAGAGGAGAGGAGGAGAAAGGGAGGGAGGGGGAAGAGAGGGGGGAGAAAAGAGGAGAGAGGAGAAGGGAGGGAAGAGGAGAGGAGAGCAGACTTTACTTCCACTACTCTCATTCAAGATCCTCTAGCTCCTCAAAACTGATTACTAAATAAAGTTCAAACATCTCAACCTGGAGATCTATATTCCAGTCAAATTGGACTACCCTCTGTCCTCTGAGACATACCCTGTCTTTTCCCACCTCTCTGTCTGGGCTCAGGCTGTTCCCTCTGCCAACAGCACCCATTCTCTCCCATTTACTTTTAAATTGCTGCCCATCCTTTAAAGTCCAATTCAAATGCCATCTTCTCCAAGGAGCCTCCCCTGACCCTCCTATGAGGTATAATCTTCTGCTCAGACCTCACAGATCACTTTGTTTAGGACCTCTCTAATCCACTTATTATGTAATATGTAGTATTATAGTTATGTGTGTTTATGTCAGCTTCCAATAGACTATGAGCTCCATGAGGACAGGGATTGTGTCTTATCTGTACTTTGTAACTTCCCCAGAATCTAGCACAGGGTTTGGCAAACACCTGCACCTGGCCCCAGGCCACCTTTCTAGGATCATAAACTCCAGGAGAATAAAGGGTTATCTCACTTTTGTCTTGGAATCCTCTGCCTCTAACACAGTGTTTAGTATATTAACTAATTAACTTTATTATAAAATAATATATATATAAAATATATTAAGATAACATACAATATTAAATATATTAAAAGAAAATATATAAACTGAATTAAATGTATTAATAGATGCTTCTGGATTGTACAGTGGAAAGAATGCTGGATTTGGAGTCAGAGGACATGGTTTCAAATTCTGATTCTCTCACTATCTGACACTAGACACTAGGTGTCTCTGGGCCTCAGTTTCCTCACCTGTAAAAGGAGGACATTGGACTTGAAGACTTCCAAGTTCCCTTTCCCTCTAAACCTATGATTGCTGCTTTGTACTTCCTCTCAAGCTAGACCTCTCTCCATTGCCCCTTTCCAGTTTTTCTTTTTCTAGTTTTCGGCTTTTGTCCAGCTATCTCCCAGATGCAAAAATGCAGACCACTGCTGAAATTCCTTCAAAACTCAGTCACCTTCTCCATGAAGCCTTCCTTCTTTCCCCTTTCTAGCAGTGATCTTACCCAACTTGACTCCCCGAGAGCATTTTGCTTGGAACTCTCTTTGCACGTACCATATTCTGTTTTGTATGAGGCAGCTAGGTGATGCAATGCATAGAGTCCTGGGCCTGGAGTGAGACAGATTTGAGTCCAAATCCAGCCTCAGACATTTACCTTGACCTTGGATAAGTCACTTAATTTCTGTCTTAGTTTCCTCAACTGTGAAATCAGGATAATGATAACATCTACCTCTTGGTATTGTTGTGATGATCAAATCAGGTCATATTTATAAAGCACTTAGGACAGTGCTTGGCACCTAATAAACACCTGTTTTCTTCCTTCTTTGTAGGATGGATAGGGTAGTAGGAAAAATGAAAAGTGCCTTGGCTCTAGAGTCTGAGGACTCAGGTTCAAATCCCACTTCTGACCTCCCTGGGCCTAGTTTCCTCATCTACAGAGTAAAGGATTAGGCTACATGGCCTCTGAGTTCCCTTCTAGTTCAGTATCTATGGTCTAGATACAGGGCAGCAAACCATGGCCAAGGTCCAAATCCTGCCCCTTCATGTCTTGATATGGGGACCCTGAGCTAAGAATCACTTTTTAATCAAAGAGTTTTTCCATACTACAGTTTGCCAACCCCTGGTCTAGTAGATAGAGGGCCAAACAATGAATCAGGAAGACCCAGCAGTTCAAGATCCTCCTCTTAACTATGGGACCCTGGGCAATTTACACAAACTCTCTATTCTGGTCCTATTGGTAAAGAGAGCTTCCACACACAATGTAATCTCAGGTCCAGATGAAAAAAGAAAACAAAATGTTGTCTTTGTATGCCCAGCACCTAGCACAAAGCCTGGTACATAGTAACTGCTTAATAGATGTTTATCGAATGAATAGTTACCAAGTTCCTCCTAATATTTATTTAAAATATTTGGAGGGACTGTGCCTCAAGTTTCAACATTTTAAATAATAAATATTAAATGAATGATTGTTGAATATAATTGAATTAACTCTGAAATATTCAAAAGGAAAACAAATATTAATAACAGCAGATTGGACAAAAATTCAACAGTTTAATACTACAAACATTGTGATAAAATAGTAGAAAGTAGGGTAGCTAGGTGGCACAGTGAAAAGGGTGCCAGGCCTGGAGTCAGGAACAGTCATCTTCCTGAGTTCAAATCCGGCCTCAGATACTTACTAGCTGTGTGACCCCGGACAAGTCACTTAACCCTGTTTGCCTCAGTTTCCTCATCTGTAAAATGAGCCGGAGAAGGAAATGGCAAACCATGCCAGCATCTTTGCCAAGAAAACCCCAAACAGGGTAATGAAGAGTCAGACATGACTGGAATGAATGAACAACAATAAAGATAGAATGCAGCTGTCTTGGAAGTTGAGACCTGGTCTTCTCCGCCACCAACTAGCTGGGTGACTTTGGGCAAGTCATTTTGCAATCTGAACCTCACTTTCCCCATCGGGATATTGAGGAGACTGGCCTAGGTCCTCTTAGGGTACCTTCTAGCAATATGCTTCTCCGAGTCTAAGAATTTATGAGTTGACTTCCTCAAGCTATTGATGTTTTTGCCCAAGGCTATTAGGAAATTCCCTCCCCACTCCTCCTCCTGTCAGGAGATCAGTGTAAGTGAGGCTGATGGGATTAATCATTTCATGTTAACATGTTGATGATCATGAAATCAAGAAGAATATTTCAGTCTGAGAAAGCAAAGTAAAATCGTTCAGACTTTTACACAGGTCATGGTTGAATTATCACAGAACTCCCTTTACTCAAAGCAGATGTTTATTAAGATTAATTTAGTGTGAAAAGGGAACCAGAATTAATATAAAAGACATTGTCTCCTCGGTGGTGTAATGGGACACCTCCTCATTGTGTTTTGTTCACTGAAGATGATTGAGTTTTTCCTAGGGGATGGATCGCTCCAGTTTTGCCAAGGTCTCCTCACAATCCCTCCTCTCTGTCTTGCAATGAAATATCAGACTACGGAATAAGACCCAATGACGAGAAATAAGAGGAATCAAGGAACCATCAATTTGCAGGGAGGGGGAAAAAAGCCAAGGGGGAAAAAAGAATCCTTTTGCTTAAAAAAAAAATACACATTGTACCATTTCCAAAAGAGGGATCATACAGCCATGGGCTCCCAGAGATCAAGTCCAACTGAAGATCAGATGTGCCCAAGCAAAGAGGAGAAAGGAAAAAATGACATTTTTAGCTTCCTTATTTAGTCCAGTGGTTCCCAATCTTTTTAACTCATTCCCCTCAATTTTGCTGCCGCCCCACCCCGCCATGATGATAGTTGCATTTAGGATCATGGATTTACACCTGGGTGGGACTTTGGATGATGAAATTGAAGGACAAGTTAGGTGACTTAACCAAGGCCACATCTGTTTAAAATACCAGAGCCAGAATTTGCATCTGAATCCAGTTCTCTTTCCATTGTAAAACATGATCTGAGTAAGTGAATAATGGCAAAAGGGTGATATGAACTCAGTAATGCTCCTACTTGAAAAAAAAATAGTAAAACAAATATACAAGTCATCGTTTTTATATGTTCTCTAGGAGGCATATTGACTCTATCGTCCCCAGGGTGGGAGTGGGGGGGGGGGTACGAGGCCCACAGATTGGGAACCATGAAGCTAGTTCAACTCATCCTCGTCCAAAATCTCATATAAGCATGGATTAGACCAGAGGGCTCTTGATTTCCAACCCAGCTGTAAGGTTCTATGTTCTCTATCGTCCCTGACTGGACTTGCGATCATGTGGACGATAAGGTTTTGTAAGAAGAACTCGTTAAGATTTCTGGGAATTATGTATAGAGTTAGTGCTTTTATTGCTTATAAGAGGCAATATAGAATAATAAATAGTATGTAGAATATGGAATCGGGAGACTCGGATCAGACTTGTGCCTCTGACACTGATTAGCCATCTGATCTTGGGCAGATCACTCAACTTCTCCATATCTCAGTTTTCTCACCTGTAAAATGGGGGTATTAATACCTGTAGTACCTATCTCATCTAATATGTACTTAATTCAAAGGATGTTACCGAGTGCCTACTGTGGGCAAGACTTTATGCCAGGTGCTTGGAGATGAGTGAGAAGATAACAAAGAAGCATAAAAATTTGTGTTTTCCAGAGCAATCTAGCTTCTAGTTTCATTAGATAATAACCACTTACGTTACCAATGACCTCTTAATTGTCAAAGCAGATGGCCTTTTCTCAGTCTTCATCCTTCTTGACTGTTCAGTACCATCTAACACTCTTAATCACTACCATTCTCCAAGTATCCTCTCCTCCCTGAGATTTTGGTGAAACTGGTCTCTCCTTCTACATTTCTACCTTCTTTCTCAGTTTTCTTTGCTAGGTCATCATTCCCATCCCATCCCCTAATCATAGATGTCACCTAAGGCTCTGTCCTGGGTCCTCTTGTCTCTCTATACTTTTTTTCTTATTCTTGTCATCAGCTCTTAAGGGTTCAACTTTTATCTCTATGCAGATGACTCCTAGACCCAAGGAGTGTTTGCAAACTGTTAAATTTTCAATGTGAGCATTTATGCCTTAGATAACAGGAAATGCTATGAATCAGGGCTTGATTTATTGTTTTGTTGACTTAAGATGGAGTGATGGAGAAAATGTTAATGATGCTAATTGAATTTATGTGGGTCTCTCTTTTGGGAAGACTGGTTTGCTAGCACTGCCCTGCTCAGACTTTTACATACAACCCTCTATAAGCTCCAGTCCCACATCACCAGATGCCATTTAGATTACCTGTACATATTTCACACTCAACATTTCCAAAACTAACTCATCACCTTCCCTCTTCCCCATGACGCAATTCTCCCTTAGACTTCAATGTCTGCATCTTACCCAGATTTGCAGCCTTGGAATCATCTTTAACTCTTCTCTCTCCAACTCTTCTCGCACACCCCCCTCTTCCAACATTGACAGTTTCCAAGTCTTGTTGATTCAGCCTCCACAATGTCTCTGATATCCATCCCATTCTCTACTGTCACATGACCATTACTGTCATTCAGGCTCTCATCTCCTCTCAACTGCCTGATTGCAATAGGCTCCTAATATTCTTCAGGCTTCTAGTCTCTTTCTTCTCCAATCCATTCTTCATGCACCTGCCTAATCCTTCTAAAGCACAAGAGCCTTCCACGCCTCCCTATTGCCTCTAGGATAAAGTACAAACTCTTCAACTTACTCCACGTTACTTCTCTTCATACTCTTTATTATCCCCAAACTCAGCATTTCATCTATCTCTTAGTACAGTATCTGGCATACAATGGGTGTTTAATAAATGCTTGTTGACTTGGCCTCTGTGCCTTTGCATAGGCTGACCCCATGTTTAGAATGTTCTCCCTCCTTACTGATACCTCTTAGAAACCCTAACTTCCTTCGAGGTTCAGATCGTGCGTTATCTCCTATGGAAAGCTGCTTCTGATCCTCCCAGATTTCTGTGCTTTCTCTGTCCTTTAATCATCATTAGTAAACATCTATGTCGACATGTAGCATTCTCCTCCTAGTAGAATGTAAGCTCCTTGAGGGCTAGAAATTTAAAATTTTTATCCTATCCTGAATCCCAGTATCTTGCACAGAGAAGACACCTGAGAAATGCTTCTTGGAGCATTTTAAATCTATTTAAGAGAATGTCACACACAGGCATAGAAATAACAATAACGTATGGAAGCTGATTTCAAGTATCACATAAATTAATCCTTCTGGGCAATGAATGTTGTAGATGCTGTAGTTCTCAGATGATTACTGGAGACCTTTCCAGCTCTAACATGCTGGGATTCTGTGAGTTCAGAAGACGGGGACATCTCTGTTGACTATAGAAATCAGGGACAGCTTCATGGAACAAGATGGATTTGAATTGGACATTCAAGGATGGGCAGTTTTTCTATAGGTAGAGATGAGGAAGGGTTATCTTAGGAGAAGTAAAGGGGGTGACTAAAGGGTGGGAAATGCCCAAGAGTTTAGGAGAAAATGAGTAGACTAGGTTGAGGAGAGAGGAGTGAGTTTGTTTAGAAGCACAATGGGAGACTGAGGCTAGAAATATAGTTTAGGAACAGGTTTCAGACCAGGTGAAAAGACTGAAGAGATTCAGTGGAAGGAACCAGGCATATTTATCCTGGAGAAGAAAAGACTTGGGGGATGGCTGCTCTCAAATATTACAAAGACTGTCTTATGGAAAAGGGATTACATTTGTGGGTGGAAATGTCTGAGAGGTAGATATGGACATGCAGTAAGGAAATACTTAGGGCAGCTAGGTGGCAGTGGATAGAGTGCCAGATTAAAATAAAACTGGAAAATAGTTAATAGAATACATAAAAATACAATACAACATAATGTTCATTGGTGTTTTTCTAGTATGCAGTCTGCAGAGCTGCAGTTTCCATTTGAATTCGATACTACTGGTTTATACATAATGTTATGAGGACTTGAAGTAGGAAGGCATGGTAGGTATAGAAAAGGAGGGAAGGATGAGAAAAATCTTAGGGAGAAGTAGCCCAAAAAAACATGGTCATTGGTTAGTTGGGAGAAGAGAAGGAGACTTTGCAGGTGACTCTGGATTCTAGCCTAATCAGGATGATTAGCATCTTGAGCATAACTTGAGAGGTCAGGAAAAAGAGCTGGCTTTGGGAAAGACAAGGAGTTCAGTTTTAGGTGTGTGGAGTCCAAGGAGAAGTATACTGTGAGCAGTTAGAAATACAAGATTGGAGCTTAAGAGAGAGAAAGGTCAAGGGCTAGAGATAACACAAGAATCATCTGCATTGAGGTGAAAGTTGAAACTGTCAGAATAGATGAGTGTTTTCTGAAGGAGAAAGCATAAAGAGAGGAAGGTAAGAGCTAAGGATGGAATTCTGTTGTGGGTTTTTTAACTAACAACTTAGTTAATTTTATTAAATTTTTTAAAAATTATTACCTATTTATTTTTAACATTAGTTTATTTAACAGTTAGAGTTCAGAATTCTCTCTCTCCCTCCTTCCATCCCTCCCCCACCCAGTGTGAGGGTAAGAAATGTGCTCTCAATTATATATGTGAAATCATGCAAAACATATTTCCATGTTAGCCATGTTGCAAGAAAAATAAAGTTGGAAAATTGTGCTTCTATCTATATTCAGACTCCATTGGTTCTTTCTCTGGAGGTGAATAGCATTTTTCACCATAAGTCCTTTGGGATTGTTTTGGATCATTGTATCAATCAGAATAGCTAAGTCATTCACAGCTGATCATCGTAGAGTATTGCTGTTGCAATGTTCTCCTGGTTCTACTTAGTTCACTTTGCATCATCTCCTTTGAGTATTCCCAAGTTTTTCTGAAACTATTCTGCTTGTCATTTCTTATAGCACAAATAGTTTTCCATCATAATCACATACCACAACTTATTAGTCATCCCTCAATTGATGGGCATCCCTTCAATTTCCAATTCTTTACCACCACAAAAAGAGCTACTATAAATATTTTTGTACATAGAGGTCCTTTTCCATTTCTTTGATCTCTTTTAGATACAGACCTAGTAGTAGTATTGCTGGGTCAGAGGGTATGCAGTTTTATAGTCCTTTGGGCATAATCCCAAATTGCTTTCCAGAATAGTTGGATTACTTCACAACTCCGCAACTCCCTTAGTGTCTTGATTTTTCTATATCCCTTCTAACATTTGGTACCTCAGAGTTGTTTTAATTTGCATTTCTCTAATCAATAGTGGGCAGATAGGTGGCACAATGGATAGAATGGAGTCAGAAGGACCTGAGTTTAAATCCAGTCTCAGACACTTACTAGCTATGTAACCCTGGGTCTGTCACTTCACCCTGTTTGCCTCAGTTTCCCCACCTGTAAAATGAGCAGGAGAAGGAAATGGCAAACCACTCCAGGATCTTTGCCAAAAAAAACCCAAGTAGGGTCACAAAAAGTTGGACATGACTGAAAACGACTAAACGACAAATAGATAGTGATTTAGAACATACTTTCATAGGACTATAGATAGCTTTTTTGAAAACTGCCTGTTTTTATTAAGGATGGAATTTTGAAGGGTGCCAATAGTTGGCAGGTGGGAAGGCTATAAGAAAAGGAGCAGTCAGAAGGTGAAGTATGGGCTTCATAAAGGCCCTACTAAAGTTGCATTTCCTCCAGACAGCCTTCCTCAACTACTTGTGTTCACACTGATCTCTCCTTTCCCCAAAGTCCCATTGCGCACACAGTTCAGCCCCTAACTTCTCTGGAAATTTTCCCCATGTGTTACTTTTGTCCCATCAAGATTATAAATTCTTTTTGATGGCAGAAAAATATCTCATACAATATTCCTTTTACATTCCCATCATCACCCAATTCTGTAAGTCAAACTTAATGACTGGCAATATGCAAAACAGATCATACCCTTTGACCCAACAATATCCTATAATCCTATGATTGGCACAGTGCCTAGGACATAGTAGGCACTTAATAAATGCTTGCTAATTGATTGGTAGTGGATGCTGTTCTGGTAGACTTGACTGACACAGCAATGCTGTATCTTGGGCAGGTATTAATTGCAGTAGGAGCAAAGCTCTTCCTCGCTCAGAGGTTTTGCTGATGTGTCTTCCCACATAAAGCCGGAAGTGGACAATTAGAGGTAGGTAGGAATCATACCATACTGGTCTTTCAGAAGTAGGTGTTTAAATTGGCATGAGGCATATTGTAGAGGGCCAGCTCTGAGAAAGTTCATTCTGGGATATAGATACAGGCCAGGTTTTCCCTGGGGCCTGTTCTTGCCCTTGGGCTGATAACTTGGCACATGGGCTCTCCATACCCCACCTCCACATATGCGTGCTGTTTAGGATGAAGGCTCTCCAAGCCTCCTTGGTATACACATGCTCTCTCCAATACCCCCACGCACAGTGCTAAACAGTACCTGTGGGCTGTTAACACAATATTGTTTACGGCAAAAGGGAACAAAGCATGAAGAAGTCATGCATTATAACAAATGCCTCTCAGGTGGACTTGTTGATTCTGCTTGCCTATCTTTCCCTCTGCATAATAAACGGAGCTGTCCTTTACTCTTCCGCCTAGCCCATATTTTCTTTTCACTCTCCCGGCATTCGGCCATCTTCCGGCCATTTCGGCACCACAGGCACTGGAGGCAACTGGCACCCAAATGAGGGCAAACGGACCCGAGGTGGACACTCGGAGCAAACAAACCCAAAGCAGACAGACCCAAGGCAAACACAGATTCAAAGCAGACGAACCTGAAGCAGACAGATTCGGAGGACAGAGACTCTAAAAGAGTCAAGTCTCCCCCAGTAGAGGCCCTGGAAACAAAAAACGAAAGGAGCACTCCGGTTGACATATTCAGTCGACCAATGTATAAGGGCGATAATCTTTTCCGTGATTTCTTTTCACTCTCCCTGACATTCAGCCACCTCTGGCCATTTCAGCACCACAGCTGCTGGTGGCAACATATCAATGAGTTGCCTCTAGAAAGAATAACAGACACTCATCCATATCTCTAAGGTTGTCAAATTTATGGGCATACAGTTGGGCAAAATAATTCCTAATTATTGTTTTGATTTCCTCTTCATTAGAGGTAAACTCACCCTTTTTCATTTTTGATACTGGTAATTTGATTTTCTTCTTTCTTTTTTTTAATCAAATTGGCCAAAGGTTTATCAATTTTATTGGTTTTTTTCATAAAACCAGCTCTTTGTTTTATTTATTAATTCAATAGTTTTCTTGGTTTCAATTTTATTAATCTCTCCTTTGATTTTCAGTATTTCTAATTTGGTATTTAATTGGGGGTTTTCAATTTGCTCTTTTTCTAGCTTTTTCAGCTGTATGCTCAGATCATTGATCTCCTTTTTCCCTATTTTATTCATGTAAGCATTTAGGGATATGAAACTTCCCCTAAGAACTGCTTTTGCTGCATCCCATAAGTTTTGGTATGTTGTTTCATTATTGTCATTCTCTTGAATGAAGTTATTAATTGTTTCTCTGATTTGTTCTTTGGCCCACTCATTCTTTAGAATTAGATTATTTAGTTTCCAATTAGTTTTTAGCTTATTTTTCCATGGTTCTTTATTAAAAATGATTCTTACGGCATCATGATCTGAAAAGGATGCTTCGACTACTTCTGACTTTCTGCACTGGATTGTGAGGTTTTTACACCCTAGTACATGGTCAATTCAGAAAAGGAAGTAAAATTTCTAAATAATCCCATCTCAGAAAAAGAAATTGAGCATGCCATCAATGAACTCCCTAGGAAAAAATCTCCAGGGCCAGATGGTTTTACATGTGAATTCTATCAAACATTTAAAGAACAACTAATTCCAATACTTTGTAGACTATTTGGGAAAATAGGGGAAGAAGGAGTCCTACCAAATTCTTTTTATGACACAAATATGGTACTAATACCCAAACCAGGTAGAGTCAAAACAGAGAAAGAAAATTATAGACCAATTTCTCTAATGAATATTGATGCAAAAATTTTAAATAAAATATTAGCAAAAAGATTGCAGCAACTCATCACGAGAATAATACACTATGACCAGGTAGGATTTATTCCAGGAATGCAAGGCTGGTTCAATATTAGGAAAACTATTAGCATAATTGACCATATCAACAACAAAACTAGCAGAAACCATATGATCATCTCAATAGATGCAGAAAAAGCCTTTGACAAAGTACAACACCTATTCCTATTAAAAACACTAGAAAGCATAGGAATAAATGGAACCTTCCTTAAAATTATAAATAGCATCTACCTAAAACCATCGACAAGCATTATTTGTAATGGGGATAAGCTAGATGCATTCCCAATAAGATCAGGGGTGAAACAAGGGTGTCCATTATCACCCCTATTATTCAATTTGGTACTGGAAATGTTAGCTGTAGCAATAAGAGAAGAAAAAGAAATTGAAGCAATTAGAATAGGAAAAGAAGAAACTAAATTATCACTTTTTGCAGATGATATGATGATTTATTTAGAGAATCTTAGTGAATCAACTAAAAAATTACTTGAAATAATAAACAACTTTAGCAAAGTTGCAGGATATAAAATAAACCCACGTAAATCCTCAGCATTCCTATATATTACTGACAAAGACAGAAAGATAAATTCCATTCAAAGTTAGTGTAGACACTATAAAATATTTGGGAGTCTATTTGCCAAGACAAACCCAGGGCTTATGTGAACATAACTATGACATACTTTTCACGTGAATAAAGTCAGATCTAAATAAATGGAAAAATATCAGTTGCTCATGGTTAGGCCGAGCTAATATAATAAAAATGACAATTTTACCTAAATTAATCTATCTATTCAGTGCCATACCAATCGAACTACCAAAAAATTATTTTACTGAGCTGGACAAAATTATAACAAAATTCATCTGGAAAAACAAGAGGTCTAGAATATCTAGGGTATCTAGTGAAAAGAAATGCTAGAGAAGGTGGCCTAGCCATACCAGATATTAAACAGTACTACAGAGCAGCAGTCATCAAAACTACCTGGTACTGGCTAAGAAACAGGGGTGTGGATCAGTGGAATAGGATAGGGACACAAGATGGAGAAGTCAACAACTATAGCAATCTACTTTTTGATAAACCCAAAGAGGCCAGCTTCTGGGCCAAGAATTCACTATTTCACAAAAACTGCTGGGAAAACTGGAAAAGGGTAGGGCAGAAACTGGGCATAGACCAATATCTTACACCATATACCAGAATAAAGTCAAAATGGGTTCATGATCTAGGAGTAAAGGCTGATACTATAAGTAATTTGGGAGAGCAAGGAATAGTTTACTTATCAGATTTATGGAAAAGAAAAGAATTCATGACCCAAAAACAGATAGAGAGCATTACAAAATGCAAAATGGATAATTTTGATTATATTAAATTGAAAGGTTTTTGTACAAAAAAAGCCAATGCAACAAAAATTAGGAGGGAAGCAGAAAATTGGGAGAAAATCTTTGCAACTAGTATCTCTGATAAAGGCCTCATTTCTAAAATATACAGGGAACTGAGCCAAATATATAGGAATACAAGCCATTCCCCAATTGAGAAATGGTCAAAGGATATGAACACGCAGTTTTCAGAGGCATATGAAAAAATGCTCTGAATCACTACTGATTAGAGAAATGCAAATCAAAACAACTCTTAGATACCACATCTCTCCTGTAAGATTGGCTAAAATAACAAAGCAGGAGGATGATAAATGCTGGAGAGGATGTGGGAAAATTGGAACATTGTTACATTGCTGGTGAAGTTGTGAGATGATCCAGCCATTCTGGAGAGTAATTTGGAACTATGCCCAAAGGGCCATAGGAATGTTCATACCCTTTGACCCGGCAATACCACTTCTAGGTTGTATCCCAAAGAAATCACACAAGAGGGAAAGGGACCCATATGTACAAGGATATTCATAGTGGCTCTCTTTGTGGTAGCCAAGAATTGGAAATCAAAGGGTTGCCCATCAATTGGGGAATGGCTGAACAAGCTGTAGTATATGAAGGTAATGGAATACTGTTGTGCCATAAGAAATGGGGACGATACGGACTTTGTAACAACCTGGAAAAACCTACACGACATAATGCTGAGTGAGTGGAGCAGCGCCAGGAGAACATTGTACACAACCACAGATATATGGATTCCGTGAGGACCAACCCTGACAGACTTCGCTCTTCTCAGCAACGCAAGGTGCAAGGACAGCTCCAGGGGACTCACGATGGGGAATGCTATCTTCATCCAGAGAAAGAACTGTGAAGTTTGAACGCAGATTGAGACACACTACATGCTCGCCTTTTTTGCTTCTCTTTTGTTTTTGTTTTTGTTTTTTTTTGGTTTTTTTTTTGGTTCTGTTTCTTCTTTCTCCTGATTCATTCCACTGGTCATAATTCTTCTCCACAACTTGACTAGTGTATAAATTAATTCAATGCGAAGTTATACATGGTAGTTATATGAGCTTCTATGCCGTCTTGGGGAGGGAGTGGGGAGGGAGGGGAGAAAATCTGGAACTCAAAATTATGTAGAACTGTGTGTGGTAAACTAAAAATTAAAAAAAAATATATTTAAAAAAAAGAAAGAATAACAGACAAGCAAGACCACTTTGAAAGTTAGATTTTGAACTTATTAGATATTCAAAAATAAAAGTAAGCTGTACAAAATAGAGATCTTCAGTTTCATATAGAATCTTTCTTTTTCTATTTGACTATATATGTGAAAATGACCATTTTACCTTGTGTTTTCTAGGAACAAAAACTATTTAAGTGTTAAAAAAGTAGCTGCTTCATCCTCATTTAGGGCGATCATTGGGTCCCTTGTACACAGCAATATAGCCTCCATTGCCCCCATGCTCAGGTTTGCTATAGAACCATTCCTTAACCTCTCCTATTTTCATAAGTGCATCGACCTAGTTAATTAATTCAGCAGACAGCATCTGATATGCCTGATGGGTCTTAACATGCCCTCATAAATGGTTGTATGTGAGAACAGGCATCAATAAAACTTCTTCCATCAGTCCTAATCCCAAAGGAGAGAACCTTTGATTACTCAGTCCTATTCTTTCTAGGCTCCAACCACTCAGTTGGACACAGGGCCACTGCCTAGGAATCATTGTAGATAAATATCTTATTTACCTCATTCCTCAAGACTCTCATATGTCAGCTGTATGCTAGCCCACTGGCAGGCTTTCTAGGATCCCTCATCTCTCAGGCTATATCCTACCTATACCAGTTAATGGCTACTGAAGCCCAATTGCTATCTCTCCGTTGTAGTGAGTAAAGTCATTAGTAAGCCAGGTGAAACAATATTTCTCAGGAGCCAGATCTTCATAGGTGAGGACCAATTGGGCTAGCAGAGGAAGAGGGTCATTGGGACTTGGATTGGAGGCCTTAGTCTCTGGCAGAGTTGCAACCTGATTGTGAAAGACACTAAAGGACTCCAGAATGTGATATTGAATATACCATTTCAATTTAACAATCGAAGACTAGTGTGTCCTACCCATCTTGTTAGAGTGACCAGCTTGTATCGCCCAACTCAAAGCAATTCTGGGTAAATTCTGAGGATGGTATGACCTTGTTACCCATTCAGTAACAACTGAGGTTGACTAGAACATGCATGAATGCTTTTCAAAATGGTATAGTAAGTGGCTGCCTTGGGAAAGATGTGGTTGTAGAAATATAGTGGATATTTGATTTGGCCACCCTTAGGTTCTTGCCAATGGCTGTTCTCAGCCTGGCCTTTAAAATGGACAGAAAATTTCCCTCCCCGCCCCTCCAAGTGGGCCTCGTATAGTGTCATAAGGGCCCTAGACGATGCTGGATGGCCCTTTTTAAGTCTTCCAGGGTATAGCATGCTTTAGACCACATTTACAGGAAGCAGACTTCCTAATAACTGGGTAACTGGGGCCCCTCAGGATACCTAGGTGGGGGATATGGGTTCTCTAAAACTGTCCAGAGAGTTCAATACCTCTGAGCTCCTCTTTTATATCATAGGGAAGCAAGCGTCAGAATATTATTCCAGACTTTGTCCAGAATTATCTGGGAACTCACATCCACTGTGTTGCCCAAAACTTAACTGAGTAAATTAGACTCTGCCATTTTTAGGGTTAATTTCCTGCTCCTTGTCTTTCATATGGGCCAACATCCAATTAGATGCCTCCGCAATTGTGGCCTCATCCAACCTATTTAACATCATCTCATCAATGCTTGTACCACTTATCCTGGACTTGGGCTGTCTAGTTCACTATACTGATGAGGTTAAGAGTAGAAGAATGGGTAGACATTATGACTTTGTCCAGTTCTTTCTAGTCCACTGTAAGCCACCAAGTGCAATACTCCTTCCTCATCTTGCCATGCTCCATTTGCTGTACAGAGAATTGATATAGGAAAATACTCCATAATATAATAACAATAATGCTGTCATAGCAAACAATTTTGAAAGACATACAATGACTAACCATGATTTCAGAGGACTGATGAGTGTGTTGGTAACCAAAAATGGGCTCCTTATCACTTAGTCAACAAGTGCCCTTGACTAGTTTGGCTTTTTCCCCTGAACTGAATGCTGTTTGTATGTTGGACTGGAATAAGCTTGTCGGCCCCTTCACCTTGCTTCCCTTGCTTAAGCTGATTGAAAGAACCTGTGCTTTCCTGGTCAACCCCTTCACCTTGCTTAAGCAGATTGAAAGAACCTGTGCTTTCCCTGGCATACCTTACACCCCCACAGAAGCCGGATGGTTAAAAACAGCTTCCGTTGGAGCCAGAGGCTGCTACAGCTACAGCTACAGCCACAGCCGAAGCTGAAGCAGAAGCTGCCAGTAGCAGAGATGACCTACGGGAGGAAGCTGAACAAGGACTTGAAGCCAGTGGGTAATCTTTTTACCATAGAGGGGGAAGTATGATTTTGCTTTACCATCATGCTTCTCTGTAGCCTCCTGGTTACTCTTGTGAGGCGTACTTATTGGGCCTGGAAGCTTTTGATCAATATATCAAAATGGGGATGCTGGTTCATGGGTTGGTTACTGTGGAGCCTAAATATATGCTTTGATTCTTCTGCCTCCTACTTTGAGAGTTTCTTATATCCAGCGGTTCCGAACCTTTCAGACATATATACGATCCTCTTTGAGATTATAAACTCTGCCCTCCTAATACAGTTCTTTCTAGTCCACTGTAAGCCACCAAGTGCAATACTCCTTCCTCATCTTGCCATGCTCCATTTGCTGTACAGAGAGTTGATATAGGAAAATACTCCATAATATAATAACAATAATGCTGTCATAGCAAACAATTTTGAAAGGTATACAATGACTAACCATGATTTCAGAGGACTGATGAGGAAGTATGGGACCTTGGCTGGGGGGGTGTTGTTCTTCATGCTCACAGAGGACCAAAATGACATCATAATGTCAGGGTCAATATACAATGTGTCCAACAGTGGCTGATCAGACCAATACAAATTCGGAAGGCTCCACCACAAGTCAGGCACCATATGAACATTTGGAATGGAGATGTCTCTAAATTTACACATCTCACATTTCTTTTGAGCTGTTGCAGTTCTTCTTTGCTCACAGAGCACAGCACTTTCTTTGACACAGGCATGCCATGCTGGGTGGTCCTGTGCCACTGTCTCCCAAGTCTCACAATCTATTCCAAAGTTCTCCAGAGAGACCTTGAGAATGTCCTTCTATCCCTTTCCCTGACATCCATGTGAGCATTTGCCTTGTGTGAGTTCTTCATAAAATAGTCTTTTAGGCAAACAAATATTTGGCATTCTGGCTACTTCACCAGCCCATGGGAGAGTTAGTTGTGTTCTCTGCAGTAGTTTGAATACTTAGAAGCTCAGCTCAAGAAGCAATCTCAGTGTCCAGTACCTTATCTTGCCAGATGATCTTCAGAACCTTCCTAAGACAATTCAAATGGAAACAATTCAGTTTCCTGGCATGGCACTGGTATACTGTCCAGGTTTCACAGGCATACAACAATTAGGTCAGCACAATGGCTCTGTAGATTTTCAGTTTGGTAGGCAACCTCATACCTCTTCTCTCCCACCCTTTCCTTTGGAGCCTCCCAAGCACTGAGCTAGCTCTGACAATGCATGTGTAAACCTCATCTTCTATGTGTACATCCCTGGGGTTGGAGGTCAGGGGGAGGGGGATCCTCTCCCGTCATCATGACCTATGTCTTGCCACTGGAGCCAGATGACTCTGGAAAAGAGAAGGAGGCTGATGACTTTGCACTGCTTCACTTAAATCCAATTCACTTGCAAGTCAAGACATCACCCCCCTGCCCCGATGTCATTGCATGTCTTTGAGAACAAAGGACAAACAAAACAAAATCCCTAGAAGGTGTACTGCCAAAATGAATGAACTTATTTATAGTATTCGAAATCTCTCCATTTCCTATAATCAATGGCGCAGTGCTGAAGTCCTGAACATCGGAAGCCAAGAGAGGAAAGTGGGGAAGAGAGGATTGTTTTGGAGGAAAAACAATGAATTCTCTTTTAGAGTTTGAGTTTGAGATGGTTATGAGATATCCAATTTAGAAAATCCAAAAGGCACTTAGCAATGCCGGACTGAAGCTCTAGAGATAGATTAGGCCTAGATATCTAGATCTGGGAATCATCTGTATGAAGATGATAATTGAACCCACAGAAACTGATAAAGTCACTAAGTGAGCAAATATAGAGGGAAAAGAGAAATGGACCTAAGGAAGTGGCTTGGTGGATAGCCACAGTTAGTGGGTATGAATTGTATGAAGATCCAAGAAAGAAGACTGAAAAAAAGCATTAGGACAGGCAGGAGGAGAACCTTGAAAGAACAGTGTCACAAAAATCTAGAGAGGAAAGAACATCTAGGAGGTGATTTATAGCATCAAAAGTTGCAAAGAGGTCAAGAAGGATGAAAACTGAGAAAAGGCCATTAGATTTGGCAATTAAGAGATCACTGGTAACTTTGGAGAGAGCAGTTTGAGTTGAATGATGAGATCAGAACATACCATAGAAGGTTTAGAAGAGAGTGAAGCAGGAAGTGTAGGCATCATGGATAGATAGATGGACATTTCAAGTAGTTTAGCTGAAAAGGGAAGTCAAAGCAAGGCAACGGCTAATCGGGATGGTATAATTTAGTGAGTTTTTTAAAGATGGAGGAGATTTGAGCACTTTTGTAGGTATCGGGGAAGGAACAAGTAGTCAGGAAGAGAATAAGGAGAGACAGAGAGAGAGAGAGACAGAGAAAGAGAAAGAGAGACAGAGAGAGAATGAAAGTGGGTTTTAAAATCTTACAGAATATGGGATAGAATAATGGATATATGTGGAAGGATATATATGGATGGAATTGTGTGTATCTACATCCATAAAGATAAAATTTCCTTGCAGCCACTTCCCCAATGGGAGTTGGCAAGGGAGGGAGGAAGTCAAGTTCCTTAAAGAAATGGGTTTAATAGACTGGAGGGGAGAAAGGGATGAGCTTTACCACACCTTAGGACCAGCCTTCATGAGAGGGGGCACAACACTTAGACAGGCATACCTCAGAGATGTTATGGGTTCAGTTCCAGATCACTGCAATAAAGCAAATATCATAACAAAGTGAGTCATGAATTTTTTTGGTTTCCCAGTGCATATAAAAGACTAGTGGTATTGATGGTCACTGCTAAATTTTTAATAAAATTATTTCTAGATTAAAAACGATTTTTAAAAAATAACTTTTTGTGTCTTGGTATATCTGCCTCTGACTCATATTCCTAGAATTCAGCACTTGAACAAATCAGCTGTTTCCTTTGCTAAACCCTAATTAGATAATGACAGATGTCCCTGGTGTCATTGTACAAACATTAATGCTTATCCAAGCATGGTCAGCTGTGGTGCATAATTCCCATTGGGCCATTTCTTAATGTTATCAACTGATTAGTACAGAAGGCTTGTGATATTTTGCTGATTCATGCTGTTTGAACCTGTACAAAAAGCCCACATACGAACCCAGGCCTTGGGTCACCTCAAGATGGACAGCAATTGAGTACCTGTGCCTAGCAACCTTTTACATGATGAATGTTCCTATGGCATCTCTCCTTCCACACATGCCAACTTTCAGGAATCCTGAGATCCAGAAGTCATCATATGGCAGATGTTATACCTTCTCCTGTCAAATAAACAGCTTGCTCCAATAGACTTGTGGTGAATTTGCTAATCTCTTCCTTGGCTCCAGCTTCAATAATGAGGCAGGTTGTCCAAATGGACACAGTGTGGTACTGTAGTAAGCAGGATTTGAGCAAAGAGATTCTGCAGGAGGAAATAAAGCAAAAGTGTTAAAAACAGGTACAGAGTTAGGAGCAGGGCATTGGGGAAGGGACGGCTTTCACACTCCATGTTAGAGGAACACTGTTGCCAGACCTCTCATTCAGAGATTTCCACCATGACTCTATAAGATGATGAGAATTGTCTCACTGGTGGGGAAGGGGCTGTTTAAACAGTGGGCAATATAGAGCAGGACAGATGATAGCCAGAATTAAAGGACAGTGGGGTGACCACAGCTCAATCCTTTAGCTAAGCTAGCCAAAGAAAAGACAAAGGTGAAATCAGAGGCTGAGCAAGCTAAGGGAAAAAAATAAGATTGCTAAGGCAGCTTTAAGGACAGAACCATCTGGGAATGGGCCAAGAGAAAAAGGCTGAGGAGTGGCTCTACTGTTTGGAATCGAATGTAACCATAGAGCTAATTCAAAGTCCCATCAACCAATCCATCAACAGGCATTTATTAAGTGGCTACTGTGCATCTGGCATTGTTCTAGATGCTGGAGATGGTTCAAGTTCATGCTCTTATAAGGAAGAAAAGGGACCCTAACCCATCATACAGGGCTATGGTTAATAGCACCAGATTTTTTCAAACCTTCATCTGTGGAAAACCCCTTTACTGTGTACCTCTCTCATACTGACAGTATCAAGCTCACCCAATAGTTAAAATAGGTTATCTCAACCACCCTGAAGAGATCAAGGGCAAACAAGAGACAAGCAAAATAGACTTACAATGATTTGGCTAAATGATTTTTATAAGCTGGCAAAATATTGAGACCTTGGCTTCTTGGTGTCTATGACCAATAGGAGAATGCTCTTAGCTTGATTAGGCAGAAGTAATCACCTCAGGAACCCTCCCTGGAGATATTGCCTTGGATGCCACTCTTTTTTCCATTAAATTTTATTACTTTTTCAGTTTTCAAACATTTATTTTTTTCTCCCTCCCATCCACTGCCACCTAGAAAATCAAACCAAAAACCAAACTCTGTAACAAATATGCATGGTCAGGCAAAACAAACTCTCCATATCTTCATAGCCATTCTGAGGGTTGTGCCTCTTGGTGCTGACTAAAGGCTTTATTGTCGGAGAAGCTGGCATACCAAGGACACTGACAGACAATGGAATTTAATGGAAGCAGAGTTATTGCTCTCTGAGCAAAGAGGATGGTGGGTGCCACACTTGAAGAGCATCTTGAGAATGGTCAATATGGGGGTTAAATGAAATGCTGCTCATCACCTCTGTCAATTATAAAATTGCTCCCAGGCTTCCAGAAGAGCATGGTGTTCTCTACCCTCTAGAGAGCCAGAGAGAAGTCATATGTATATGTCATATATAAGGCATGCACATGTCATATTGTTTATTTCAAATAAGATAATATTTGCGAAGTGCTTAGCACAGTGCCTGACATATAGTAGGCATTTAATAAATGTTTATTTCATTCTATTCTGTATATTTAGGAAAAGTGGAAAAATGTATTTGGGCAGAGAGAGGTATTCTTCAATGCTCATGGCCGAACAAAAACTCTTGTCTCTTAGGGTGGGGTTGGGGGGCGTGGAGCAGATACAGCCCCCTGGAATATACAGCAGAGACTTCTTTGATTGTTGAACCATGGCATGTCAAGGGAAACTATAGATGGTTATCTTTATGGACTTATAGCTGTATTTTCAATCATTTCTAACACTTTAAATCTGGGGCAGTATAAACAAGTCTTTAATTTTTAAAGATTTGATACTAAAATCAATGAAAAACAGAAAATCATTTCGCATTTGTTCTAAGTTGTTCATCATCCTTATTGTAGCTTAAAAAATAAGAAAGAATGCTAGCCAACAAACATTTGAGACCTGTGCCAAGCCAGGCTTCAAGCACCACGGCACTAGTAGGTTCTTCTGGCATAGTAGTTCTTTACTGTGAAATGTGGGAATCCTTAAGAACTTATTTTATTTGTAGTGGTCCTAAGAACACAACACTTTTCCTGTAACACTCTTATGTCCAATGTTGTTAATTTCTTCCTGTGTATATATTCTGCACATCTAGATGCACTTAGTATACTTAGAAAAATGATAATTTCTAGAGAAAACTGAGATGGCAAAGAGAAAACTTGAGGATTCTTAAATACAAATGCAATTTTGAGGAAGACTTTAATATTATCCAACTATTCTTCTCAAAAAAAAGTTCATCAAAGAAATCAGAATTTTATTAGAATATTTGACATGTGCTTCTACAATGGCATCTTACTACTTCAGGGAACAGATGAGGATCGCTCAAAGTCCTGACAGAGGGAATAGATCAGTGAGACACCATAGAGGATAGCTCTATGTGGCTGAACATACCCCAAGGTTCCTGTTTGCTATCTTGCTGCCCTTGGGAGAACTTCCAATCCACTGTTTGATTCAGGCACCAAAGAGGGGGAAGGAGAAAGTAGGGAGCACAGAGGCAAAGTCATATGGAGATTTCCTATAATTGTTCAATAATTTAGAGAGGTATTTCCTTTTCATACCCCTAGATCAATTGAGGCAGCTAGGTGGCACAGCGGATAGAGCACTAGACCTGGAGTCGGGAAGACACGAGTTCAAATCTGGTTCCAGGTACTTACTAGCTGGGTGACCCTGGGCAAGTCACTTACCCTATGCCTGTCTCAGTTTTCTCAATTGTAACATTGAGATAACAATAGTCCCTATATCCTACAGGTTTTGGGAGGATCAACTGAGATATTTGAAAAGCACTTTGGAAGACTTAAAGTGCTATATCAATTTCTAGCTATGATGATGATGACGATGACAATGAAGATGACTCAGACAATGATGACGATGATGATGATGATGACAGTGATGTTGAATTTGGAGCCAGTGCCACCATGCCATGAATAGCCCATGAAGCTTAGGCTATGGGAGGGAAGCAGCCTTAAGAGTTTTCAGGTTGTTTATGCTGATGAGGAGTGAAGATACTTCACCCTTTAGACTTGGAAGCCCAGCAGAGAAGTCATCCTCATGCGCCATTGGTGAAACCATTTGGCTGGGGCTTGAGTAGAGTGCCACCTGGTGGGCAAATTATATATTATTACTCTTTTGCTGGTTAATAATTAAGTAACAACCTATTTTCTTTAGGATTGTGGAAAGCAAGACAGGAGCTAGACATGGGGCTGCAGAAGGTCAACTATATCCTGAGGTACCCAGCAAACAGGCATGACTGGCATATAAAAATACATTTGTTTCCCAAATCATGTAGAAAGGAACTTGAGAAATTATCATTTGTTTTCACTATATGCAGAAGAAATACCTTTCCTAGATCAACAGCTGACATGAAAGAATGATATTTGTAGATTATCATTCTAGTGTTTATTTAGGCACATGCATTAGTTGTATGAGGTTGGTCATTATGTTCATATTGACCTATTCTGGTGATAACAGTTACATCTAATTATTTATACAGAAAGCCATTGATTTATTAATGCATAGAACAGGGCAGTGGTCTCCAAACTTTCTTGATCACACATCCCTTTCAGTATAAAGAAGGGTGGAAGGGAAATGGTATATGAATGCTTTCTATGTAAATTTGCTTATTTAAAAGTTACAAGTATATGCTACTGCATTAATTACATTATAAAACTTAAAATAGAAAATTTAAAAGGATGAAAGAAAATGAAATATTATTTGATCCCAGAGTCAAAAGGTAGCCACTGGAATTTAATGAGTAGAAGAATGGTGTGGTCAGGTCTGTACATTAGGAAAATCAATCTGCTGAGTTGGATGAAGCACAGATTGGAAAAGGGAGAGAAATAGAACTAGGAAACCAATCTGAAGGCTAGGCAGTAATCCAAGCAAAATGTGAAGAGGCCGTGGCCTGGGGTACCTGTATGAATAAAGGGAAAAAAAACAGATGCAAGAAATGCAGAGGTAGAAACAAAATTGGTAATTGACTGGATATGTGGTAAAGGAAAATGAGAAGGGAAGGATAACATCAAGATTGTATAAATGAAAGGATGGTGGTACCCTTAACAGAAGTAGGTATATTCATAAGAAGATTAGGTTTGAGGGGAAAAGGTATTGAGTTCTGTTTTGAACATGTTGAGTTTGAGACGCCTATAGGACATCAGGTTCAAAATGTCTAACTGGTAGAATTGGCAATGCGGGACTATAGCTCAGAAGAGAGATAAGTGTTAGGTATATACATCTGGTAGTCATCTTCATAGAGATAATAGACACATGGGAGACGATGAATGCACTAAGTAAAAGAAGGACAAAGAAAAGAATGTCTTTGACAGGATCCTGCAGAATATTCACAGGAGATGGGATATGGATGATAATCCATCAAAGGAAGTTGAGAAGGAATGTTCAGAAGGAATGGGATATTTTTTTTATTATCATTTAAAACACTTTATTTATCAGTCACAGAGCTGAAATTCCAGTTCCTCTAAATCCACACAAAGGAAATCCATCAAATCTATTCAAGGAAGCTGAGAGGAATGAGAAGGAGGGAAACCAAGAGGGAGCAGTGTCCAGCCAACCATGAAAGGAGAGAGTAAATATCTAAGAAGATAGGGTGATAAGTAAGTAAGTAATGTCAAATGCTACAGAAAGGTCAAAAAGGATGAGGATGAAGAAAAGGTCATCAGTTTTGACTATTAAGAGATCCCTGGAAACTTTGGAGGGAACAGTTTCAGTCTAGTGAAGAGCCAAAGAAAACAGGGAGGTTGAGAACCTGGAAACTGGGAAGGATGGTAGGGAACATCAAGAGAGGAATGGATTTGGGGGGGAAAAGATAATGTAATCTCAATCCATCTATTCTGGTTTATCTCCTGCTGTTTACTCTTTCTTACTGAAAAAAAATGTGTGTGTGTATGTGTGTGTGTGTGTGTGTGTGTGTATGAAGGGGCAGGGAGGAACTACTCACCAGGCACTTCCTCAAGCACAGAGTCTGCCCACCTGGAGGAACCTGTGGCAACCACAGGGTGATAGGGATTTGAGAGTACCTAGGTTGGATTACGGTATATTGGCTTTTTGGGGGCTCATGCCTAGGGTAGCATCATGGGAAGGAAGAGGCAGGAAGGAGTAAATAAGGGGTGTAATGAAGTAGGTGAAGTATTCATGTAGGAGATAAACCCACAGATGACTGGGGAGGGGGGAGGGTGTGCCTCAATTCCTAATTGAAGGTTCAGATATGACTCATCTTCCCACCTTCTAATTCCTTAATCATGCACCCTCTTGGTCAAGCCATGGCCCCTCTTAGAAGTCATTCCTTGACCCATAAGAGGGTTGTATCCTCTATTTTGGAATCCACCTGACACCAATGGAACAGCAAATAGCATCCAGGATACATTTGCTAGATATAGACAGATGAAAGGGTTCCCATTGCTTGATGGAAGCAAGTCCTCTATCTATACAAATCTGATGGCAATTATATTCTGGCACATTCTAGCTACTGGATGAACTGAATAGGATGTTGATGGTCATTGCCACATAGCGTTTATAGGAACTCTTTCATTCTCCAGTTTGGGAATGCTGCCAAAATAGGCCAGGACTTCAGTTTTATTGTTGTGCAAAAGGGTAGGAAGAAAGGATATACACAGAAACATATATGGAGCAAAATTACTGTCAGTTGTTAGTAAAAGTTGAAAATGGTAGGCAGAGTGAGACCTCCAGTACCTCTAACCATATCATTTTTCCAAGGTACAAGGAAGGAGTCCAATGTCATACAGGAAGTGACAAAGCTGGGATTTTAATCCAACACCTGTGACTCCAAATCCGGCATTTTGTTTGTTGCATCAGGCTTCCCCCTGCACCCCCCAAAAAACACAGTAAAAATAACAAAAATAAAATCAAGGATTTTTATAGCAGCATCATTTTTAAGTGTAAAACACTGGTAGCGACCCAAGTAGCTAACAACAGAGAAATAAATGGTTAAATAAATTTTGGTACATCAATGTATTCAGATGTAATAATATAATTTAAATTGACAGGAATTTAATTGTGTAATACAGTTTAAATACGGAAGCATCATAAAGTAATGATGACTTCATATTGCCTCTTTTATCTGCTGGAAGACTTTATCAATAATCAAAGTTTTTACATGGAACCTTAAGCATATGTAATTGGGTCAACTAAGGTCATTCTTTTCAACTTTGAATCAACATCGTGAAAAGTGAGTCACAAGTCAACTGTAAACTTTATACCAGGAATGTGAAGGAGACAACCTGCAAAATGCAAGGGCAAATGGAATATACTGAAGAAAAAAAGCAATGGTCTTGGCATACAGAAACCAGTGCAACAATTCCTCAAAGAGTTTGGAAGCACCATGATGAACTTGGAAAAAGCCTTGGATTTGGAGCCATGAGGCTTCATTTCTGATCCAGCTCTGCCACTAACTAACTGTACGACCTTGGGCAAGTCACTTAATCTCTATAAACTTCATTTGAAACAAGCCCTGTTAACAACAGAAAGGATAGTTGATGGGGTCTGGATGAAATTTTCTCAATTTAATTCTGGAGGCTGGACTAAATTATCACAGAGGTGGCACTGTACAGAGGAAAGTACACCGGATGTGGAGATGGAAAACTTGGTTTCAGACCTAGATTTGTCACTTAGGACTTGGCCAACCTCGAAAAAGAGACTTAACCCCACTGGGTCTCAATTTCCTAATCTGTAAAATGACGAGATTGGGCTAGACAACCTTTAAAAGCCCCTTCCAACTCTAAATTCACGATCCTATGGTCTCAAAAGTGTCTTTCTCCTCTAAAATTATGATTCTAGAAACAAAGAGGAGACTGACAAACTTGGCTTAATTTACGTTCTTCAAATGGTAACATGCAAAGTCAAATCAACAAGCATTTATTAAGTGCTTACTATGTGCCAGGCGCTATGCTGATCTCTGAGGATACAAAGAAAGACAAAAACAGTCTCTTCCCTCAAAGAGTTTATCATCAATAGAGGACAGACAATATTCAAAGAACTATGTAAAAACAAGACATATATATACACAGGACAACTTGGAGTAAACCTCAAAGGGTAGACAACGGCATTAAGGAGGACCAGGAAAAGCTTCTTGCAGAAGGTGGGATTTTAGCTGCAACTTGAAGGAAGCCAGGAGGCAGACATGAGGAGGCAGAACATTCCAGGCTATGAAAATTCATGGAATCAAAAGGTGGTGTGTTGAGCAAGGACCAACAAAAAGGCCAAGGTCACTGGATCACAGTATACACAGAGGAGAGTAAGATGTAAGAAGACTGGAAAGGTAGGAAGGCGCTAGGTTTTGAAAAGTTTTCAAATCGAAATAGAGGAATTTATGTTTGATCCTAGAAGTAATGGAGATCCACTAGAATTTGTTGAATAGGGGAGCAGTTATACAATCAGACCTCTGCTTCAGGAAGATTACTTTGATAGTTGAATGGAAAATGAATTGGAGTGGGGAGAAACTTGAGACAGAGGAGTGAGCAAAATGCTCTGTAAGTCAGAAAGGCTAGTGTAATAGTCTAGACCAGGTGGGAAGTGAAGGAGGCCTACACCAGGGTGGTGGCAATGTTAGAGGAGAGAAGGGAGAGGGAGTGTTTCAACAATCTGGCTAGCAGCTGTTGTGGGGGGTGAAAGCCCAACAACAAGAACGCTACCAGCACACTGCAAAAGCACAGGTTCTTTTGATCTGCTTAACTAAGGAAAGCTACATGAAGGGGTTTGACAAGCTTACTTTAATTCAGCATACAAATATCAGTCACTTAGTTCAGGGGAAAAATCCAGCATTCTGAACTTCAGAACAAAATATAAACAAAGTACAAACATGGACAGACAGACCTTGTCTGATTCAAATCCCAATACATAGTTACCAGAGTTTAACAAAGTCTCAGCATCCGGGTTTACAAGCTGGAGGGCTCCTTAGCTACAGCTGCTCGGAGTCTCTGCATCAGCACCATCACGAGTGAGAGCCCTAAACAAATTACAAACACACAGACCCAATACAATTCATAGTTTCCAACATCTAGGTTCAGCCCAGGAGCTCAGAACAAGGGCTGGCCCAGAGTCACATGCGCCACCACGGCTATGGGTAAGAGCTCCAAAGAGTAGAAGGCCAACCCCCGGTTTTATATCTTTTTTAGCGTCCATCCGGGGTGAGTCACACATACGACTCACCCACGTGATCTAAAATCATCACAAAGAGGCGATTTAAACCCACGTGGTCTAAGAGCCTCCGCTGTCCCAGATATGTAAACTAGGCCCTCCCTGGAGTTAGCCCCGTCTTAGCTGCCAATCCACACCCACATAGGTTTTACACCTAATAGGGGTTTGGGCCTGGGGCCCAAACTTAGTAAGACTCAATGAAATACACTAAATTACTCAAAGCAAACAAAAGCCAAACTCTTCAAGGGCACTTGTTTGAACTAAGTGCTAAGGAGCCCATTTTGCTTACCAACACAGGGAGTATATGAAATATATCTTGGGATAAAATCCAAGGACCTCAGGAACAGATTGGATATAGAGGCTGAGAGAAAGTAAAGAGTTGATGATGACAACTAGGTTGTGAGCCTAGGTGACTAAGAGAATGGGTGTTGCTTTCAACAGTTAGGAAGAAGGAAGGGGACTGAAAATAATGAGTGCAGTTGTGGATGTGTAGAGCTTAATAAATCTAAGGGACATCATTCTATATGTCTAATTGGCAGCTGGAAGTTAGAAGAGAGGTTAAGAAGAGTGAGAAGGAAAGAAGAGGAGAAAATGAGAAGGAAACAAGAAAGGAAACAAACACTATGTGCCAGGCACTGTTCTAAGTACTTCACAAATATTATCTCATCTGACCTGCATGACCACCCTGTGAGGTAGGTGCTATTGTGATCCTCATCTCACAGTTGAGGAATCTGAAGCAGACGGGTTAACAGATCACACAGCTAGTTAATATCTAAGGCTGGATTTCGACTTGGATCTGCCTGACTCCATGCCCAGTGCTCTGTCCAATTTGCCACCTAGCTTCCTCAGGGTGGCTGGATGAAGGGATCACTGCAAAGAGATGATGATGGAATCTGTAGGAGCTGATGAGATCACCAAGAGATTTTCTGTGTGCAGGGGGAGAGTAAGCCCTCAGTCTGGGGAAAATGTTTTGTACCAACTGTTCTTGTTAATAACCCTGAATGAATCTGGATAGTTGTTAATGAGGAGCATACCCATGACAAGGCAAAGTAAGAAGCATTTACTATGTGCCGGGATATTGTGTTTAGCCCTGGGGAGAAAACACAAGCAAAAAGAAAGATTGTCTCTGCCCTCAAGGGGTTTACAATTCGACTGTGGAAGAAATAATACAGAAAAAATTATCTGGAAAGGGGAGTAAGGGTTGGGAGGTGAAGGAATCTCACCTCAATGTCCTTTCTTTTTCTAGAAGGTCCTCTGGAAGATTTCTGCAGGGCATGGCATTAGTGACTGATGACTCACTCACCTAACCCAGTGTCAGGGGTATGGTGTTGAAAACCAGAACATGGAAACATAGCCAGGAAGGGAATGAAGGTTGGCATGGCCCCTTCTCAAAATAAGTACCCCCGGGGGAACTCACCAATGGGAGAAGGGAGAAGGGAGAAAGACAAAGGAAGAACACATGGTCCTAAAGTTCTGAAAGTCAGAAAAGCAGTCTGGAGGGGCCCACCATGACAGATCATAAACAACAGTACTAGGAATCCCAGTCCCTCAGGATTAGCCCCTAAAATCCAATGGGGAGAAATAATCAAAGCATCCTTTGGGGTGAGTGAGTTTGGGTGCAAATTGTTTGGGTAGTCCCAGACTACGTGCTACACGTATGAGTACAAGAGAGATTATCATACCATATCATATCACACCATATCATATCATATCATATTACGTTATGTATGTATAAAATATGTAGCACCTCCTCTGACACATGTATATTGTATGGATGTGTTTATATATCCCAGAATATACGTTTATATATGTATATAGGTATATGTATGTATGCACCTCAGTGAGACTTTAGCAAAGTAAAGAAGAAGGGCTTCAGAAATAAAAACAAAAAAATATTCTATTCTTTATGATAGGTCAAAGAATTGAACATTTCAATTGCAGGTGAGGAGACCTCGCCTCCAGGGCACAGACTACATTCTGCTCTTTGTTCTTAGCCACTGCTCTGCTTAAGATCCCATTAAGAGTCTGGGGAACATTACAATCTGTACTGGGACTTAACCCCATAAGCCAAAGGACAGTCCATGGCTGAGGGAATTGGTCCTGATTCAGGGAGGACTGTTAAATAGAAAAGGATAGAACCTTCTGACCTTTTGCTAGTGGAGGTAAGAACCCTCCGAATGAGGTTTCTTTGACTCTCAGAGAGTCAAAGAGGAGAGGCTTCTGCAAGTCCTAAGTCAAGGACTGTTGGTTAATTCAAAGAGTTGACAGGAACTGCAGCCGAAAAGAACACTGCAACACTCCAGTTGAAGAAAGAGCAGTACCACACAGCCAGGACTGTGGATGAGGGTGGTAAAAAACTGTAGCTTCCTGTGTAAGAATGAGCCCAAGGAGCACAGCAGAGCAACCCTTCTGGCAAATACACTAGGCTTTGAGAATAGCCCAGAGGCTGAGTACCATGCCTGGTCCAGCCCAGTGACAGCTGAACCTATTAAGAAATCAGCTCAGCTGCCGAGCAAACTGTTTACCTCAGCACAGCGATGGATTGACTGGCTCAGCCAAGCTTTGATGTCCTTCAGGGAGCAGACCCACTTGAGCTATCTCTGTAGTAGAAAAACCATGCTCTGCAAGGAGTTGGACCAATTGGGTGACTCATTAGTCACTGATGCCATGCCCTGCAGCAATCTTCAAGAGGACCCTCTGATCCATTCAAAGCCCAAGGTCACATGTATCCACTACTGATGTCCCTCACAATTTTTGTACTTTAAATTTGTGTCCAATTCTCCATCCCTCACCTTCAATGGACTCTGTGTATGAGAAAATGTACCCCTGCATAGGAAGGAAATGCTTTGAAACTACTATGCTTGCTTTGCCATTTGGATAAATGCCTTTGCTAAAGAACTGAATCTACTGGCTGATTATTAAGGGAAAGGGCACTATTAGGGGCTCTTGAGCGGTGTTAGAAGCATAACCACCAGTGGGAATATTTCTAGTACTAGAGCTATTAATTTTCAGTGAGAATTTATACCTCAGAAATTGGCACAAACTAAAAATCACGGATTGCTTGTTTTGTTGATCGTCTAGACTTAAGAAAATGATGGGGGGGAAGAGTAAAATAATGTAGACTAAACTTTAAAGTGTGACCTGCTTTTCAGACAGCCGGTTATTTAGTTATTAGACAGTTACCAGCATGGCCTTGCCTAGAACCCTATAAATAGTAGCAACTAACCTCTGGTGACCCCACCAATTAGTGCTAGTGCTAAGTCAGTGAGTGAAAACAAAGTAGAATGTGTGTATACACACATATACATACACATGTATATAAATTTATTTACATATTTATGTAATTTGTATATAAATTTACAATTTATAAATATATTTTATACATATATACATACTTTGTGTGTATATAGAACATATATTTGTGCATATGAATATGTGATATATATTTAAATGTACAATATTTTTAAAATATATCTTTTTATATATAAAATTTAGTATAACATTGATAAAGACAAAAGAGAGAATCAGATAAAGCATACCAAAAAATTTAATGAGGGAGAGATATAATTATCATTATTACTTTGATAAATAACTAATGCCTTTGATTTTCAAATAGGAACCAGTATAATTATAGTATAATGAAAAGACCACTATGCCAGGAGACACTGTGTTACTTTATTCATCTGTAAAACAGGGCACTAATATTTTACCTGCATAAATGAAGGGGACTGGGCCAGTCCTGATTCTGGCCTGCTCTGAAATCTCCAATACTAATCTGTGATTAGAGAGGAAGCTGCTCTGATGTTCACTGCATGACCATAAACTGGTTATTGGATCTCTCTGAACTTTAGTTTTCTTGTCTGTAAATTGGAGATAACATTACCTCTACCTCACAGTAGCGCAGAAAGTACTTTGTAAACCTTAAAACACTCCAGAAACATGAATTATTATTATTATTTCAGGCAGAGTCAATGTGGAGCAGCAGTAAGCAGAGGCCTGATTGTATTTCCTGGTTGGTTTTAATTGCATGACTAGCAGGCAGCAAGGCCCTAGATGGTAGAAATCAATCCCATGCTACAAAGGAAAGCAATCCTGACAGTAGTTGGGCTGGCCTGATTTGTGGTTCTCCATTGTCCAGGGCAAACTGCATTCAGCCTAGCCCTCTTATCACTGAATACATGACATTAATGATACTCCCTTGGTGGCTGTAGTCTAGAGCCCCATGTGGCAAGGTTCCCAGGAAACCTTGTGCCTCTCCTCTGGAATGGTGACATATGTGAGGCAGGAAGCCAATCAATCAGAACCCCCAGGATGTCCTCTTATCTCTACCCTAAGATGAAAAAGAATAAGCAAAAAAAAAAAAAAAACAACGACAACCTTCCAGCTCACTCCACCATCCAGTTTAAAACCCACAACCACAGCAAGAAGGATGGAAAACCCCTTTTTCTGGCAACTAGAAAAATTTAGAAGCTGCGTGGAGAGAAGCTATGGAAAGCCTTTGCAAAATGATTTTACCTAGATGCAGGTAATAATACCTGGCTGTTACTATGCTAACAAGCCACAGCAGTACAGTGTTAGGATGCTTCAAATCACAGCACAACCTAATGGCTTGTTTCGAAAGTCCTTTTGACAGCCAAGCCTAGGGTTCCCCCCACCACAATTGGCAGAAATTTTCATTAATTCTGCCTTCAGCTCTACCCTACGATCCTCAGATTGGAACACATTCCATTCAGACGACCTTCAGAGTTGTTGGTGTTCTCCCCATCTTCCAGGCGCCACCACCCAGCAGCTGTTTGGCGTTCTTCAGCCTGGGTCTCTCAGCTCATTAAAAGATCTTTGAGGCTGAGTGGGAGGGAGGAACAGGGACAGGTTCCAGGAGGTTGCAGAGGCAAGCTCAGCCTGCTGCTTGTGTACCAGGGCTGCCACCAACGAACAGCTGGTTGGGATGCCACTGCTCTGCTCACAGGGGACCCGGATTCCATTTGGCTCCTCTGTGTCAGGGTCCCATGGCCTTTGACCTCATGGGTTTTATGACCTTTGACACAGGCACATGGGAGAGAGTAGGAGAAAGTTTGGAAAGGGCTATCAAGGTTGCAACTGTCACTGACCTTGTGACATGAATTTAAATGGCCCAAACCATTTTTAACATACTTTCCCTCACTCAGATAGGAAGGCCAGCCTAACCAATGCCAGGCACCAAATTCTGACTCTTCTTGCTTTTACGGGCTACGTGAATGCCACTTTAAGAAGTCAGGAAAAAACTGGTGCAGTCTTCAGGGCTCTGTTGCCCACAACTGCTGCTATCCTACCCCACAGTTCCACCACTCGGAGTCCCTCAGTGCGGTGATACTTTCAGCATCCTGTTTATCTAATTAAGAAACTCCTCACCAGAAAGAATAATGGAATCTGAATGCAGATTGAAGCAAACTATTTGCTCTCTCTTTTTCTTTTCTTTTCTTTTCTTTCCTTTTCTTTTCTTTTCTTTTCTCTTCTTTTCTTTTCTTTTCTTTTCGGTTTTGTAACATCTTTCTCAGGGTTCATTTCATTTGTTATAATTCTTATTTACAACTTGATTATTGTGAAAATAAATTTACTGTGAAGGTATATGTAAAACCTAGAGAGCAAAGTCTGGCATACTCTACCACTGCAAAGTCTTTGAGTAGGTGCTCAGTGACATACCATGCGTCCATCATCTGAAGGACAGTCAAGTTAAGTTCAGAGAGGTTAACCACTACAGATTTGGCCACCAAGAGATGATTTTTTGAAAAAATAGCTCTGTATACAGTAATAAGTGCCTATCAGTGAATGGGTTCATTGAATGAAATTCCTACTATACGCAGAGCATTGTACTAGGTGTAGTGGAGGGATAGTTTTTAACAGGAAGACACATATAGTCCTTTCCCTCACTGCTGAGATCTCTGGAGGGGAGGGTTACACAAATCTAAAAAAGTTGCTTTTCTCATTATTCATTTGTGTAGATACTTTGACACTCCTATCAGCACAAAGCAAAACCCCTCCATACCTTAATAGATAGTTCAATGAATTGCTGTGCTATTAAAAAAAATAAGTCGGAGGGCTGTCTAATTTGAAATGTCTAATAGGAAGTTGGGGATGCACTGGACCTCTGGAGAGATCTAATATAATAATAATGAAAGCCCATGTTGACATAGTGCTTTAGGAGTCATAAATTTCGCATCTCATTTGCTAAAGCATTATTTTATTCAATCCTTAGGACAACCTTATGATCGTTCTCATTTTATGAAACAGGAAACTGAGGATGAAGTGACATGCCCAGAGTCACACAACCAGAATGAAGGTGTTCTTGAATCCAAATCCAGATCTTTTTCCCCTATGTGACACTGCTCTGCTCCTTTGGGAAATATTGGCTACCTGAATGACGATGTGTACCTACACCAAATACTTTAATTCTTCAATGCATCTGAGATCTCATTGGTGTGGTTACTCCCTCCACTGGTGCAGATGCCTAAAACAGTTTGTTAAATGGTTTTCCCAAGCTCAGGCACCAGATGTCACACAACATGAAAGATTAAGAAAGAGAGAAAACATAATCTCAGTTGGAAGATTTTTTTTTTCCCAAGGAGGGGGAATGGCAGTGGTGGTCTAGATTCAAAGAGAAAAATAGAACCTTGATGTTCCTGCCAATCACGTGGGTTGTTTGCGATCTCAATTTTCCCCACAACACCCTTACAGCTATGCTAATGGAGTATGTCCTTTCCAGCTACAAAGCTGTATATATTGAGCATACCTTCCCATGAACGTTTGCTTCACACTGCTCAACTTCTCTAGTTCAAACAAGAAAAAGAAAGCCCACTTTCTACATCCACAAAGTTACTAATTTCACTTTGAATAGGGGCCAATCAACTTGCACGCTGTTGGCTCAATGTCTTGAAAGGCAAAACAATCTTTACAGAGGACTTTTTCCAGTTCTGATTTTGGTTGTTTACAAATGTATATATTGTAAGCAAAATATAATCTTTTTTTTGTTTTTTTCTTTTTTTGCATTTGATTAGCTCTAGAACATTAACATCAACACAGAGAAGATGCTGCTTTTCTAAAGCCAGAAAGCAATTGAAAACATTGGTTGTCCTTTGAGCTATCAAAAAGTCCAAGGGGGATAGTAATTTTTTAATTACTTAACTTAATTACAAACTTAATAGGTACCAAATTAAAAAAAAATTTTTTCTTGCTCTCTAGAGCAAGAGTGTGAGGTACTAACATGTAAAATAAACTTTATGAAGTAATTACCTGTCAAGCTTTATGACAGAAAGTAGCTCTTGGTGTCAGCCTGCAAAACTTAATTCAACTTGAAGATCACAGATAAAAAGATACTTTAAAAAAACACCAAAATAAGAAACAACAGTGTGCTATGTCTGAAAAACAAAATTAATCATTTAGAAAGTATTGTGACCTACAGGAGAAAAGTGATGATTTTGTCAATATAGTTATTATAGGTAACACGGAGAAGGACAGAAGTATCGTGGAAATAATGAGGCCTTTGAAGACAGGAGACATGCTTTCCAAGGTTGGCTCCCATATTTATTAGATGGGTAATCTTGGCAAGGTCCATTTATCTCTTTGAGTTCAGTTTCTTTCTCTATGAAATAGAGATTGTAATATTCACACGGCCTACCTTGTAGGTTTCAAATCAGTATAGAAACGGGAGCTAGAGCGAGTGAGGACCAATTTTAAAGATGTCTGCAAACCAGATCCCAAGGTGGTTGTTGTTCGGTTGTGTCTGTCTCTTTGTGAACCCATTTGGGGTTTTCTTGCAAAGATAATTGAGTGATTTGCCATTGCCTTCTCCAGCTCATTTTGCAGATGAGGAAACTGAGGCAAACAGGGTTAAGCGTAAGGTCACACAGTTCCTAAGTATCTGAGGCTGGATTTGAACTCAGGTATTCCTGATTCCAGGCCTAGGGTTCTATACACTGCTCTATCTAGCTGCCCCACCAGATCCTAATACTCGTCCTCAAGTAATTTTAATCTTCATAGCTGCTGATTTATGACATCAAGACTGTATTATATCCTTAGTAAATAAGGCCATTACGTGGGTTATTGAAATGTTCTCATCTAGAATTAATAGTTTAGTCTTTTCTTGATAAGTAACCTTGGTTGTATAATATTTTAACAGGACCCTAGAACTGGAGGATGAACCTGAGCAAGGTTTCTTTAATTTTCTTGGGCTATAAGTGTATATTTTGGCCTGTGTTATGAAAATGGAGTTTCAATATGCATCAGCGAAAGGAGAATACATTCACACACATGCAAGCACACACAGACATACACGCACACACAAAATAGTGGATCTTTTGAAGCATAGTGAACTAGTAGATGGCCCTACCATCTTGAGCTGTTGGCTATATTACACAAAATTTGTGTGAACACATGAAGACTTCAGTGTTGAAATCAAACGTAGTGTGTGTGTGTGTGTGTGTCTGTGTCTGTGTCTCTCTGTGTTTGTGTATATGTTGTATGTGTGCGTAGTTGGCTGAGATCCCTTTTCAGCCCCCACCACAATAATAAAATTGTGACTTTTGCCATACTATGTATCTAGCCTGTCTAAAGACGAAGATGGCTGGCTTATGGGTGGCATAGATAGACAGATATCTGATCTGAGATCTGGCGCACCTCTTTCCAAGGGAGCCTGGCTCCAAGGCTTTTTCACATTTGTGGGGAGCAGGAAAAGGCTGTGGCTGAGCTTTTGAGCTTTTCTCTTGCCTATCTCCAACAGAGGTATTAGGCTGGAAAGATTGATATTTATCTACCATATATGTAATATATGTAAGTCTAGGAGTAAAATATTTTGGGGGTCCCAGGAGAAAGGCTATTTACTCTGAGGTTAGTTTAATATCTCCGGTTTAGCTCCCTTCCACCAAATTTTGGTTACACAAACAGTAAATAGTGAATATTCCCATTTGTCCAAGCAAAACAGTAGAAGTCAGGGGTGATGCATCAATTAGATAAGGAAAGATAATAATACTCAATAATAGTAAAGGAGCTATCATCAGTCACTTAGTCAGTTGATAAATATTTATTAAGCACCTAATGTGTGTGCCTGGCATTGTGCTGAGCCCTAGAATCATCATCATCATCACCACCACTTTTTATTTATTTTTGCCCTGGAACACTATAAATCACAGCTAGGATAGTGTATAATTTCTGAGTATGGTTTGATCTTTTCTAAGGAAAGTCTCATTAAGCCAGCTATAGGTTTAGAACTTATTCACAACATTTAGAAGGCTGAGACAGTTGTTTTCTTAGCATTTGACACTTTGCTTACAAAACACTGTACAGTATGTGTTCTAGGTAACATATGTAGACTATATCTAGTCACCTAGCTTGGAAGGCTGGGTGATGATTTCTTGGGGCTTCTGTGAGGAAAAAAAGAGGAGAATCTTTGGCTAGGTACAGGTTGGACAGGTTGGCCTCTGAGAGCCCTTCCAAACCATTTGATTCTGTAACTCTGTAAAAACTTTTAACTATCTAGTTTTAAGGTGGTGTCTCCTTTAAAAAGGTAAGGGTGGGCACGGCCAACAAGCCTCAGCTCTCTATCTAAAGGAACCTGTGAGGGAGGGCTGGCTCCTTGTAATGCCACAATCTGTGTCCCCCATCCAGGTACTGAACTTCGCGTTATTCTCCTTCATTATGGAAGGGCTTCGACAAGAACGGTTAATTGAGGTCCTCTACTGATGAACCCTAGACATTTAGTCATGTGCATAACCATTCTTGTGCTCCCTCCTAAGTAGCCATAAATGATAAAAGAATTATTAAGGCTCAAAAACAAACTTTACATAGTGTCAGGCCTGCTTCTAAGGGGTGAATTACTGGGGCTTGCTATGTGGGGAGTGGAGCCAAGATGGTGGCTGGAAAGAAGGGACTTGCATGAGCTCCCCGCCAAGTCCCTCCAAAAACCTATAAAAAATGGCTCTGAACAAATTCTAGAACTGCAGAACCCACAAAATAGCAGAGGGAAGGAGGGCTCCAGCCCAGGACAGCCTGGATCGTCACTGGGTGAGGTCTATCGCGAATAGAACTGGGAGCGGAGGGGAGCAGAGGAGCAGAGCCCAGCGTGGGCTGCGCAGACCAACCAGACCAGGAGCCGGGCAGAACAGTTCCTAGCTCCCTGAATCAGTGAGCTGTGGCAGCTCCAGACTTCTCAACTCACAAACACCAAAGACAACAGAGAAGGTTAGTGGGAAAAGCTGCAGGGACAGAGTGAAGGAGTTGGCAGTTCAGCCACTGCCCCAGGGGCAGCAGGGGTGATGCAGCTACAGAGCTACAGCTGCAGTTGCTTCCAGCCCCAGGCCCACCTGGTGGGAGGAATCAGAGCAGTAGTACAGAGCCTGCTTAAGATCTGAGTCCAGTCTGGGTAGGCGGTTCTTGGGGAAGGAGGAGTGCTGGTGTGGCAGAGCTGGCTGTATAGAAATAGCTCTGAAAACAACAGTGCATCCCCTCAAGCTTGGAACAAAGTACCTTTACTCTACAAGCAGTCATACCCCAATGAAAAACTCAAGGGTCAAGTAAGTTGGCTGGGAACATGGCCAGACAGCGAAAACGGACTCAGATTCAGTCTCAGACTTTGGAATCTTTCTTTGGTGACAAAGAAGACCAAAACATACAGCCTGAAGAAGTCAACAAAGTCAAAGAGCCTACATCAAAAGCCTCGAAGAAAAACATGAACTGGTCTCAGGCCATGGAAGAGCTCAAAAAGGATTTGCAAAAGCAAGTTAGAGAAGTAGAGGAAAAATTGGGAAGAGAAATGAGAATGATGCAAGAAAACCATGAAAAACAAGTCAATGACTTGCTAAAGGAGACCCAAAAAAAAACATAAAAAAATACTGAAGGAAACAACACCTTAAAAAATAGACTAACTCAAATGGCAAAAGAGCTCCAAAAAGCCAATGAGGAGGAGAATGCCTTGGAAGGCAGAATTAGCCAAATGGAAAAGGAGGTCCTAAAGACCACTGAAGAAAATACTACCTTAAAAATGAGATTGGAGCAAGTGGAAGCTAGTGACTTGATGAGAAATCAAGACATTACAAAACAGAACCAAAGGTATGAAAAAGTGAAAGACAATGTGAACGATCTCATTGGAAAAACCACTGACCTGGAAAATAGATCCAGGAGAGATAATTTAAAAATTATTGGACTACCTGAAAGCCATGATCAAAAAAAGAGCCTAGATATCATCTTTCAAGAAATTATCAAGGAGAACTGCCCTGATATTCTAGAGCCACAGGGCAAAATAGAAATTGAAAGAATCCACAGATAGCCTCCTCAAATAGATCCCAAAAAGAAAACTCCTAGGAATATTGTCGCCTAATTCCAGAGCTCCCAGATCAAGGAGAAAATACTGCAAGCAGCCAGAAAGAAACAGTTTGAGTATTGTGGAAACACAATCAGAATAACACAAGATCTAGCAGCTTCTACATTAAGGGATCAAAGGGCTTGGAATACGATATTCCGGAGGTCAATGGAGCTAGGATTAAAACCAAGAATCACCTACCCAGCAAAACTGAGTATCATGCTCCAAGGCAAAATATGGATTTTCAATAAAATAGAGGAAACTTCCTCAGTGAAAAGACCAGAGCTGAATAGAAAATTTGACTTTCAAACACAATAATCAAGAGAAGCATGAAAAGGTAAACAAGAAAAAGAAATCACAAGGGACTTACTAAAATTGAACTGCTGTGTTTACATTCCTACATGGAAAGATGATGTGTACGATTCATGAGACCTCAGTATTAGGGTAGCTGAAAGGAATATGCATATATATATATGTGTGTGTGTGTGTATATATATATATATATACATACACATATATACATATGTGTGCGTATGTATATACATGTGTGTGCATGTATGTATATATGTATGTGTATATACATATATAGAGAGAGGGTACAGGGTGAGTTGAAGATGAAGGGATGATATCTAAAAAAAAATTAAATTAAGGGATGAGGGAGGAATGTATTGAGACAGGGAGAAAGGGAGAGATAGAATGGGGTAAAATTATCTTGCATAAAAGTGGCAAGAAAAAGCAGTTCTATAGGAAGAGAAGAGGAGGCAGGTGAGGGGGAATGAGTGAATCTTGCTCTCATTGGAGTTGACCTGAGGAGGGAATACCATACACACTCAATTGGGTATCTTACCCCACAGGAAAGGAGGAAGAAGATAAAAAAGGGGGGATGATAGAAGGGAGGGCAGATGGGGGAGGAGGTAATCAAAAACAAACACTTTCAAAAAGGGACAGGGTCAAGGAAGCAAATTCAATAAAGGGGGATAGGTTAGGAAGGAGCAAAATATAGTTAGTCTTTCACAACATGAGTATTGTGGAAGGGTTTTACACAATGATACGCATGTGGCCTATGTTGAATTGCTTGCCTTCTTAGGGAGGGTGGGTGGGAAGGGAAGAGGGGAGAGAATTTGGAACTCAAAGTTTTAAAAACAGATGTTCAAAAACAAAAAAAAAAGTTTTTGCATGCAACTAGGAAATAAGATACACAGGCAATGGGGCGTAGAAATTTATGTTGCCCTACAAGAAAGGAAGGGAAAAGGGGATGGGAGGGGAGTGGGGTGACAGAAGGGAGGGCTGACTGGGGAACAGGGCAACCAGAATATATGCCATCTTGGAGTGGGGGGGAGGGTAGAAATGGGGAGAAATTTGTAATTCAAACTCTTGTGAAAATCAATGCTGAAAACTAAATATATTAAATAAATTAAATAAATATTTTTTAAAAATTATTGGGGCTCATTCAAGGAAGAGCTAGAGTTAAAGTTGTCATTATCATGGTCAGACACTCTCTAATATAATACATAACCTGAGTTCAGGCCCTCACCAATAAAATAACCTGAGGAAGTAAGGACTGGAGTCAAAGTCAACTGAGGAAGTACAGCTCAGCCCCTAAGACAAAAAGGAATAGGATGGTGAGTTATTTTTGAGGAGCTCGCAGAGGGACCATAGGCACCGAGATTGGGAGAGCATTATAGGTGGGAAAAATCCCAGGGTGCTTTTAAAACTCTAGATATTTAACCTGGTGGGACATAGGTATAAGACCTTCCTGCTTCTCTAGCACAGGGCATACATAGCTTGGGGTCCTAAGATCCTCAGCTGGTGGATCTGCCATATCCTTTCCTTACAATAAAAGTTAGAACTTATAGTAGGGCAGGCATCGAGACACTCTCTTCTCTCCTTTGAAGGTTACTCTCTAATTTATCAACACCCCCCCCCCAAAATCAGCCTGGAACAACCTATTATTTGTCTTTCTCCAGTAATGGGAACTAGGAGCAAGCACAGCTGATACAATTCAAATAGGTAATATTAATCTGGGTCTGTTGTTACAGTGTCAGCAATGTGTTCTCACTGTGTGTTGAGGAGAAGAGAATGTTGGAGCAGGTCAGAAGGACACCATCACTGCCAAACCCACACCATTTACCACAACCACTTCAAGGGAAGGAGATGCTGCCTTTGTCTCCTGATCTATCCCCAACAAACATTCTCCTCTCCATCTTCACTCACTTTCTTCTTTTCTCTCACCAAATTCACACATTGCTTATCACCCATCAAGGCCCCTAGATGGTGCAGTGGATAGAATGCTGGGCCTGAAGTCACAAAGACTCATCCTTGTGAGTTCAAATCTGGCCTCAGGCACTTACTAGTTGTATGATTCTGGGCAAGTCACTTAATCCTGTTTGCCTCAGTTTCCTCATCTGTATTATGAGCTAGAGAAGGAAATGGCAAACCACCATAGTATTTCTACTAAGAAAACATATGGGGTCACAAAGAGTCAGACACAACTGAAACAACTAACACTCATCGATCAATTCTCTTTCCAAAGACTTAATGCTATGCTCTCTCTACACTAAAACTCATCTCATTCATCTATTATATTTTCCATATACATCAGTGTGTCTATTTCTTGGCAAGCCTAAACATCTCAGCAAAACAGACAATCCCTGGGGCAGCTAGGTGGTGCAGTGAGTAGAGCACCAGCCCTGGAGTCAGGCCTCAGACACTTGACACACTTAACTAGCTGTGTGACCTTGGGCAAGTCACTTAACCTCAATTGCCCTGCCTTCCCCTTCCAAAAAAAAAAAGAACAATAAAACAGACAATCCCTTCCACAGCAGTCCCAACCATGGTCAAATTATATGGAATGAATTTTTCCTTTCCTCTTCAAATCACAGTATCTAATCTAATCAATCAAAAAGCATTTATTTTATTTCAAAATATATTCTTATTGCTAGTTTTTGTTCTTATGTAATCTACATTTCCCACCATATTCTTCCGCTCACCCCCTGCCAGAGAGCCATCCCTTATAATAAGGAAGAAAAAAAAGAGAAGAAAAAAATTCATCAAAACTAACCAACATACTAGAAACAAAAAGTCTGGAATATTCCACATCTATGGCCCCTACCTCTGCAAAGAAGCAAAAGGAATTGTTTTTAGGGGCCAACCTAGATCATTATAATCTCACTGCAATTGTTTTGTTGTGGCTATTGGGGGTTCTTTCTGTTCCCCTTGTTGGAATCACTGGGTATGTTTTTCCTAGTCTTACTTACTTCCCCTTTGCATCAGTTCATCTAAGTCTTCATATGTTTCTTTATATTCATCATATTCATTACTTGGAACAGCATAGTCCTATCCCATTGCTTTCATCACTGCAATTTGTTTAATCATTTATTCCACCATTGATGGGTATCTACCTGGTTTTCACTTCTTTGCTACCACAGAAAAGCGCTCCTATAAATAGTTCAACAAACATCTACGAAGTACCTACTATGTGCCAGACACTGTGCAGACAACTTCTGTGCCTCCCAATTCCACAGAATCTCATTCCCCTGAGAGAGCAGTGGAGGTAGTCCTACCTATCTCCAAGCTTCTGGGGGGCAATAGCCTGGCCCTTGTATCAGTCTGGCATTTCCTGGTTACTTTGTCTGCTGCTTGGCTGGCTAGTGTAAGAAAAAAGTTTTAATGACTTGTCTCAGTGCATCTCTGTCCAGCATTTTCTCACCCTTTCCATAGGAGCTCCTCTCTGCCCTTCTTTCCAGTGGTTAGTGTTCAGGGTTACCCCAACTATTCCTTTATCCTCCTTTCTTCTCAAGATGTTTACCTGAATTAAAAGTTATGACTGCCATGGTTCTACCCCTCTTTCATATTACAGATTTATTGACACCTCTTGCCATGACCCTCCACCCCAGAATATTAGGGATTCCTACCCCGCTCCAACATCTTCACTTTGCAATCTCTTCTAGACAATAGTGGTGTGGGTAGGGTCTCAGAACCTTGCCCCAAACCAAACATGCCTCAGTTCTCCCACAAAGCTTACATTGTGCTGCTTACATTCAGTTATGGGGCACTTGGTTTCTTTGGGTCTCCCCTAATTTGGAGGGGTGTTCCTTGCTTCTTTAAGTCCCTGACTTGGGGGAGATATAGGTAAAGGATACACTCCAGCATGCCTATTGTCTTCTGAACAGAGGTGGACTCGAGAAATCAGAGGGAAGGGGAAGAAAGAAAAGAATGAGTAAGGGTAGAAAGAAAGGGAAAGGTGGAAAAGGGGGAAGTTGGTGGAAGAACAAAGGGAAAAGAGGGTATAAGAAGGTAGACAAGAAGTGGAAGAAGGGGAAAATGGAAGGATGGATGAACAAACCAAAGGCAGAAAGGATTAGTAATGTGATAGGAAAGTCTTCTTCCCTTAACACAGTTTTCTCCTCACACACAACCCTCCACAAATTCCTTGAGGGCCCAGCTTTCCTAAAAGTTTCTATGATGAAGCTTCGTCTTCTCCCAAAACCTGATCGACTCCAGTTTCTCTGATGCAGCTTCCAGGCCTAAGCCAGTAAGTGTGGGCTGGGCCCTCTCAGACTTGGTGGGTCCCCAAAACTAAGCAAGGGGCTAAGCCCTGATAACTGCCTGACCAGATGAGGGGAGACATCCTGAGAAGCCATATGTCCCTCTCTCTTTGATGTATATGTTTATTGCCTCTCCTTGCTGTGTTAGGGCAAAGAGAACCCCCTCCTTTGTTATATGTTTAATAACTCATGAGTGCCTCCTTTTGTCTCAACATCTAGCCAGAACTAAGAGAGCCATAGCCCTCAGAGCCATGCCAACAACAAAGGGAAAAGATCTAGAGAGGGGGAAAGTGAGAGAGTTGGGAAAGAGAAATGATCTCAAATAAAGAAGCAGCCTGATAAAATGGAAAGTGCTCTGGATTTGAAGTATCTCCCTGGGCCTGTTTTCTCACCTATAAAGTCAGAGATCTGATATTTACAATCCCTTCTTGCTCTAATGTCCTGTGAGTAATGATTCTGAACCATCAAGAATCATCAGGGAAGTCACTAAGAAAACATGGGCAAGGTGTGTCTGGTGTACTGGGATCCTGGGGGACTGAGAGCTTTGGCTGACCCCTAGTGGTTAGTTCCTCATTCTTTCAGGCAGCTAGGCAGCACAGTGAATAGAATACTAGACTTGGAGTCAGGAAGACCTGAGTTCAAATCCTGCTTCAGCTAGTAGCTGTTTGACCCTAGACGAATCACTTAATTTCTGTCTGCCTTGGTTTCCTTCTTAGCTATAAAATGGGGATATAATGCTTACCTCCTCAGGCTGTTGTAAAGATCAAATCGGATATTTCTAAAATGCTTTGCGAACCTTAAAGTGCCATATAAATGTGAGTTATTTATTATTATTAATTTCTTCCCTATTAATCGTCTACCCAAGGGCTGGCTCTATTTTATCATCTCAATTCTGGAATGAACAACACCACCTAGAACAGAGCTCTGCACCTAGAGTACAAGCCAGAGCATGACACATATTTGCATGCCATTGCCAGTCAGCTCCCAGTTATAGGTCCTAAGGGTCTGTCATTGAGTAGACTGAGCCCATCTATCAAATCAGTCAGGTTATCTAGAACAGATGGTCTACCAAAAAGTCTCAAAGCTTTTGGCTCCAGCACTTCTTAAAAATCTTTGCCCTAGAGCCACCTATGTGGAACCCCAAATGTTTTTCAACCAGCAAAACTTACTGAACTAAGAATCAAGCAAGGGTCTCAAATGCACTTCAACTAATACTGTGTATGGAAGCTGTCCAATGCAATCATGCAAATATTGAATGCAACTCCACCTGATCATCACTTCATTGCTGTTCTTGTTGTTCAGTTGTGTCCAACTCTTCATGACCCCATTTGGGTTTTTCTTGGCAGATACTGGAGTGGTTTGCCCTTTCCTTCTCCAGTTCATTTTACAGATGAGGAAACCAAGGCAAACAGGGTTAAGTGACTTGCCCAGGGTCACACAGCTGGTAAGTGTCTGAGGTCAGATTCAAACTCAGGTAGATAAGTCTTCCCAACTTCAGACCCAGTGGTCTATTCACTGAGCCACCGAGCTGCCATATCATCTCTTGTCTTGCCTAAAATTTCCAAAGAGACCTCACCCACCTGGGGACACAGCTCCTGCCACATCTATAGTCTATAGTTGTCACTTCAATAATTATTTTCCATTTTTCTTTGGCTGAGAAAATTATATTCTCTTCTGTGAGGATGCTATCATTTATAGTGCCCAGAAATCTCCTAAACATACAGTAAATCCACACCAATGCTTTATTGCACAAGTTCATCTCTTTATCATTGTCTCCAACAGAGGGACAGGGGCCCTGAAGGGTGAATATATTCATCCCCAGTCTTTAATAATAACCCCAGAAGCAATAACATTCTACACTCATAAGTCATATGACCATAAGTAAATTCCTATAACTTTTCTGATAGCCAGTGTCCCTGTGTCCAACCTTCTCTCATGACACAGAAAGCCAAAAACACTGAGAATTTCTTGCTTGTATAATTCATTCCCCTCATCCAGATCATCTGTAACTTTTACTTTCTGATAACACCCAGTGGTCTGAGAGTTTGCTGAGCCCTTTTCTGGGCTGCTCATCCACCTTTGGTGTCCACCTGATTCACCTAACTCTCACCTGGGGCTCCAAGAATCCAAAGCAAATGAAACAGCTACATTCCAGTAAAACCATCTCAGCAGATGGGCTAAACAATGGTACTTTCTTCAGTGGTCCTCTGGACCTCCTTTTCCATTTGGCTAATTCTGCCTTTCAAGGCATTCTTCTCCTCATTGGCTTTTTGGAGCTCTTTTGACATTTGGGTTAGTCTGTTCTTTAAGGTGTTATTTTCTTCAGTATTTTTTTTGAGTCTCCTTTAGCAAGTCATTGTTTTTCATGGTTCTTTTGGGTCTCCTTTAGCAAGTCATTGTTTTTCATGGTTTTCTTGCATCAGTCTCATTTCTCTTCCCAATTTTTCCTCTACTTCTCTTACTTGCTTTTGCAAATCCTTTTTGAGCTCTTCCATGGCCTGAGACCAATTCATATTTTTCTTGGAGGCTTTTGATGTAGGCTCTTTGACTTTGTTGACTTCTTCTGACTGTATGTTTGGATGTTCTTTGTCACCAAAAAAATCTAGAGTTTGAGTTTGAGTCTGAGTTCGTTTTTGCTGCCTGTTGATGTTCCCAGCTAACCACTTGACCCTTGAGCTTTTTGTCAGGATATGACTGCTTGTAGAGTAGAGAGTACTTTGTCCCAAGCTTTAGGGTCCAAGCACTGCTGTTTTCAGAGCTACTTCTACTCCATCATCACCCCAGGCTCTGTCACAGCAGCGCTCCTCCTCCCCCAAGAACCGCCAACCAGGACCACAATACAGATCCAAGCAGGACACAGCAAGAGAATCTGCCTTTGTGCCCACAAAGCGCTCCTTGCACTTCTGCTCTGTTCCTCTGCTAGATTCCTCCCACCGTGTGAGCCAGGGACTCAGGAAGCAGCCTCAGGAGTTTCCTGCTGCTGCCACCACCAACACTGCACCACCTCCACCACCCCCAGGGCTGGTGATCAGACCGCTCTAAACTTGATTCTGCAGCTTCCCTCTAACCTGCTCTTTGGTGTTTATGGGTTGAGGAGTGTGGTAACTGCCACATCTCACTGATTCATGGCCCCAAGGCCTGTTCTGGCGGGCTGACTCTGGGTCTGGTCTGTCCTGGCGGCAGCCCACCCTGGGCTGCACTCTGCTCCTAGAACTGTGCGATAGACCCTTCCCAGCGACCATCCAGGCTCTCCTGGGCTGCGGATCTGTTTCCCTCTGCTATTTCACAGGTTCTATAGCTCTAGAATTTGTTCAGAGCCATTTTTTTCCAGGTGTTTGGAGGGATTTGGGGGAGAGCTTAAGCAAGTCCCTGCTTTCCAGCCACCACCTTGGCTCTGCCCTGCAGACGGGCTAAACGACATTGGGCCTCAAACCCATTGGTGAATTAGGGAGATGTCTACCATGTGAAGACTTTCTTTGGTAGAATGGGCAGATGAAAACAATTTGTTCCAATAACCATGAAGGCAGCTGAAGCAGGCACTGTGGAGTGCTTAGAGCTTAGTCAGGCATTGAAGATGCCAAGGTCATCCACTGAATCTCAGACCATGGCCAGTTGTCTTGACTTTTGTCTTGCCACTGGACTTTGATAACTCTCGAAGAGAAAGTGAGGCTGATGACTTTGTGCAACTTTGCCTCACTTAAATCCCATTCAAGTCAAGACAAAGAATCACCCTTGATGTCATTAATCCTCTTGAAAAATGAAAGACAAACAACAACAAGAATGACTATGCCTTAGGCACTACGCTAAGCATCGGGGGTACAAAGGAAATCAAAAGACAGTCTCCGTTTTTGAGGAGCTCAGAGACTAATGGGGAGACAACACGCAAACAACAATGTACAAAAGAGGCGAATACAGAATAAATTGGAGATAATTTCAGAGGCAAGGCACTGAGAATTAGGAGGCCCGTGAGAGACTTCAGCAGAAGCGGGACCTTGGCTGAGACTTAAAGAAAAGCCAGGGAAGCCCAAAGGTGGAGATGAAGAGAGAGAGAATTCCACCAAAAAGGGGAGCAACCAGGGAAAACTCACTGTTGTGAGACGGAATGTCAGGTTCAAGGAACAGCAAGAAGTCCAGTGTCGCTAGATTGTTGACTATTTGGAGGAGAATAAATTATAAGAAAACTGGAAAGATAGAAAGGGGCCCAGGCTACGAAGGGCTTTAAAAGCCAAATGGAGGAATTCGTATTTGATCTCAGGGGTAATAGGGAACCACTAGAGTTTGTGGAATAGGAGTATGACATGGTCAACCTATACTTTAAGAAGATCAGTTTGGTAGTTAAGTGGAGGATGGACTGGACCGCGGAGAGATTTGAGGCAGGGAGATCAACCAGAAAGCTATTGCAATAGTCCAGGCATGAAGCCATGGGGGTGTCTGCACCAGAGAAGGGGGCACGTATGGGGGATGTTACAAAAGTCAACTGGACAGCACTTAGCAACCGATTAAATATGAGGAGTGAGAGAGGGTGAGGAGTAGAGGACGCCACCTAGGTTGTGAACCTGGGTGACTGGGAGGTTGGTGGTTTTCAGGTCAAAGAAAATGAATGGATCACAGTACTCGTGCATGGGAAATAGAGATACTCTCCTATAAGCAGCCCTCCTCAGAGGTCTGTACCAACTCAGTTAATTACAGTCCTTTTTTGCATAAAGCTTTCAATGGGTATTGCCTCTAATGTGTCTCCTACATACATCTTCTACTGGAGCTTCCATAGTTGTTACTTCTTTTTAAAAAATATTTTTATATTTTTATTTTTTAAAATTTATTTTATTTTTAATTCACGGAACAAAACAAGCATTTTCATAACATAGTATAATAAAAAAGATGATTGCATATGAAACTGCAAAACTATTATGTACAACTTGCTATTCCTTTTAAATATATAATAAAGTTATCGTGTAAATTTCTTTCTTTTTTTTTCTTTTTTTCTCCCCTTCTCCCCTCCCCCCCACCCCCCATTCCCCTCTGTAGTAGGTCAGGACATCTAGATAGGAAGTGATCTGCAGTTCCTGTCGTGCTCAGAAAGTGGTGGGGTCATCACTTGCCATTTCTGCTTTCCATCACAGTTTTCTCACTGTCCTGTGCAATGTTACTCAGCCTGCAGTCATCTAATAGGTAGAATCATACCTCTTTGGCCACTTTCAGTGGGTGGGTCAGTCAGAGGCCAGTATTACAGCAATGGGTAATATGATAGATCTCCCTCTTCTTGGAGGAGACACTTGCCTTCACCATGCCTAACTCTCAATGTACTGCCCAATAAGGGATCCTGTTCTGTATTTCTCCCTTGTACTGCATTTCTGCTAACCTCTTGTCTCATAGGACCACATCCAATGGTCAGGAATACTTTTCTCTTGGAAGATTCCAAATAGGACTCCATCCCAAATGTTGGGTTTCTCTGCATGACTCCATAATCTGATAAAACTTCCTCCCAACACTCAGGTGGCACACCTCACATCTATATCAGCACTTCCGACAAATGTCGCAGCTCAAGCAGAGCTCTTGTTTCACTCTCTCTCAGCTTTCCCTTTGGACCCTGTGAATCCCTTCAAAAGTCAGTTGGCTGGCTTATTCAAATGAGCCCGAACTGTTTCCCATTCAAAGTAGTGGAATGGGACTAGGCACTTCCCCGGAGTAATTGTGAAGAAAACACATTGTAAATCTTAAAGCATTATAAAAATATGAGCTATTATTATCATTATTTTGTATTTGAATACAAACCTATAACACATGATCATGCTGACCTTAACCTTCAGTGTCTAATTGGATATGTGTTAATGGTCATGAGTCTTTGCTCATTGCTTTTGGGGGGTTCATGCTAACCTATGTGTTTAATACTATAAATTCTTCTCATTGTAGCTGTTTCAGCCATGACCACCAGGATTTCCTTGACCTTTTCCCCTCTGCCCATCTGTGGAGCTGATGATTCCCCTGTTTCCTTTTCTTCCGTGACTGTGCAGCTTTGAAGCCCACCTGGGTTCTCCTTATTACTCATTTACACACTGCTGTGTTTAGCTCATCTTCCTTCCTCTTGTCACTGGTAGTTCCCAGGTGTCTGCCACCTTTCTGATGCAGCTGCCTCCCATTCAGGAAGCAGCAAAGGTGAATCCACAGCTGTGGCTCATCTGGAGAAAAAAAAATGTTGGGCACGCCCCAGTTAAAAAACAAAACTGCCTGAGTGCCCAGTTTGCCAAGAGCGACACTTTTAATCAAGTTCTGACCCATCTCCTTGCTCTATCTAGCTTTTGTTGACCCTTGCCTGGCCTAAGACTGCGGAGTCTGACTAGTTGTGGCTCATTGTCACAGTATTGTACACAACTATACACCTGGGCCTTCTAAAAAAAAACAGCTAATTCAAAAAGTGCTGAGGTCACATGATAGGCAGCTTAAATTGTCCATTTCAATCATACCAACATTCTGATCCAATCTGGGTTACTCAACCCTGCTGTACACTGCTTACTCCATTGCCCCCAATGGTAGGATTTCCCTGGTATTTCAACTAGCTTTGGGGACTATGTTCCTGCTCATCCATGTACTGGATAGTATACAAGCTGGAAACCATTTATTTTGACTTCCTTTACTATCAATGAGTCCTCTGTTCCTGAACTAAACCTTTTATTATCTCTTTGAGAGGGACTTCTGGTCATCTGTCAGATCTCCTCTTGCCAGCTGAAACCATACGGTTCAGATGCCTCTGCGATAGAGACTATGGATTGAGTGCTACTTTGCCTGCCTATGTAGTCATCACCGTACAGAAAGAGCAGACTTAAGAGTTAGACTATCTGGCTTCGTGCCTTGTCTCTGCCATGCTTCACTTTACTCATATTCCAAGTCTTTTCACCAGCCAACGTGACACCCTCCCCACTCCACTCATGTCATGAAACCATCGTCCAATCAATCCTGCCCTTATTAATGGAAGGTGTATATCAGTAAACACCCCCTTTCCTGTAATTTCTCTGATGAAAGTGCCCCTTCCTAGTCATCACTTCTCCATGAGTGTTGCCTCCTCGTATTAGAATGTTAAGCTCATTGATGCGAGGGGGTAGCCTTCACTTCTGTATTTGTAGCCCCGGAACTTAGAAAAGTGCCTGGCACATAGTGATTACGTGCATATTAATTACTTTTTCATTCATTCACTTAACTTTTATAAGTCTTGGTTTCTTCATCCATAAAAAGGTGCAACAAAAGGTATAACAATATACAGTTTACAAAGAGCTTTCTTCACACAATCTTGGCTTATTACATAGGATTGTTGGGAAGAAAGCTTTTTGTCAACTGCAAAGCATAAAATAAATGAGTTATTATTATTTACTCCACAAGGCTTAAAGATAATGATGATTTTTCCTAGTAGTCATAAATTCCTAAATTATACAGACATGCTTTTTGCCTCTGGCCATTTTCCTTGTTTCGGTAATCTAGTTACAGATCTCTTTGTGCTTATGCAATCTACCCTCCTTTCTGGCCCTTCAGAGGCTAAACTACTTCAGACCATTGCACCAAGCCAACCCCCAGACCCCATGGTGCTGAGCCCAACTAGATCTCTGATGGCACCATGGAAGAATCTTGGCCATACCACTCCACCATCTCATCCTAGTACCAGCACATTGGCTGGGAAATGCATTCAGATCAATTGCCTGGCAGAGAGCTGTGCTCAACATTGGAACTCAAGGAATCTGTAGCACACTCCAACACTAAATATTATAGAGACAAAATTTAATTAGGAAATAAGATGGTTTCATGAGTTTAATGTCTCTCTTCTTTTAGGGTGAAAAAAAGAATAAGGGTAGTTTTATTCTATTTGAACTGTCTGCATGAAAGATATTTTAAGGGGTATTTAAATTATTATTAATCTGTCATGATATTCTTTAATTAACTAATTTATTTGTCATGATGTTTTTACTCCCAAACAATTTGAATTTATTGCCTTTGCTCTTTTCCTTTAGATTTTGTTAGCTATCCCTAATATGTGGAGCAGATGTTTTCTTCACAGTCCCATATCATCTCACCACAATATTCAAATACATTGTGTACATATTATCCCATGGGGAAGAAAATGAGGGAGTGAGACTGGTTAGAAAAATAAAACAACCTATTTGTGGGTTCCAAAAATGTCTGTAATGCTATGCCTGAAGCTGCAACATTAGGTCAGCATTTCTTTTAACATAAGCAATAATGTTGTTTTTTCCCTTAAAAACTTTTTGATTAATTTATTCTCTGTGTGTGTCTCAAGTATTGTTTTTCTAATGAGGACATATAAGAAACAGCATGGTGTGATGAATAGAAAACTGGCATTCAAATCACAAATGGCTGGATTCAAGTTCTGCTTATGACAGATATGAGCTGTTTGACCATGGGCAGACCCCTTAACCTCTCAGTGTCTCAGGCAACAATCTGTGTTACCAAAGAGTCGGTGATTTACATTAATGGGAAGGAGATTCTGTAGAGGGAGAACCCTCTGATTCAATCACAGGTCTGGACCAAAAAAAAAAATGAAGATATATACCCACTTGTCTTTGAAGTCTACATCTTTATACCAGATCTTCTTTATAATCAAATCCTCCAACAAGCTCCAAATTTGGTAAAATGTGGCTTCATCTTAAATCCCATCCAAGAGTCTTAGATCACTAAAAGGATTTCATTATAAAATAAAATTTCAATTAACTTTAAGCCAAGCAGTCAGAACCCTCAATTAACCAAAATTTTTCTGAATCCTATTTTTAGAAGAAGAAAATCAGAGGGTGGGAGCAGCTCATATCAAAGAGTTACTTAAAAAGCAAACAAACAATTTTGAGGTTAGGCCTAGAGCCTGCAGACACAACAATCTAATTTCCTACATTTTCCACAGCTACATCTACATACTCGATAGTAAGACTTGATGGTCAATATGATTCAATTTAATTCAAGCCAAGTCAATTAAACTCAATTCAGCAAGCATTTATTAAGTAGCTACTACATGAAGAGCATTATGAAGGTAGTAGGGATGCCAAACAAAAATCCAGCAGCCCCTGTTATCAAAACGTTCACAAATACTGGGCAGATACACAGTGTTCATAGACAAATAAAGCCTATATTAAAAGTAAATAAAGGATAAGGGACTGGGCCTATGCTTTCATTGGCACAGGGACCCTCCGGATGAGGAAATTCCCTTTACCAATGCAGGTCAGGATCTTGTAACTTAGAGTTACCTAGGGCATGAAGAGATTAAGTGACTTGTCCAGGGTCATACTGATGTATGTTTCACAGGTGGGATTTAAACTCTGGTTTCCATGGTTCCAAGGCCATGCTGCCTCCCACAAAGCAAATTCACAGTGATTTTTTTTTTGAGGGAGGTGATCTTAAATAACTGGGGACATCAGGAAAGTCTCCAACTAGGATGTGATTAGAGCCTTCAAGAAATCTAGGAATGCTAAGAAACTGAGGCGGAGAAGTTAAATATTCCAGCAATTAGGAACCACCCATGCAAAAGCCTGGAGTCAGGAGATAGAATATCACATATGGAGAACAGCGCATGGACTAGTTTGACTGAAACACAGTTTGTGCAAGAGCAGAATAATGTGAAATCTGGCTAAAAAGGCAGGGTAGGACCTGACTATGAAGAGCTTTCTATATGTTCCCTAAAAAGAGTTTATGTTTTTTACTAGAGGCAATAGGGAGCTCCTGTGGATTTTCAAGCAGGGCAGTGATTTGGTCCAAGCTGCAGTCTTAGGAAGATTATTTCAGTGGTCATGTAGAGGTGGGGGTTTAGAGTAGATCTGGGATCAGGCAAAACAAGTATGAGGCTATTATAATAGCCCTGACAAGATGACATGAAGGTCTAAATTAGAATGGTGGCTGTGTGAATGCAAAGAGGAGGATGAAGGCTAGAGATATTGTGGCAGTAGAGTCAACCAGACTTGGTAATGGCTTGACTGTGGGAAGCAAGAGAGGGTAAAGAGCCAAGTTTGACTCTGAAGTAGTAAACCTGGGTGACTGAGTGACTAGTACTTTTGAAATAGAGATCCTGAGAGGAGAAATCAACTTAAGTGGGAACATGATGAGTTATGTTTTAGACATAGCCACGTCCATCCAATTTTCTCAACTCTCCAATTCAATAATTCTTTATTGGACGGCACAAGTAATTCATTCCTCATGCATGGCCTCATCCACTATGCCAAAACCAACTTTTTGGGATAATCTGATGCACTTTATAATTAAATGTCAGGGTTTCTCTATATTTGCCACTAGGCAGTTACTTTTGCTGTCAGCACCTAAGAGAGCTCTCTATTTTGGAATTAGCCTTTGTCTTTTCATTTCCATCTGTTTCTCCACCTTGGTAGTGAGCCACCAGCAACACCAAGATCATCCAGCCGTTTAGAGTAAAAGAAACTACTGCACTGTGGTAAAAGGGATTTCAGGATACAAACTCTCACAGTGTAACCTTGGGCAGATCACTTTAACTCTCAGTGCGCCAGGCAAGCCTTGTTGGGCTATGATTACCGGGGAGGTACTGATCTGCATTGAAAAAGGAATTTCCCTCTCCAGAAATTCCCTACACTAATGAAACCCGAGGTTGGGAACAAATACAGATGAGAGAGAGACAGAGAGAGGTGGGGGCGCGGGGGGGGGGGGGGAGGGAAGGAGAGGGGGAGAGACAGAGAGATAGACAAAGACAGAGAGACAGACACACATGTATGTGTGTGTAGGTATGTGTGTATACGTACATATATGCACATATCTGTTTTGGCTGTTTTCTTCACTAAGCATAATTTTAAACACATTGTCTCATCTTTCCCAGAATTCTTCATATTTGTCATTCCTTACAGAACAGTAATATTCCATTATATCATAAACCCCTTTTTTTTAACCTTTCTCCAAACACAGGATACAAATTTTGTTTCCATTTTTTGATGACCACAAATAAGGCTGTTAAGAATATTTTTGTACTTGTTGCTGCCAATAACCTCCTTCAGATATACTTCCAGTAATAGAACTTCTGTGTCAAAGAGCATGAACCACTCTGCAGTAATGTACATAATATCGAATTGTTTCATGAAATGGCTGAAGCAATTCACAGCTCCAATATTGGTGAATTAGCATACTTGTCTCCATGTAGCCCCCTCAATAAGAGATTTCTCTGTCTTTTATCATCTTTGCTAGCTTGTAGGTATGAGGTGATGGCTCCGGGTTGTTGTAATTTGCATTTCTCAGATTATTGGTGATTTAAATATTTTTCATATTATTGTAGATAGTTTGTATTTCTTTTGAAAATTATATATGTGTATGTCTGTTGACCATTTGCCTAGTGTAGAATTGCTTTTAATTTTATAGATTTGCATAAATTTCTTACAGATTTTGGATGTCAAATTCTTTTCAGAGACATTTGATACAAAGATTTTTCTCAATTTATATCTTTTCTACTGATTCTAACTGCAATGCTTTTAAATTTTACGTAATTGAGACTATTTGCCTTTTGATTATTTCCATCCCATGTCCAATTGTGAATTTTCCCCATCCATAATTTTAAAAGATAAATCCTTCTACCTTTTATGTTTGGTTAACTTACTTATTTGGAATTTATTGCCATAGAAGATATAAGATGCAATCTACATCTATTTTTTTTTGCCTGATCGCTATCCAATTTTTTTTAATTTCTAAATTGTTTTCCAATTATCTTTTTTTTTGGATTAAGAATTCTTTCCCTAATTGTTTGGATCTCTGATTAATTTTCAAATAATTTCTCTTCTGCTTTTGGGTAGGCCACTTATTTCATGTCCTTCGGACCCTATCTGCTTAAGCTATTGCTTGTCTGATCTTTCCAGGCTCAACCTCTATTCTGCCTATACCTATCCTAATTTCTGCACCTTTTCTGTCGGCTGTTTCTGATTTGTGGAAACTGATTTGTGGACTGTGTAACTTATAGGACCTCCAATCCCCCACCCGCCCACCCCACCAGGCATCTAGATGAATTCCTAGACCTGGTCCCTTCTGTTCATTCTTCCCCCTGTCTTGGTGTGACAGGATGCCCTGAAGGCTTTGAAGCTGGATACTTATTCAGGCTACAATTTTTTCCAAACCTCATTCATATAGGAAGATGATACTTCAGTCCACGACTAGGCCATGATATTGAAAGAATGCCGGAACTCCTTAATTGTGGGTTTCCCTTTACCCTCTTTCCTTAATGAATTTGGCAAATATTTCATGTAAATCATACGCCTTGAATGGCATGATCACATTCTTCCTGATCCATGAGCTGGAGCAGTGATATTGTGGTGAAAACTCCCCTTCCCAATTATATGCGCCTTGTAACTGTACCCCACTTTTTTGCTGTAGAGAAAAGTTATCTTATGAAAGTTATATGTAACTGTGGGCTTTAGGGATGGTAATGTTATAATGAGCCAGATGTTGGCCCATGAGCAACGGAACAATAGTGAGGCAGACAGCTCGGCACCGGAGATAGCTCCAGGACAGGAAATGCAAACCAATCACGAGAGTTGGGGGTGGGGGAGGGGAAGGTGGCTGGAGGTGAGGAAACAGGACATAGCAAGAAGGATGGGTTGGCAAAAATAGATGAAATGGAGAAAATGAGTAGAGAGAGATATTGATTCAGACAGGGAAGCAAAGCACATCAATGGATCTTGACCTAGGCAGGTAAAGTCAAGTAGCAATTTAAATGAGCCTAGACCAGGGGTGCAGGGAGGAATAGCCATTCAGCTTGTCTAGGTGGTGGCTAATGCCATCTAGCCACACTGTTTCCTATCCTCCATAAGGAGGAAGAGACAGGTAGACAGACACAGAAAGACTGATAGATCCATGGTGGGAGGGGAAAAAGGAGAGGGTCTGTAACACCAAAAGATCTCAACCAACCCCTGTATGCATATTTATTTAGCTTATTCATGACTGCTGTATTTGAAATGTATCTGACTTCTTTGGTGCTGAGGTTTGGGGTTGAGGGGTGCTTGAGACCCCAAAATACTGACACATTGGGTCCTGCTGAATGAATTCGACTCAAGCCTTCTCAGCCAAAGAAAGACAAAAGTTTATTAAGGATTCACCATATTGGGTTGCTTTAAGATATCTCACCATTCATGACACTTGTTTTCACAAGCAGGCCAGTTCAATCTACTGAGGTAGATTGAATCTGAGCGCCTTCATGGAGGCAAGATGAGACTTATATACAGAAAGATTGTGGGAGGGATTGAGGAGTGGTCAAGTAGTCTGGGGTGACTAGAGGAGGGGTTTAGAGTGGCCTGGGGTGACTGGAGTGAAGTCAGACTCCAGGGTGGGAAATAGCTGAAGGCTACCTGGAGATGTCAGGTTATAAGAGAACTAGGGTAATGGAGCTAGGGTATGGATATTTTGATCAGGATCTAGGGTGAGAAACAGCCAGAAGGCAATCCAGAGGTAACCAGATGATGGAAGGCTAGGCTAAGCTAGGCTAGGCTATTTGGGGATGAAAAGGCAGATCAAGTGGGAAGATTCAGGGTGGGGCTCAAGGGGGTTCCCACAGTCTAAGCCTCATCATTGGTACATATGAAAAAAGGTTTTGGTTCCCTTTGTCTTCCTGAGTATAATAAAACAGTATTATTCCCAGCCCTGATGCCTCTTCAACTTAGTCTGAAATTCTAGACATGGATCAAGTCAAGCCAATAAGTATTTATTAAGTGCCTACTATGTGCCAGGCACTGTTATGTGCTGTGGATACAAAAAAAAAAAAAAAAAGGGAAGGGGAACAGTTCTTTCTCTCGAAGAGCTCCAAGTCTAACAGGGGTGACAAGATGTGAACAACAATGTACATATGAAATATATATAGGATGATGAGGACATAATCCCAGAGAAAAGGCACTAATAGTAAAGGTATATGTCTAGTAAAACCACTTGTGCTCCTTTGCTTCTTAGGGGTGTGTGGGGTGAGACCACCCGCCAGCAATTAAAAAAAATCAAAGGTCTCTCCAATTTAGAAACAGAAAAACTTCTTTATTATGATCCCGAGGGAAAGGGCAGTCTCCGAACCGATAGACAATCAGTAGGGAGAGGCAGGGGTACAGGAAGTGAAGCGTAACTATATACCTTAGCGGTTCCATCCTCCTCCCACCACTGACTTTCACCCTCATTGGTGGAGTTCAGGCTCACAATCTCGTGAGAAATCTAACCCAGGAGCAAGAAAACATCTTTTCCCTTATTTGGTGAGGCTCATGCTGAGGTGGTAGTGGGGAGGAAGTGGGTCCAGCTACTCTTAAGTTCCAGATTCCTAGAGGTCAGGTGATTCAAAACTTAGGCTTAGCTGACAATCAGAAGCCCTGAGCCACGCTGAAAAATTCCCACCCCCATTCATTCCACTCAACTCACAGAAAGGCAGAGATCCAGATTCCACGAGAGGGCTTCACCATCCCACCCAGGGATAAGCCAAGACAGGTGAGAAATTGGGTGGCAGGACTGATTGACACATGTATCTTTGCATTCTTTTTGTGTGCCAAAAGGCTTATACAGTTTGTATATTATCAATAAACCCTGTAGATAGAAATACAGCTGCATAGTACTTAAATCTATTTTTTTAAGAACTAGCCCTAGGCCAATTTAATGGCTAGAGATGGAGAACTGAATTCAGATGTTATACCTATCATCAGTCAATTAACAAACATTTATTAAGGGTTCACTACGTTCTTGGTACTGTGCTAGCTAGTCTCTGGGAATACAGAAGTGAAAGTGAAGTCTTTCTCTGCATACGCCTGCCAACATCTTTCAAATTGCTCCTGGGTTCTTCCTGCCTAGATCTCCAGGCCTCTGTCCTAGACTCTCTTCTCTTATCCTGTTATACTTGAGTGAGAAGGATATAATTTGTGAAGACTTCACAGGGTAAGAATATAGGGGCTACTCTCTTCTCATGTTTCTGGAATGGGGAATGTCTGAGGGAGTAGGAGAGGATTGGAATTTAACCTTGTAGTGACCTACCTAACTTTTGGAAGTCAGGGCCTGAAGCTGTAGGTGCCCCTCCCTTCCCCCTCTCTTGGTGCTAGCACAAGAATTTTGCCAAATAGGGAGATAATGGACTACCTGTGAGCTGTTTGTTCTCTGCTCCAGGAAGGTCCCCCTCTCTTTCCTCACTCCTTCTCTTTAGCCATATCATCGCCACATCAGTAGCCAAATAAGGTAAGTATGTATAGATTGGCTCTGTATTTTCACCCCAGACTGTAAGCCCGCCTCCCAGCCAATGGAGAGAAGGGATAGAGGTGGGAGGGAATCTTTGCGTTAAGGGTATATCTATTGATGCATTTCCTTTGATCCTTGCCTCCCTTCACTAGTTCATCCTAGCGAAGGCGACACCTAAATCTCGCCACGTTTGTAAAATAAATTCACTTTGCTTCTGCCTAAAGATGCCTCTCCAATTATTTGATTTTTCCATCCCACACATACTGTTTTGCTTGATTATCTCAAACTCCAGTGGGTTCAGTGATCTTCTCTATGCAGATAATTCTCAAATATACATATCCAGTCCTAAGTTCATCCAATGACTACACAGGCTTGCATCCCTAACTACTTATTGGATATGTAAATATCTTAAACTCAACCCATCTTTCCCCTCAAATCCTCCTCTTTTCCTAACTTCTCAATTACTATTGAGGTCACTGCTCATCCTCCCAGTCATCCAGGTTTGTAACCTATTGTGAGGGAATCAAACTTGTGAAGCCCCTCAGTAGCCTTGGGAAAATGGGCCTTGGGCTCGTTGGAACCTACTCCCTTGCAAAACAGTATCTGCAGCTAGCTGACCTTGTGAAAACATTTTTTGCAGCTGAACCAAACCCCACCCCCCCACCCTGTTTTTGAGCATGTGGCAGAAAATTTTCCTTGTTCTTTGTCTCAGGGCAAGACTCTAATTTTCCACTGCCCAGCCTTTTGTCATGGGAGAAGGTTCCTGAGAACACACTGTGCACTCTGAGGCCCAGCCAATGGTACAAGGAGACCGGGGGTTAGGGAGGGGAAATGTTGTTGCCTTAGGGATAAAAGGCAGGGGGTGCGGCTCTCAAGTCGTACTCCCTCTCTGGGCCTGCTCTGAGTGGTGAGGGGCTATACCCTTTCTTGTGAGAAAGTAATAAACTCCTTTCTGCTTTCAAGGTATACAAGTCTTTGTCTTGATTAATTTGAGTAGTGGTCTTTTGTCCCACGCGTTATGTATTGTCCTTGATGCCTCAATCTCTCTCATACTCCATATCCTATTTGTTGCCAAATGCTGTCAAATCTACCTTTGTAATACATCTTGTATTTACCCCCTTCTCTCCAGACACTGCTACTGCCCTGGTAAACTCATCATCTCATGCCTATACTACTCCAGTAGTTCTCTGGTTGGTTTCACTGCCTCAAATCTCTCCACAATCTAGTACATCTTCTACTGAGCTGTCAAGTTGATCTTCCTAAAGCACCAATCTGATCATGACACCCATATTCAAAAAAACTCTGATGGTTCCCTAGTACCTCCAAGATCAAATATCAAATCTTCTGTTTGGCTTTTAAAGCCATTCCCAGCCTGGTCCTTTCTTACCTTTACAATCATCTTACACCTCACACTACTCCATGTACTCTGGGATACAGTGAAAATGGCCTTCTTATGGTTTCTCACTCCCAGCTAAATTTTTTTTTCTTTTTCTAATTAAAGGGGCCATCCCTTGACTCACTTCTTAAAGAGGCCTATTCACTCTAAGTGAGTATATAAAAAGGCCTGAGCCTAAAAGGGCCAAGGTCTCCCATTGCATCCTGGGTCATCTCCAGTCATCCTGATGAGTATCTGGTCACTGGATCCAGATGGCTCTGCAGGAGAAAGTGAGGCTGGTGACCTTGCACAGCCCTCCCTCCCTCCAGTCAAAGTCAACTGCAAGTCACGTCCTCATTTCCCTGATGCCATGGTCCTCTTCGAAAATTAAGGACAAACACAACAAAACAAGACACTATCTCCTGATTCTATCCATTTTCACTGGCTATCCACCAAGCCTAGAAATCTCTCCCTTCTCATCTCCACTTCCTAGAGTTCCTGGCTTCCTTTAGGTCCTAACTAAAATCCTACCTTCTATAAGAAGCCTTTCCTGATCCCCTGTAATGCTAGTTCCTTCCCTCTGTAATTATCTTCAGTTTAACCTATTTATATCTTGTTCATACATAGTTGTTTCCATGTTGTCTCTCCCATTAGTCTTTGATTTTCTTGAGAGCAGAACTTTTTTTTTACTCTTTAGAACAGTGCCTGGCCATATGGTAGGTGCTTAATAAATACTTGCTGATGTGACTTGAGAGCTCTAGAAGCAAGAACGGAAAATGAAATGAGAGAAAATAAGTGGAAAGAGAAAAAAATAGCTTCATACATAAGTTGCAAAACTTCATTCAAGTAACAGACTTCCTAAAGATTAGATTTGGCTAAACAGAAATCAGTGGCTCCATGAAGTAAAAAGTATTGGGGGAAAATTTTTTTAATTGAAAAAAATCAGAAAAATCAAAGGTATCTCCCAACAAATATAACTGAGTTGAAAAACAAGTGAAGGAGAGATAATCTAAGACTCATTGTGTTACCTGAAAACCATGACCAAAAACAAAAAAGCTTAGATACCAATTTCAATAAATCATGATTGAAAGCTGACAAAATCAGTAAGAACCAGAGGGCAATGTGAGAATAGAAAGAATCCACCAGTCACCTTCTAAAAGAAACTCTAAAATGGAAACTCATAGGAACATAATGGCCAAAATTCAGACCTTGCAAGTTAAATATCACAAGTAGCCAAAAATGCAAGAGCTCAAGGAGTCACAGTCAGGATCACATGGTAGCTATGAATAGGAGAAAGCCTGGCATACATCCTTTCAGAAAGCAACAGAAAGCAAAGACTTACAACAAAGAATAACTTACTCAACAAAACCAAGTATAATCCAATAAGGGGAAAATGGATTTTTAGTGAAATAGAAGACTTATCAGCATTCCTGATGAAAATATCAGAACTGAATATAAACTTTGAAATGCAAACATGAATCAAGAGACACATAAAATGATAAGTATATTTAAGTAATTCAAAGGGAAAACACAGGTAGGAAGTATTTACATTCTAATATGGCAGAAAGAAAGAAGTGTTCTCAGAATCCTGAGATTCAAGGGTCATCAAGGGAATAAATAAGACAAATTGCCTGGTAGTAGTTTTTTTATGTTTTGATATTCTTAAGAGAAGAAAGAAAACACAAGTAAAAAGGAATGCATTAGGGAAGAAAGAGGGAAGATGGAGCTAGAATTTGCTATCTTGTATATAGGGATGTTTGAGAAAGACTATATGAACATGGATGAAGGGGTATGGGGAATAGTCTACATGTGAATCTGACTTTCATCAGAACTAGACAGAGGAGAGTCGAGCACACAGAAAAAGTTTAGCGTAGAAATATATTAATCTAAACAGGGAAACATGCAGGAACAGGAAGAATGGACAGTAGTGGTTAAGAGGGAGGTTAGATTCAAGATTTGCAAGCAAAAAAGCCCCTATTCAGAGCACATATCAGGAATTGTGGAATAAGAAATAAAAAGTAAGAACCTATGTTTAGGGGCTGTGCAAAGGTAAGTGAAGGGGGCAGGGGAACAAAAGCAGATTGCATCAATTATAGATCACAAGTGTTGGCGTATGCTTCTCTTGTCACTCTCTCTGTAAAAGCAGGGTAGGGAGCAATGAGGAAAATGTATAAGAGGATTGAGCAGAGGGAAATATGAAATAAATATTCTTAATCATAAATGTGAACAGCACAAACTTACCCATAAAATGGAGGAAGGCAGCAAATTGTTTTAGAGACACATTCCAAGAATATGTTGTTTATAAGGAGCACCCTGGAAACAGAAAGATTCATCAAGAGTTAAAATAAGGGGCTAGCTAGAATAAAATCTATTGTGCTTCAAAAAGAAAGTAAATCAATCATTATCTCAGAAAAGCCAATAGTAAAACTTTACTTGATTTTAAAAGATTATTATTTACATTATGTTTGGAAACTACATTATGCTTGAAGGAACTGTAGACTATCAATTAATATTAATGTTTAATTTATATGTACAAAATTGTATAGCATGTAATTACTGAAAGGAAATGTTAATTTGCAAGAAGAATTACAGAGCAAAAGTATTAGAGTTGGTAACACGAATGTGTCCCTTTTAGATGTAGAAAAATCTAAAGAAAAAATAAACAAGAAAGAAGTTAAGGACATGAATAGAATTTTGGAAAGTTAGATATGATAGATCACTAACAAGTACTAAATGAGGATAGAAAGTAGAATATATATTTCTCAGCTGTAATGGCACCTTCACAAAATTTGACAATATACTTGGTGTAAAAAACAGACAACAGTGGAGAAAAGCAGAAATACTAAACATAACTTTTGCTGACCAAAATTTAATGACAATCATATTCAATAAGGTGATTCTAAAGAAAGGATTAAAAATTAATTGGAGACTAAATACTTTAATATCAAAGAATTGATGGGCCAAAGGAAAATTTTCATAAATATTAGATAATTTCATTGAAGATAATGCAATGAGACAACATACCAAAATTCATGAGAGGCAGGCAAAGTAGTCCTTGGAGTAAAATATGTATCTCTAAATAATTTCATCACTACTCATTGAACTGGGTATGTAGAAAATCAACAAATTGAAAACTCCAAACTATAAACCAAAATAGAAACTCTGAAAAATCAAAGAAAAGATTAATACAAGTGAAATCAGAAAAAAATTGAATTGATAATAGACCTAGAAGCTACTATAGTTTAAAGAACAATAAAATAGATAAACCATTAGCTAATCTGATTTGAAAAGAGAAAAAAAAAATCAAATTGCCAGTATCAAAAACAAGAAAAGGAGAATTCACAACAGAGGAAGGAGAAATAAAAGAAATTAGTAGAAAATGTTTTGTCCAGTTATATGGCAATAAAACTCACAGTTTAAATGAAATGGATGAAAAATTCCAAAAATGTAAATTACTTAGATTGACAAAACAAAAGAGAGTTTAAATAACTTAGCCTCAGAAAAATAAATTGAGCAAATCATAAAGTTACTCACAAAGAAAAAACTCCAGGACCAGATAAATTTATGTGAGTTAGATAAAATATTCAAATAATAAGTCCAACATTTCATAAACCATTTGCAAATACAGGATATGATCAAATTCCTTTTTTGATTCAAATATGACCTTGTTACCTAAGCCTGAGAGAGACAAATCAGAAAAAAGAAAAGTATAACCAAAATCTATAATAACTATCAATGCAAAATTTTTAATAAAGTATTAGCAAGGAAGCTACAACAACATATCAAAAAGATTGTATACCATGACTAGTTTAGATTTAAACCAGTAATATAAGAATAGTTCAATATCAGGAAAAACATAGAAATGATAGTCCATATTAATAACAAAACAACCAAAATCACATAATTGTATTAATGCATAAAAGCTTTTGACAAAATATCAAACCTATTTTTTTATTTTTAAAAAAAACATAGGAGTAAATGGGCCTTTCCTTAATTTGATAACTGGTATCTATCTAAAACTGAGATCCAGCATTATAGATAACCAAGATAAACTAGAAATGTTTCCTACAGAATAAGAGGTAAAACAAGTATGTTTATGTTTATGTTCTAATGTTAGTGATAAGAAATTGAGTGAAGAATTGAAGGAAAGAGGAAATTCAATTATTGCTTTTTGTAGGTGATATAATGGTCTACCTAGAGAAACCTAGTGTGTCAACTAAAAAAATTAAATGAAACAATAACTATAATAAAGTAGCAGGACATAAAATGAGCCCACATAAATCACCAGCCCTTATGTATATATTACCAACAAACCCTGGCATGAAGAGATAGAGAGATTATGTTCAAAATAACTAAAAATATACAAATATTTAGAGGTCCACCTACCAAGGCACACCCATATGAAAATAACTACAAAACAAACTTTACAGAAATAAAGATCTACATAGTTGGTGATATTAATTGCACATATTTACCAGTATAATAAAAAAGGCAGTACTACCTAAATCTATTTATCTATTCAGCACCATACTGGTCAAACTACCAAAGGATTACTTTACAGAGATAGGAAAAAAATAATCAGATTCATCTGGAAGAATTTCAGGAATCTCAAGAATCTCCTAGGATATAATGAAAAAAATGGCAATGAATGGGACCTACCAGTACAAAATTTTAAACTATACTCAGAAGCAGTAATCCTCAAAACTATTTGGTACTAGTTTAAAAAAAATAGTAAAGTTGATCAGTGGAACAGATCAGATAAACATATAGAAGCATACGAACACAGGAGTTGTTTACTAAACCCATACTCCAACTATTAGGTTTGACAAAAAATTATGGCAAAACTGAAAAAGAATCTTTCAAAAATTGGTTTATATTTCACAATATAAGCACCAAATGGATATATAAATGACATAAAAGGTCATATTATAGACAAAATAGGCAAGTAAGGAAGGAAATACTCTTCACAACCATAGATAGGAGAAGGATACGTGATCTGATGGTATCATTAAAAATAAAATGGACAATTTTGATTTTACAAAATTAAAAAGTTTTTATATAAACAAAACCCAGTCCAATTAAAATGAAAAGGGAATAGTTTACTGGCCAAAATTTCTCTGACAAAGATCTTACAGCCAAGATATGTAAGAAACTGGTTTAAATTGTCTGTTTATATGTGAGCACCTTCAGGCACACATACAGTATGCCAGTGAAATTATGTAAATCAATAATGGGTGAACAGGTGTGAGGAACTGCTCTTGAACTCAGTGACTTGAGGATTGGACTCAATTGAAAGCAGTTTGGTGTTTGGATCAAGGTCTTCTTGGCAAACAGGTATATTGAAGGGATAAAGAAACAACTGAAGAAATTTCCCTTTAACCTTCAAATTTAGGGATGAACATGCTTAGAGAAACATAGTGGGGGTTGGCCCCAACAAAAAGATATTTGAACAACCTTTTGAGGTGTTTAATGACCCCTCCATAGAATTGGGTTTCCTCATTCCTAATGTATCTGCATTGACACATGTATGTACCCACATACAGTATACCCACATACAGTATACATACTATATATATTTATAAAATGTTTAATATGCACTTCTTTTGTTTGGAACTCTAAGAGTTAAGCTTTCTAGCTTAGCAATTTGTGTAAAGTGTGCTGTAATGACAAGAAAGCATAGTCAAATCACAGGTCTTGTTATTCTTGCACTACAGTAATGTGTTTACATATTTAGCCACTGTATGTTTACTTTATCACTCTTTCTGAAAAATTTAAAAGAATAGCTACTAAGAAAATGATATAAGATAGCATGTTTTTTAGTGGATAACGGCACTACATTTTTTAAAAAGACAGGGTTTTTAAAAGAGAGGAAACCATTCTAACTCCATTTCATTCTAATGTAACATGTTTACCAATATCTTAATAACTGAATGTTCTATTGCTTTCTTCAAGAGTCATTAGAAGTGTCAGGTATGTGCCTGGAAATATATGCAAAGGAAGAGTAGGTAGCAGATTTCTGTACTCATGTATTTCTTAACTATTTCTACATACACAATCGACACACAGATATCATTTCTTCTCATTTTTGTACTTCATTTTTTAAGTGATATGTAATTATAAATGTACTTTGATACTTCTGAAGTAACAATATGTTGTTTGGGGGAAAAACGTCTTGATTTCCTTAGTGCATTGAAAATATTTTACAATCCTTTTGTGCTTACTGATTCGTGATCCTGTGTAATTATAATAAAAGCAATAGTTTAAAATAAAAAGAAACTGGTTCAAATATGTAAAAACAAGAGTCATTCCTCCAATAAATAAATGGTCAAAGGATATGAACAGGCAACTCTCAAAGGAAGAAATCCAAGTGACCAATATATTTTTTAAATGCTCCAAATCACTAGTAATTAAAGAAATGCAAATTTAAACAATTCCAAGGTTCTACCTCCCACCCATGTCAGACTGAGAAAGATGACAAAAAGGAAATTGAAAATTGGTGGAGGGAATAGAGGAAGATAGGCACACTAATGCACTGTTGGTAGAACCACTCTTGGAAAGAGTTTAGAAATATGCCCCCAAAAGTCAGTGAACAATTGGCCTATATCCCAAAGAATTAAAAGAGGCAGGAAAGGAGCCCATATGTACAAGGACGCTTTTTGTTGTAGTAAACAACTAGAAATGAAGGGAGTGTCTGTCAATTGGGTAGTGGCTAAACAAGTGGTATATGCATATAGTAGAATATCAGAATGTTGTAAGAAATGATGGGACAGGTAGGTGGCACAGTGGATAGGCATGGGCCCTAGAGTCAGAAGGACCTGAGTTCAAATCCAGCCTTAGACACTGTATGACCCTGGGCAAGTCATTTAACTCTGTTTGCCTCAGTTCCTCATATGTAAAATGAACTCGAGAAGGACATGGCAAACCACTCCAGTATCTTCGCTAAGAATACCCCAAATGGAGTCATGGAGAGTCAGACAGGACTGAAATGACTCAACAACAACAAGAAATAATGAGAAGGACAACTTCAGAGAAACCTGTCATAGGAAGTGAAAACATGAAAAATCGTCTGTACAACAACAACATTATAAAGAAAAACAGCTTTGAAATATTTAATGACTATGCTCAGTGTAGCAACCAACCACAGTTTCAGTGGAATGATGATTATCTATGATGCCTACCTTCTGACAAAGAAGTGATGGAACCATTGTGCAAGAATGAGATACGTTTTTGAACATGACCAATATGGGGATTTGTTTTGCTTTTTAAAATTTTTTTTACATTTTGTATGAGAGCTTTATTTTTCCTTTCTTTTTTTTCCCCAATGAAAAGTACCAGTTCAAAGAGAGTGGACTTAGTGATAGGGTTGACAAATAAATGAAAAAAGAGATAAAGAAAAGATGTTCTTTGGAGCATTAAGAAAAAATGCACAGCCAAGAAAGTAAGGAAGTCCAGAAGGAAACACAGACAAGTAAAACAGCTTTGCAAGTTATATTGAGAAGTTATAACATGCTTAAAGAAAAGGCAAAGGGCACAAAATGGAGATTAGTAGTGTTATATGCCATCCTTTTTACCTTTTCTACCAGATTTGTCTATGGAAGTGCTAATTTTATTTTGTATTTGTTAAATGCATAAAAGCAATTCTAAACATTCAAAAGTTTCTGAGAAAAGATTTATTGGAGTGAGTGTGACTGATTTGAGTAAGTGAGAAACACACTGGTAGAGGCTCAAGAGCTATGGTCATGAGTGTAGATGTGTATTTCCCCCATACCAAGGTTACCTCAGGGACCTGAGAGTTAGTTGCAGCTTTGTGTCAGGCACGAATGTCCCTCTGGGGATCTACTCTCATCTACAGGAGTGTGGGCAGGTTGTCAATAAACAAATCAGCTCCAGACCAGGAGGAGAGAACCTTGAGGGTTGGTGCCATGTCTTTCACAGGTGCTACATAAGCAACATGCTTTGCAACCATTAAAATACTACATAAATATAAGTTAATAGTATTTTGAAGATGTACCTTCCAGATGGCATATATTTGTAGTAAAGGTTTTTCTCATTAATTTTAAACAACTACCTGGTAGAATATACATCATCTGCTATAATTTTTAAACATTTGAAATTTTTTGCTACTTTGATGTTATTAGGTGAAACTACCTGCCACGATTCCCTGTTATACTCACTTAGAAACAGAATTTTAGAGCTGAAATAGAACTTAGAACTGTATTAGGAGGGCAGAGTTTATAATCTCAAAGAGGATCATATATATGTCTGAAAGGTTCGGAACCGCCGGATATAAGGAACTCTCAAAGTAGGAGGCAGAAGAATCAAAGCATATATTTAGGCTCCACAGTAACCAACCCATGAACCAGCATCCCCATTTTGATATATTAATGAAAAGTTTCCAGGCCCAATAAGTACGCCTTACAAGAGTAACCAGGAGGCTACAGAGAAGCATGATGGTGTAAAACAAAATCATGCTTCCCCCTCTATGGTAAAAAGATTACCCACTGGCTTCAAGTCCTTGTTCAGCTTCCTCCCGTAGGTCAGCTCTGCTACTGGCAGCTCCTGCTTCAGCTTCAGCTGTGGCTGTAGCTATAGCAGCCTCTGGCTCCAACGGAAGCTGTTTTTAACCATCCGGCTTCTGCGGGGGTGTAAGGTATGCCAGGGAAAGCACAGGTTCTTTCAATCTGCTTAAGCAAGGTGAAGGGGTTGACCAGGAAAGCACAGGTTCTTTCAATCTGCTTAAGCAAGGTGAAGGGGTTGACCGGGAAAGCACAGGTTCTTTCCATCAGCTTAAGCAAGGGAAGCAAGGTGAAGGGGCCGACAAGCTTACTCTAGTCCAACATACAAACAGCATTCAGTTCAGGGGAAAAAGCCAAACTAGTCAAGGGCACTTGTTGACTAAGTGCTAAGGAGCCCATTTTTGGTTGCCAACACAAGAACATAGCATGTCAAAGATGAGAGGGACCTTAGAACTCATAACAGAATGTTAGGGTTTGAAGGAAACTTAAAAGGTAAAACATTAAAGCTGAATAAGATCTTAGAAATAATTTAATCTCATCCTTTCCTTTCATATATGAAGATAATGAAGTCAAGTAGTTAAGTGATTTGCCCAAAAGTCAATCACAACTAGTTAGTGGCAAAGCTAGAAACAGCTCCCATGTTTCTTGACTTCTAACTCAGGGTTTTTCTTTATAAGATTCTGAGTTGCTAGATAAGCCTTATCTATCAATCCTTGTCTGCCTATATCTAGTAAAATGTATAAGACCAGGGTATAGGGCAGCTAGCCCAAGTCCTCAAGCTTATGGATATGGAGTTCAAGTCATCTTGGGTTAGAGGAATATTCCTGGATGTTAGAAGTAATTGACTAAATAGAAGAGATATAGCTTGGGGGACCAAAATTGGGAGTGAAGGAAGATTTCCATATCTTATGGTTAGCCTTCAGGTTCCAGCAGCAGACCCCCTAAGAATTTCTGTACAATTGTAGAAGGAGAATAAGACGTGGAGAAGTCATGGAGAAGGTGATAATGTCAGAAAAATGGAGAATAGCACAATGTGAAAATATTGATGGTTGTAGCTCAAAGTAGAATTAATAAAGTAGATGGTATAATAAAATGTGTGATTTGGCATATTCTGCCCCTTATTTTGTCACTCTATCACTAGACTGCAGAAGGTAACATATAGGGTAAAGAGACATTTAACATTTTTCTTCCTTGCTAGAAAAAAATTCACTGCCTGTTGGCCAAACTATTGGTGAGAAGCATCTTTGTTCTATCTCCCTGTCTTTGAACAGCAAATAATACAGTGTTGGGACAATAGTTGTAGCCTTTCCAGATAGGTGAAACATGCCAGAGATTGTCCTCCACTGGACTACCCTTCAAGATCCCATTTCACCATGGGATGATGGAATAGAATTTAGTAGAAGGATAGTAATTATACTCAGATAGATGTCTGATTTTATTGAGTTCCTTCCAGCAATATAGATTACAACTCAACTATGCCTGCCCATCCTGAGCAACTCATCCACTTTTTCTCAAAGGTTTATCACAAGGGGTTCAGTCTATTCAATGTGCTGGAGACCTTCTTTACTTTGTGCCAACATTACAAGGATGCTAGTAGAATAGTCTGGCTGTCATTCTGTCATCCCTCACTATTGCCACTTCACCAGCCCATCTTCTTTAGTCATACAATCCCTTAATGACATCCTTTACTCTTTTTCTTCACTGGAATTCCTTATTGGTCGTATGTTATAGCCTCCTCACATCTACTACAAGCCTCTCTGTTGCCCTTTGTGTGATATTCATCTTTAGTTCTTTGGAGGCGGTGATGTTCCAAGTTTCCATATATTGATGTTCCAAGCTATGTAGCAGCAACAGGAGTGTAGAGTTAGGATTTCAAAAAGTGCCTTTGGAAGCCTGGGGTCAGCAAAAGATATTTACTGTTTCTGAAAGCAGTCTAGCTTGTCTCTTCAACTCTGAGTCCAGCTCATTAACAATTCGTACTGTCTGTCCCACATATACATGTTATTGGAAAAGTTCTGTAGGATGTTCATCCAAATGCATGTTGAAATCTGGGCAATAGGCCATTCTTCATCCACTTGGTCTGTGCAGTATGGATGGCCACACTCCTTTGAACGATTACAGATCTATTTTGAGAGGTTCTGCAATGCCTTGGGGTTTGATATAATCAGCACAATTGTATCCACAAAAAGAAGCATCTGAAGGAAGAAAATACAGCTGATAAACATATGATAATCAGAATTCATAGGAAACTGATACAAATTTTCAAGATAAATATCCATTATCCATTATCAATGGACAAATGATCAAAAGATATAAACAATTTTCAAAGAAGTAAACGAATCATTAATAACAATTTGAAAAATTGTTTAAACAACTTAGTAATCAGATCAATTGAAATTAAAAGAATTTTAAGTACCTTTTAATTCTCATATAATTGATAGAAATAGTTAAAAATAGAAAAAGTAGACACTGGTGGGGTTGTGGGCAAAAAAGCACACATTATTGGTAAAACTGAAAATTGTTCCAATTTGGGAGGAAAAATATGGTATTACACTAGATTAAAAAAACTGACCAAATATTGTTTCAGTGGTTATACTATCAGACTGTATTATCAGGTTATTTTAAAAAAAAAATTAAAACACTCTCTATGCAAAAATATTTGTAACTCATAAGTGTAATAGCAAAAACTGAGACCAATATAAATTTTCAATGACTGGGTATATATAATAGCTAAATACATTGTAATGTATTAATGTCTTGGAATATTATGGGATCGTGATGTATGAAGAAATTAAAGAAATATGGGAAAACTTATATGAAGTGATGCAGAACAAAGGAAACAGAATTAGAAGCATAACGTACAGTTTTACTGCATCTATTTATATAAAATAGCAATGAAACTTTTTAAGTACAGAGATCGAAAAAGAGATAAGGAGACCCAAAGTAATAAGTTGTTATTATCATAATTTTGATAAAGATTTCTTTTTATCAAACTGCAAATAATTTTATCTTTATTTTTTCTTGATTGAATGAATGCAAACTGTTACTAAGTTATAATGGAATGGAATTCAATAGAAAAATATTTGAGTGATTACTAAGTGCTACAGATATAAGTACTAATTGCTACTCTCAAGAAGCTTATATTCTAATAGGGGAAGACAACACATACACAGGAGTAGTTTTTCGGTAGTGTCAACTTGATTACTGTTTTTAGGGCTAGAGTAAGAAAATTATAAGGAATTTAAGCCATTAAATTATAATACTTTCCATATAAATTGAACTTGTTAGGTTTTTTTTATTTAAAATATTATTACAGAATTGGTCAGTATCACTTTTTCACTCCAAGACATGAATTTGGATAGGCAGTGTGTTTATCTCGTGAAGGGCAATTATACTGCTAAACCAAGATCTCAGAAGACTGCCTAAATAAATCCATAAAAATAGTTACCTCAACTGGAAAAAGCAGTCCTCTGATCATTCTGAAAGTATGATCAACGAATTATTAATTTTAGAATCCTACTGTGCTTATTTGCCTTATTCCTAAGAAGCAAAAAAATGGCAAAAGCAAGTATCAATAAAGGGTCCAAAATATCTACTAAAATACATTTATTACACATGAATTACAAATCTTATTAAATATGTTTGCAGCTGACACATCCCTAAAGAGAAATTCTTAATAAATTTTAGAGGGAAGGTTTGGTATTAATGGAATTCAAAATTACAATTCTTCAGAGGTTTCCACTTAGCTAATTTTATGTTTTCTATTTATTCTAATTATAAACCCAAAATGTAAATTTAGCTAGGCAATTATTTGTCCATCTTAAAACAATCTATTAAAATCACAAAACCTCAGAACTGGAAGGAACTTGAAAGTCCCCTTAGACTAGTCCCCTGCCTTTAGGCAGTGTGCCTACTTAAACTACTGCAGTGCCTCCGGTGAGTGCCCCTGCAGAAACCATTCCAGATGATTGAGAAAGTCTCCTGTTTTTAAACACCTACACATAAAATGATTCCATAATCATCCTTGGTAACCAACTCCAGTATCTAACCACACCCACATTCAGGAAATTCTTCTTAATGTTTAGCCTAAATCCCTCATGCTTCAGCGTAGGCTCATTTCCTCTTGTTCTGTCCAAAAAAGCAATGGGGAACAGCTGGTCTTCATCGTTTGGATAGGGACCCTTCATATACTTGAAGACTATGATTACATTCATCCCTTAAATCTTCTCTTCTCCAGAGTAAATACTCCCAGTTCCTAGAGACATCTTCTAAGAAATAAAACCAAACCACTGTGGCCGATTAATATATAAATGTTTCCTTTATTTTCAAATATTGATCCAAAGCAAAAAAGAAACACTGCAAAGTTGGACTCTTTTTTATAGTTAAACAATGTACATTTACTCATTGGTCGATGCGGCAGCAGGAAAAACTCCTATCGTTTCAACTTTAGAAGAAAAAAACCTTTTTAGACTTTAAGATCCATATTTCATCATTGTACCAATGAAGAAATTATGTAGTCTTAAGATCTAGTACTTACTACATTCACTTCTAAATGAAAGGTAGTTACTACAATGACCCAAAAGGGACAATAATGAGATCTTCTCATTTTTCTCTTCCCCAAATAGCCCATTGCCTATCCCTAATTTATTTTGTTCTTCTTTTCCTAAGAGATTCCCGAGAGGTTTGCTTTAAAGCCTTCCCTTTTTTGGTCTTTATCTCTATTATTGTGCAGTACTTTTAAAAAATCATATGTGAGAAGATGAGCTGGACCACTGTGGTAAGATGAAGGAATAACCAATGGGCAGTTCATGTACTCTATTAGTTTCCTTGGAGGAGGAAGAAGAGGAGGAGGAGGAGGAGGAGGAGGAGGAGGAGGAGGAGGAGGAGGAGGAGGAAGAGGAGAAAACGGTAGACTCCCTGTGTTGAACTTAAGGAAAGACAGGGACAGGAGTCACCCAGGGTGGGCAGGCACAGACAGGCTGGGATCTACATCATTGGAGGGAATATCCAAATAGATTAGAACACACATTCATTAAGTAATTGAATATCTTGTGTCTAGTTGGTTAAGTTGTCCAGATCTGTCAGATAGTTATTACTCTAGGTCGAGTTGGATATTACAGCTGTTAAGCTAAATCCTCTCAATAAAACTTATGAACTTAGGCATTTGGGCTCTGGCTATGTTCACCAGTATCTGAGGGGATGGAACGCTCATGGAAATTGTGGGGATGGGTATGGATGGTTTCCCCAGGCCATGGCTGGTGCCTTGAAGGCATCTCATATGACTCCATACCTCTCCAATAAATTGTATTGTGGTTATTTAAGCATTTTGTCTCCCCTGTTTTACTATAAAATCCTAGAGTCCTTGTCTCTTTTCCATCTTTATCTCTACAGTGCTTTGCACAGGGCCCTATTGATGGTGGGGAGTTGATCAATGTTTGTTGAATGTGATTTCTTGAATTGTATTATTTATTACATGTGAGTGGGTTTTTTTTTTACTTTAAAGCTCTATCTAGAAAATTAAAGGTGAATTCCTTAAACATCTTTTCCCACAAAGATGCCATAAAATAAAACCTAATACACACAAAGCTGGTTATCATTTCTCCCACTACTCTGACTTACAGATAGTTCTAGATGGTTAAATAACCCCTTGCATCATTATCCCTCCCCTGCCTTTCTTTTCCTAAACTGGATAACATGAATCCTCAGATCAGTTTTATGATCAGAATGACTCAATTTTACTATGAAAGAGCACTAAATAAGGAGTCAAGAGACTTGGGTTCCAAGGCTTTGACTAACATTTTGTGAAATTGTGCAACCCATTTAACTTCCTTGGCCTTTGGTTTCCTCATCTGTAAAATAAGGAGGTTGGACTAGATGTTCTTGAATGCCCTAACTCTCTGATTCTATGACTATTTACCTTGATTGAATTAATCCAGATAATTACAAATTCTCCACTTTGTGCTTGGGGAGACACAGTCATAACAAACTAAGCAAAACCAAATGCCCTTCAATATCCTGTTGTGAACTATAAAATGTCCTCTAAAAATCACATTTTCCCCTTGAAACAGGATGTAGGAAAAGTATTTTCCTATTAAATCCTTTAAAAGTTCAAGCTAAAGTATTTTCTTCAGTGTCTTGACGTCCAACTCAATATAAAATAAAGGATTCAGACGTCTTAATTATAGAAGACACTATCAAAAGCAAAGAAGATGGAAACTTGCATTGAAAACCAAAGCATTATGCCAAAAACCAATGCAGAAGTTTTCTAGGGGGAATTTCCAGTCTGTATCAGGCAGTTGGTTTCTGCCATTTTGATGGGCTCATGGATACATGACTTTTTATAAGGTGACTTGTGAAACTCCTAGGGCAGATTACTAGGAAGAAGTTGCATAAAAATTCCAAGGGGAATGAAGGATGAGGGGAAAAGTGAACTTTAACTTTCTAAGTTATTCCTTCCAGTACCATAACTGGATGCCTGGCAGATGAATTAACAGTTATTTCAAGAGTTTTTGCTTATCCTGGTTGACTTAGGTTAAAACTATTATTTACATGGTTTTATTTATTAGTGAAAAGAGCTATCATTCTTAACTTAAAAGGAAGATCTAGAAATTGGCGGGGTAATAGAAATGATCATAGAAAAGACCAGGTGTGCCAAACTGGGATATTTCTCATGGACCTGGATATGCACTTTTTGGTTACGTGGGAAGAAACATATGCTATAGCTCGGTGCTGAAAGCATGGCTGATAGGACCTCACGGTTGCTCTTTGTACGTCCTTGTGATTGCAGGCTGTGGCAAAAAGAATTGACAGCCGAGCCAGGAAGAGCTGTTCACTCTGCAGCTTCTAAGGAGTGAGAAGACAGTGCATAAAACTCTTGTGACGCAAGGAAGACCCAAGACCCAAGTTCATATCTGACCTCGGAGAGTTACTAGCTGTGTGACCTTGGGCAAGTCACTTAACTGCTATTTTCCTCAGTTTACTGATCTGCAAAAATGGGGATAATAGCACCTACCTTCCAGGGTTGTTGTGAGGATCAAACAAGGTAATAATTGTAAAACATTTAGCACAGTGTCTGGCACCTAGTAAGCACTATCTAAATATTGTTATTTGTTATTATTATTATTAATAGCTAATTACCATTCACTAGCTAGCATTTTATATAATGTTTTAAGATCAGCCTCCAAATCATGGTTCCTGACCTCTGCAAATGTGGGACATCCTATTTATGAGAAGACTTATCCAGAGGTCTGGGAAGAATATTTAAGGCAGTCCTAATGTAGCACCCTCCTCCACGAACTTCGAGCCTGGGCAGTTGTTCTATACACTTCAATAAATCACTCATAGAAACATGAATTTTGTGTATTATATTCTGCTTTCACTTTAAAGTGGCAATTGCCACATAACCATTCTATTTTTTAAGCATATTTGCTGTTAAATGTTGGTGAATGGACATGAAATATCGATCGCTTCTCCAACATATGAAATTAGTTCCTCGAGAAGATCTCCCAGGGATTTGTCTCCGATTTCTTACCTGACGTGAAGAAGTCCCTACCTGCCAATATTCAGATGAGGAGACTAACGGATAATATAGACTTCCTATGGAGCCAGGTAAAAGGGATCCTAGATGAAGAATAGACTGATCTTTGGGGAATGAAGAGAAGAATTAAGATAAAGGAAACTCGGTAAAGACTGGTACTTTCACAAAATCCTCACCGTCTCTAGTCACTAATGGCTTTCTCCCTTGAAATCCACGTTGCACTTTGCAAATCTCCAGTGTACTTATCAGATAGTGTACAGAATTATAATTATACGTGTCTATGCCTTATCCCTCTATTTGGATTATAAATTCCACAAAGGCAACGGTTACATCTTTTCTATAGGAAGGAAGGAAACAAGCATTTATCAAGAGCTTACTATGTGCCAGACACAATGCATGTCTTCTCTATAGAAAGAAAGGAAACAAACATTTATCAGGTGCCTATCATGTGCCAGGCACTGTGCTAAGAGATTTACAAATATTATCACATATGATCTTCACACCGACCCTGGGAGCTGGATGTTATTATTATGCCTATTTTACCAAGGAGGAAACTGAGGCAGACATTGATTGAGTGACTTGCCCAGGGTCACATAACTAGTCACGTATAGCAGTTATTTATATATTTTCCTCTTCCCTCTCCTTTTCCAATTTGAATGCTTTGGGAAAATTTGAATACGCCTAATGATGATGGGGGTAATAAGAATTGGAGATGGAGAAGAGAAAGCTTGAGGAAGGTAGGGTGAGAAGATAGAGGCTGAAGGACCCAGGAACTATTTTTTGTCTTTATCTTACACTAGGGAACTGGTATGCAACATTTGGAAGACTCTGGAGGTACTCCGGTTTGAGACACAAGGTGGAGAGCCTTTGGGTGAGGGGAAAGGCAGAGGTGTAGTGGAGAGGGTACCTGGCCTGGAGTCAGGAAGACTCTTCTTCTTGAGTTCAAATCGGGCCTCAGACTTGCCAATTGTGTGACCCTGAGCAAGTCACTTACCCCTGTTTGCCTTGGTTTCCTCCTCTGTAAAATGGGCTGGGGAAGGAAATGGCAAACCTCTCCAATAGCTTTGCCAAGAAAACCCCAAAGCTGGGTCACAAAGAGTCAGTCACGAGGGAACAACAACAGAGGCATAAATAGCATGGTTGCTATTGTTTTTCATGTTTTATTTCTAGCAGTTGTTTAAGCTCTTAACACATACACTTATTCCTCTATTAGATTTGCTTTAGAAAGTCATGTAACACATCATTCCCTGATGTTTCAGTGATACCTCAATCTTGGGCCAAACCCCAAACTAGAAAAAAGTCACCAATTTTCTGAATTCCTAAGCACCGTGAACCCAAAAATATTCCTAAAAACAAAATAAAATAAACTTTGCCCAGCGCAGGTACTCAGTAAGTTCTCATTGAATGAGCATCTAATTAACATATAAAAGTCTTGCCTTTTAAAATTTTTTACATTTCTTTATTTCTTCTCAGAACAACACTAAGTGAATTGGTCAGAATTCAACAATGCATCTACTAATGTTCCAAATGCTGTGGAACGAGACCTCTCCAGAAAACCAACTTCAGTGACTCATTGTAGGGTGGAAGTGACTCTGGAGCCTCAAAGGCTATTTATTTTCAGGGGACTGCAAGCTCCAGCAGCTTCTATGAAGCAGCCAAGGCAGCTAGGTGGGGCGGTGGAGACACTGCTGGATCTGGAGTCAGGAAGACTCGAGATCACATTCTGTCTCGGTCACTTTGATACCATACCCTGGGCAAGACATTTAACCTCTCAGCCCATTTACTCATCTGTCAAAGGGAGATGACAGCACCTGCCTTACAAGGTTGTTGTGGGTGCTTTGCAAACCTCAAAGTGCTATAGAAATGCCGGTTATTATTAATTAGTAGTTTCCTGGAGGGCCAAACTAGCTAAATATGGAAAAGCTTCTTACCCGTAGCCTGGCTATTGATGAATTGTTAGGTCATTGAAACGGCACGAGAAAAAAAAAATTAAATGGCACTCAGCGCTTCTGGTTTTGCAATGACGGGGAACGGAATGGGAGTGGAGAAGAAGGCAGAAAAGGGAGCAGAGGATGCTAAGAATCATATTTAGGATTATGGTTATTGTTTCACATTCCACCATGCCACTCTTTTCTCAGGCCCTCAGAATGAGTTGGGGAGCAACAAATAGTAACCTTATTAGAAAAAGAAAGCTTAAGACTAGGAGTGAAGGCAATTATCAGTTTAGAAGGTAAGATTCTTGAAGGCAGTTAACTATTTCTGCTTTTGTCTTTGTATCCCCAGCCCCTTTGCAGAGTGGCTGATAATTGACCTGGATAAAAAAATCTCCTGTATGACTTCAGGCAGGTTTCATAACCTCTGTGGATTTAGGTTTCTTCCTCTGTAGAATGGAGGTCTAGACTAATTAACCTTTAAGATCTCGGCATTCAATCTGGGCCTCAGTTTCCTCATCTGTAAATAAAGGGGGGGGGGCAGGTTGGGCTAGATCAGGGATTCTTAACCTGGGTTCAAGCCTCGGTTTCTTCATCTGTAAAAAAAAAAGGGGGGGGGGTTGGGCTAGATCAGGGGTTCTTAATCTGGTGTTCAAAAACCCTTAGTGTTCAGAGGGATATATAAACATAGATGCGGAAAAAAAGTTGTTTTTTACACTAAACTCTCGCTGAAATTTAGCATTTCCTTTAATTATTTAAAAACGTTAAGGAGAGCGGTCTAAGCATTTATTAGGCGCCTACCACCCCTGTCCTCAGGGAGCGTACAGTCTAATTTAGTATCAGGCTTCCCCAGGCTGCCCAGGCTCCCTAAGAAGCCCTAAGGACCACTTCGGCATCTACCCTCCATCTTCGCTCTACGTCTAATCCAACCACCCGGACTCGAATCCTGTCTGGACCCCTATTGAAGCCCTCTCTGGGCCTCGGAGTGCCAGTCTCTATGGGCTAACCAATCTGTGCCAACCTTTCCAGCGCCCCCGGCTCCCTCCCGCCTTCCTGCCAGCCTCTAGACTCGGGATTCCCAACCCAGCTGACGCGGGGAGCGCGGACACCCGCGGGGGTGTGACGTGCGCGCTCCCGAGGGGAGGAGAAGGGAGGAGAGGGGAAAGCGTTTCCCGGGAGCGCGCAGGAAGCCTCGCGACTTCCGGCGGCCGAGACCTGCGCGGAACCTCGGGTGCCTGACACTGGTTGCGGGGGGGAGGATCGGGTCGGAGGGACGGAGCCCCGTCTGTCTCCGTAGTGGGCGGGGCCGGGCGGACGGGGTGGCGGCGAAGACCGGGAGCCATGGCGGTGGACATCACGCTGCTGTTCCGGGCCAGTGTGAAGACTGTGAAGACCCGGAACAAGGCCCTGGGGGTAGCGGTCGGAGGCGGCGGCGGTGGCGGCGGCGGCGGCTCGGACGGCGCCCGGGATGAGCTGTTTCGCAGGAGCCCCCGCCCCAAAGGGGACTTTTCCAGCCGGGCCCGGGAAGTGGTGAGTGAGTTGCCGGGGCAACGGAGGAGGGGGAGGGGGCCCGGCCGTGTAAGCCACGTTGCGTAGTGGGGCTCACGGGCTTCTGCTCCTGCTGTCAAAGTCCGTGAAACCTCCCGGGACTCAGTTTACCTCATCCGTGGAATGACACCCAGGTCCCTCCCAGGGCTAACGTTCGTGAAGGCTGGCACTTAGCTTATTACGTGTTTATTGGCTGATCGATTAGCCTCCTCTGGGGCCCTGGGGCGACACATTAAACCTTTGCGAGCCTCAGTTGTCTCATCTGTAAAGGGAGGCTGACACCGTTACTTTCATCGCTTGCCTTGGAGGGCTCTTGTGGGGAAGGCCCTTTGTAGACCTTAAAGTGCCGTAGAAATATTCATTGTTAATAACGGTGACTGCTCAGCGTTTATATTTTAGGATTTGCGAAGCCTTTTACATACATTTAGTTTTATCCTCACGACAACCCAGGGAGGTAGGTGGGTGCTGTATGTTATCCCCATTTTACAGATGGGGACACTGAGGCACGGAGCGGCTGCGTGGTTTTACTCACAGGAAGTTGACTTCCTGATTCCAGGTCCAGGCATCCATCCACTCAGGAGATGATCTCAAAGTCCCTTCCAATACTGGCATCGTATGGATCCGAGTCTAAGATGGTGGTAGATGAGTGGGGGGGGAAGGGGCTTCTGTCCCTACACCAGGCAGAGACAGGATGGATATCTTCAAGTATTAGAATGATTGTCATGTGAAAGAGGAATTGGCCTTGATCTGCTTGGCCCTAGAAGTCATAACTCAGATGGATGAGTACAGGTTGCTGAGGGCAGGCTTTGGCTCCAGGTAAGGAAATAGCTCTTTAAAATATTCTCTCTGACAGGCTCCATCCCTGTGACCTTGGGCAGGTAACTTTGTTTACTTGGGCTTCAATTTCTTTAATGAGAAGGCTTGGCTAGATGGCTTCTGAGGACCCTCCCAGGGGTAGTGGGATTTGCCATACTAGGATCCTAATGAAAAGTGAAATGGACTTCTTCCTCTTTACTGGAGGTCTTAAAGCAGAGGCTTAGATGCTTACATTTTGGGGATATTGGAAGGAGGATTTTCTCTGGAATAGGTTGAACGAGATAAGTGTCTTCCAATTTTTTCTGTTGTGCATTCTTACTAAAATGTTTTTAAACACATATCCCCCATATGTGTATATTGCTTATAAATTTATAAATGCCCGTCAGTCAGCTAGCTTTTGTTAAGTGGCTACTATGTACCAGGCACTGTACTGAGCACTGGGGATACAAACAACTCCTGCTCTCGATTAACTCATACTCCAATAGGGGTGAAAACATGCGCACTATGTACAGACAAGATCTATCCAGGATAGGGGGAAGGCACTAGGATTAAGGAGTACTGGTAAAGGCTTTTGCAAAAGGTGGGACTTTAGTTGAGACTTGAAGGAAGTCAGGAAAGCTTAGAGGCACAGATGAGGAAGAACATTTCCACATGAGGGACAGCCAGTGAAAATACTTGGAGTTGAGAGATGGAGTGTCACATGGAGGAAACCCCAAGGAGGCCAGTTTCACTGGATCAGAGTACATGGAATTTTTTATATTTAATTCTAGGGGAGAAAGGGAATCATTGGAATTTATTGATTGGGGGGGTGGGGTGGCAGACCTGTGCTTTAGGAAGATCACTTTGACAGTTGAGGATGGAATGGAGTGGGGAGAAAATTGTGGCCAGGGAGACCAAGCTTTGGGCTGTTTACAGTAGCCCAGGTGATAAAGGTCTACACCAGGGAGTGGTAGTGTCAGAGAAGTGAGCATGTTACAAAGGTGAAAACTAAAGGCTTTTGCCTGGATTGGAAAACTTTTGCACAGACAAAATGAACGTACCTAGGATATGAAGGGAAATGATATACACACTCTTTCTGTATATGTGTATGTATGTAGGTGTATAGTTTTGTTTATATATCTTGTATACCAAACCCTTATCAGAGAAATTTGATACAGGGCTTTATTCTCATTTGATCACTTCACTTTGTGTTCTAGGTGCATTAATTTTTCTGTGTAAAAGCTTTCTAATCTGTTGTGTTTGACATTCAAAGCCCTTCATAACCTAGCCTTACCTTTCTGGCCGTTCCATGAACAAGACACACTCTATCTCTCAGCTCCAGGCATTTTTTCTGGCAGTCCCTTATACCTGGAACATTCTCCCTTCCTCTGCTCAGACTACTGACCTCCCTGGCTTCCTTTAAGTCCTAAGTAAAATCCCACTTTCTAGAGAAAGTCTTTTCTAAATCCTCTTAATTCTATACCTTCCCTCCGTTATTTCCTATTTATCATGTACATAGTTTGCTATGTATGTGTTTTCATGTTGTCTCCTTTATTAGATTTTAAGTTCCTTGAGGACAGGGACTGTCTTTTGCCTCTTTTTTGTATCCCTGTGCTTAGCGTAGTGTCTGGCACATAGTAGATGCTTAATAAATGTTTATTGATTGATCTATTGAAATGCAAATCAAAAGCCTGTAGTTTTACTTCACAGATTTTAAAAGTTGACCAAAAAATGGCAATACTCAATGTTGGAGGGGTTGTGGAATAATAGGCACACTGATACCTTGTTGGTGGAGCTGTGAGATGGTACAGCCGTTTTGGAAAGTAGTTTGGAATTATGCAAATAAAGGGAGTAAGATGTCTCTACTCTTTAGAACAGAGACTCCATTACTGAACTTATATCCCAAAGAACCTACCAAAAAGAAAAAAAGACCCCATGTACACCAAAATATTTATAGTAGCGCTTTTTGTAATAGCAAAGAATTGGAAACAGAGTAGATGCCCATTGGTTGGGCTGTGACTAAACAAATTGTGGTACAAAAACTTAAAGGAATATTACTGTGCTGTTAGAAATTATGTCTTTGATGTATGCAGAGAAGCATGGAAAAATCTACAGGAACTGAGGCAGAGTGAAGTAATCAGAGCCAGGAAAACAATATACACAGTAACTACTACAATGACAGACCAAAGAATGACACACCAAAAAATCAGCAGTAAATGTAATAGAATTCTAAATACAAAGTGAAATGAAGAGGTATGAGAAGACAGCTCCCACCCACCCTTTGGTGGAGGGTCCACAGGGGTTAGACATTGCATGTGTTTTTGGACTTTTTCAATGTATTGATCAGTTACACTGGTTTTTTTTTTCCTCGTTGAAAAAATATTTGTTGTATGGGATTAGTTCTCCAGGAGGGGGAGAGGGAAGGATACTGGGGGTAGCTATGATGATGTGAGAAACAGAAGACATCAATTAAAACTTATATTCGAAAAGATGTCTGTGGAATATTCAGTTTGAGATGTCCAGTAGACAGTTGGATGCAAGATCAAAACTCAGTATAGAAGTTAGGATGGATAAATAGATTGGAGAATCATCAGCATGGAGATGAAATTGAATCAATGGGAATGGATGAGACCACCAAGTGAAATAGTGTATTTATAGAGGGAAGTTACTGTTGTCTGAGTGAGAGATGATGAAGGGCTGAACTAGGGATCATGAGAGTACAGAGGAGACAGATGCCAGAGAGGTAGAGATAGACTGCAACTGATTGGACAAGTGAAGTGATTTAGACTGAGAAGGTGACATCGAGGTTGTGAACCTGGGTGACTTCATACTAATAAGGAAGTTTGGTAGAGGAGCAAGTTTGAGAGGAAAAATAATGCAGTGACATTTGCATCTGTCCCTTCTTGGTAATCCCATGCAACTCATTCTACTTTACCAAAAACTGAAAGGAGGGAGGCAGGATTCCTGCTGCATTCCTCCCTAGGTGGGCAAAGGTATGCCTGCTATAAGGTGATATGGGAGGAGTAGGGTGGTTATATTGGGGAGATAGATTTTCCCAGTGGTGTCTGCACAGCTTCTTCCGGGGTTCCCAGTTACCAGATTATAACTGCCCTGAGATCAAGCCCTGGCTCAGAAGGGGATGAAGTTTGGAGAGGTTGCACAGGTGTTGGAAAGGTGAAGTGGAAAGAACTGCCTTAGCCTGAGGGCAGAGACTGTCTTTTACCCTTTACTTGTATCCCAGGCACTTTGCAGTGCTGGAACATTAATATGTTCCACTTAATATGTATTTACTGACTGACTCTTTTTTCTATTTCTACAGCATATGTCACATATATCCCTTCTTCAACAGTAGAACCTTAGTTCTGCCCCTCATCAGTTTTCCTCTAGACCATTTTTCTAGAGAATATCTAGACTGCTAGATATTTCAAACTCTAGTAGAAAAAGATCCCTGCATGCAGCATATTTACTTAGAAAACCAGCAATTAGCATTATTTGTGTTGTATTGTATTTTTATTTATTTTGTTAAAAGGACACACAGCAGCATTTTAATCTGGTTTGGGCTGTACCTAGCAAACCTGAATTTGACACCTTTACCCTAGACTATTGTAATAGTCTACTATTTGATTTTTCCCAAGCCGATCCATTTTGTGTGGAACTGTGAAAGTGATTTTCCTAAAGCATAATAGTTGATCATATTACTCTGCTTCTTAATAAACTTTTTGTTCTTTTTTGCCTTTGAGATCACATATAAATTCTGATATTTAAGTCTCTTTACAACCTGACCCTTCCCACCTTTCTAGTCTCCCAATGTCATACTCTACAGTCCAGCCCTAGTTGCTGTTCTACACACATACCACTTTCTCCTGTCTCTGGGGTGGGGAACTTGCAGCCTCAAAGTCGCATGTGGCCCTCTAGGTCCTCAGTTGCAGCCCTTTGATTGAATCCAAACTTCACAGAACAAATCCCCTTAATAAAAGGATTTGTTCTGTGAAACTTGGACTCAGTCAAAAGGCCAAACCCAAAGACCCAGAAGGCCACATGTCACCTCAAGGCCGCAGGTTCCTCACCACTAGATTATAGATTATAAACTCTTTGAAGGCAGAGAATGGTTTTGCTTTATTTCTCCTTTAATTTTCACTATCTCTATTTGTGCTTATTTTGGAATTAACTATTCAGTTTCTAATTTTAAAAAATGCATATTTAGTTCATTAATCTCCTCCTTTTCCATTTTGTTAATGTATGTTTGTTAGGGATATATTTTTTCTCCTGAAGGCTACTTTTGCTATATCCCAGAAAATTTGGCATTTTGTTTTATTATTATTGTCTTAATTACAATTATTGTTTCTATGATTTTTTTCTTTGAACCATCCACTTATGATTTCTTTGTTGTTTCCATTGCTGTCTCTATCTTTTGTTTGTACTTCCTGAACTGATTACTGTATTTATTGCTTTGCTTTCCATAAAAAATATGTTTACTATTTCTGCCTTTTTATATTTATTTACAGTATCTCTGTGCCCTGATATGTAATCATTGTTTTAAAAGTTTCATGTGATGCTGAGTATTCTTTAGCAGTCCCATTCAAAAGATACCATACATCTTTTGGCTCTAATTTATGCAGCAATTTGTTCAGTTCTATATTTTCCCTTTTGTTTATCTTTCTGTTAGATTTGTCCAATTCTGAGGGAAGGATATTAAAGTTTCTTGTTATTATTTTGTTACTATCTGAGCCACCTAGCTGCCCCATACTATGTCTCAACTGAAAGGAAGTATAAACAGGAGTATATAGAACCAATACTGGCCAGTATCTTTGCCCTGAATTCTGTCATCTTTTAATGTTGTCTGCATTTATATTATTATAGACATTGTAGCCATTGCTTTTTTTGGTTTCGTTTTCTTTGCTTGCCTCACTGTGCAGGCCTTCCCATATTTTTCTGAATTCTTCAAATTCACCATTCCATATGCTACATGGCTATTCTTTTACATTCAGAGACCACAGTTTATTTTGCCATTTTTAAATCATGGGCACAGTTGCTGTTTTTTTCACCTTTTTAACTACTACAGGTAACAAGACTATGAAAATGTTGGCACATATGAGATATTCATAGATAATCACAGCATATTCAAAGCAGCATTCTTAGCATTTCCTCCCCCCCAAAATTGGTCCTCTAGTCATTTGGTCTGGATTTGATTGAACATTATGCTTGTTTGCTTCTAGTCCTGCTTATCCTAGCTAGCCAATTCTACTGATTTACTTTTTTTTTTCATTTTAACTAGTTCCAAATAATTTTGCACTTTACCACTTTATGACAGTTTGAGGTAGTTTGAGGTTCTGGGCTCCCTTCATTTCTACTTTTTTTTTCCCCATTATTTTCCTTGAAATTCTTATCCTTGTGTTCTTTCACAAGGCTTTTATTATTATTTTATCTAGCTCTATAAAGTATCTTCTTGATAGCTTAATCCATTGTATAGCTATCAATTTAGGTTCTGCCATTTTGATTTTGATGTAGCCTTGTTATGAACAATGAATATCTTTCTAGGTAATTAGGTGTTAACTCCAGTTAGTCTGTGTATTTTCTTTTTTTTTTAAAGTATTTCTTATCATTTCCTCTAGGCTTCTGTTTTTTAAAGAAATATGCATCAGTAATGAGTTTGAGGACTCAGCGTGGACCCTTAAGTCCAAGCTTATTCCACAGTGTCTAACTCGATTTGAAAATGGAGAAAATTATTACATACATGGATAAAAGAAGTAAACAAAATTAACACCCTATCTCTTTTAAATAATGATATTTTTATTTTGTTTATTTATTTTATTTCTGGACTTTGAGTCATATAAACATCATCCTAGTTTGCTTTTAGAGAGACTTTACCCAAATTTTCATACTCATGCATCTATCCTAACCTCATCCTTCACTCCAAAATCCCTCTTAGTTATAAAATTCTAAGATTAAAAAATTGCATAAAACAATATGGCCTCCCTGCACTGGGCAAAAAAGCCATGAATTTCTGTGGATATTAATTAGAATCCATAGTAAATAAATGTAGATCTTAAATCTTAAAAGTATTAAGTTTAAGTTGACTTGAAAAGAGGTCCTTTCCCCCCCACAAAATAAAAATAAATAAAAGGAATGAAAGTATGTGCTAAATGCCCCTAAATAACCCAGGTAAGGAAATCTTTCAGCATAACTGTAACTTAAAACTTATGGTCTTTTTTTTTTTTAACTTTCAGCTTCTCTAAGTAAAAAAAAAAAAATAAACTACTTAAGATTACTAGCTCTTGCTTATTGACATCCCCACGTTTGCCTCTTTGGTCAGGCTATACCTTTCATAGAATGGAACTGTCAGCATATTAGCTAACAATATGAAGTCTTCATTTTACAATAGTATGCAGTTTTCTGTCCTCCTTTATATCTAAAATGTTGAAGTAAGAACAGGAGCATTAAGGAAAGGGTATTCTGTTTTTTAGGAAAAATACTGAACCATATACCTCTGTCAGATATGTTAGATAATTAGACTTAAGCAGAACTGGCAATCCACATTAGTTTATCATGACTGAGAACTCGATCAAGTAGTAAAGATAATATGTTTTCATTATAAATAAATTTAACTGTATCCCTAACTTTGTGTGGTCTTGGGCAAGAACCTTAACATTATTGGGCCTTAATTTCCTTATCTGTAAAACAAGGAATTTGGTCTAAGTGATCATAACTCAAAGTTTTTGTTTTTATTTATTTATTTAGTGTCTTTAGTTTTCAGCATTGATTTCCACAAGAGTTTGAATTACAAATTTTCTCCCCATTTCTACCCTCCCCCCACTCTAAGATGGCATATATTCTGATTGCCCCGTTCCCCAGTCAGCCCTCCCTTCTGTCACCCCACTCCTTCCTCATCCCCTTTTCCCTTACTTTCTTGTAGGGCAAGATAGATTTCTATGCCCCATTGCCTGTATGTCTCATTTCCTAGGTGCATGTAAAAACTTTTTTTTTGAATATCTGCTTTTAAAACTTTGAGTTCCAAATTCTCTCCCCTCTTCCCTCCCCACCTACTCTCCCTAAGAAGGCAAGCAATTCAACATAGGCCACATGTGTATCATTATGCAAAACCCTTCCACAATACTCATGTTGTGAAAGACTAACTATATTTTGCTCCTTCCTATCCTATCCCCCTTTATTCAATTTTCTCCCTTGACCCTGTCCCTTTTCGAAAGTGTTTGCTTTTGATTACCTCCTCCCCCATCTGTCCTCCCTTCTGTTGTCCCTCCTTTATTATCTCCTTCCTCCTTCTTTCCTGTGGGGTAAGATACCTAATTGAGTGTGTATGTTATTCCCTCCTCAGGTCAAATCCGATGAGAGCACGATTCACTCATTCCCCCTCACCTGCCCCCTTTTCCCTTCCTGCTGCTTTTTCTTGCCACTTTTATGTGAGATCGTTTACCCCATTCTGTCTCTCCCTTTCTCCCACTCTCAATACATTCCTCTCTCATCCCTTAATTTGATTTTATTTTTTTAGATATCATCCCTTTATATTCAACTCACCCTGTGCCCTCTGTGTGTGTGTGTGTGCATGTATTCCCTTTGGCTACCCCAATACTGAGGTCTCATGAATTACACACATCATCTTTCCATGTAGGAATATAAACAAAACAGTTCAACTTTAGTAAATCCCTTATGATTTCTCTTTCTTGTTTACATTTTCATACTTCCCTTGATTCTTGTGTTTGAAAGTCAGATTTTCTGTTCAGCTCTAGTCTTTTCACTGAGAAAGCTTGAAAGTCCTCTCTTCTATTGAAATAAATTATACTCAGTTTTGCTGGGTAGGTGATTCTTGGTTTTAATCCTAGCTCCTTTGACCTGTGAAATATCATATTCCAAGCCCTTCAGTCTCTTAATGTAGAAGCTGCTAGATTTTGTGTTATCCTGATTGTGTTGCTACAATACTCAAATTGTTTCTTTCTGGTTGCTTGAAGTATTTTCTCCTTGGTCTGGGAGCTCTGGAATTTGATGACAGTATTCCTAGGAGTTTTCTTTTTGAGATCTTTTTCAGGAGGCAATTGGTGGATTCCTTCAATTTCTATTTTACCCTCTGACTCCAGAACATCAGGGAAGTTCTCCTTGATAATTTCTTGGAAGGTGACACCTAGGCTCTTTTTTTGATCATGGCTTTCAGGTAATCCAATAATTTTTAAATTATCTCTCCTGGATCTATTCTCCAGGTCAGTGATTTTTCCAGTGAGATATTTGACATTGTCTTCCATTTTTTCATTCCTTTGGTTCTGTTTTATAATATCTTGATTTCTCATGAAGTCATTAGCTTCCACTTGCTCCAGTATAATTTTTTTTTAATTTAAATTTATTTATTTAACATATTTGGTTTTCAGCATTGATTTTCACAACAGTTTGAATTACAAATTTTCTCCCCATTTCTACCCTCCCCCCCACTCCAAGATGGCTTATATTCTGGTTGCCCTGTTCCCCAATCAGCCCTCCCCTCTATCACTCCCCTCCCCTCTCATCCCCTTTTCCCTTCCTTTCTTGTAGGGCAAGATAAATTTCTACGCCCCATTGCCTGTGTATCTTATTTTTTAGTTGCATGCAAAAACTTTTTTTGTTTTTGAACATCTGATTTTAAAACTTTGAGTTCCAAATTCTCTCCCCTCTTCCCTTCCCACCCACCCTTTCCAAAGTGTTTGTTTTGATCACTAGCTTCCACTTGCTCCAGTATAATTTTTAAGGTAGGATTTTCTTCAGTGGTCTTTTGGACCTCCTTTTCCATTTGGCTAATTTTGCCTTTCAAGGCATTCTTCTCCTCATTGGCTTTTTGGAGCTCTTTTACCATTTGAGTTAGTCTATTTTTTTTAATTTAAATTTATTTATTTAACATATTTAGTTTTCAGCATTGATTTTCACAACAGTTTGAATTACAAATTTTCTCCCCATTTCTACCCTCCCCCCCACACCAAGATGGCATATATTCTGATTGCCCTGTTCCCCAGTCAGCCCTCCCCTCTATCACCCTCTCCCCTCTCATCCCCTCTTCCCTTCCTTTCTTGTAGGGCAAGATAAATTTATTTTTTTTTCAGCATTATAAAAGTTTTACTCAGAGGGCAAATTTTAATATACCCCTAAACATACTATTTATCTTGAGTAGTAATATGGAAAAAATAAATTACTGATACAGTTGTACAAAAAGGCATAAAAGTTTTTAAAGAATAAGAGAGAGAGAGAGAGAGAAAGTAAAACTTCAATGAATTAAAACATTTTGTCAACATTTTATGTTCTCCACAATGTCTTACTTGCAAGCGGATAAAATATTGCTCTATTTTTCATTTAAACAAAGTTTATCTAAATTAATTCATTGGTCTGTTTCCTTTTTCATTGACTGGGACATAAAATAGGTTTATAAAATGATTAATTCCAACATAAAATTCAAGCAGGGAGCCCAGTGGAGTATTTTCTTCATGACTGCTGGTGACAGTCAATGAAAGGAGAGGGACGGGTCTGTGAAAGTCAAGGCACCTCTTTCAGTCAGTCCTCACATTTGGCTTTTTTGCAGGCTGGAACACTGTCATCCTCTTCAGTTGTTCTTGGCTTCTTTGTTGTATAAATAATACCAAGAGCAGTCTTTCTGGTTTCTCCATGAAGAAGCGTTGCCCTGCAATTCGTGGATACTGCTGCCTTGGCATCACTTTCAGAGAGCCCAAACAACAGGCCTAAGTTTGCTACATCATATGGTCCTCTTATTTCTAAAGGCCTTTCTGCATCACTAGATATAATTACGTTCTTCCCTTTGCAGATCTGCATCAGACTGAGTGCATTGGAAATGGTATATCTCCTCATTGTGGAGTCTTTGATGGCAGGAGAATAAGTAATCTCAAAGCCAATACCTCGTTCAATTGCCACATTAACGGGAGGTCTTCTGAAGTAAAATGGCAATTTCTCTGTTACTGTTATGCATACCAAATCTACATCTAAACTTGTGCAAGCAACATGGAAAAGTTTTTCTGTCTTAGGGAAAACTGCAACAATGTCATACAGCTTGACACAGGAAGATGTTGCTCTCAGAACATTGCAGTGAGATGGATCTGATACTATAAGTGTCAGTCTGCTTAGAATTTTAATTGGTTTTGATTTCCCCTATACAATAGGCAGAGATTAAAAGAGCTCTGAAGGAACTACTGGTTTGTCAATTTCCTGCTTCTTTTCCTTAAAGTTCACAACATGATTAATGGCAACAGTCGAAAACCCAAGGTGAGCGGCGTTCTCCAGAAGCCCCTTAAGCGCTTTCGTATCAGAGCCCTTCCTCAGGTTCAAATCCGCAAACACCACCATGCCAGCATCACCGCAAGATAAATTTCTACGCCCCATTGCCTGTGTATCTTATTTCCTAGTTGCGTGCAAAAACTTTTTTTTTTTGTTTTTGAACATCTGTTTTTAAAACTTTTAGTTCCAAATTCTCTCCCCTCTTCCCTTCCCACCCACCCTCCCTAAGAAGTCGAGCAATTCAACCTAGGCCACATGTGTATCATTATGTATAACCCTTCCACACTACTCGTGTTGTGAAAGACTAACTACATTTTGCTCCTTCCCAACCCATCCCGCTTTATTGAATTTTCTCCCTTGACCCTATCCCCTTTCCAAAGTGTTTGTTTTGATTACCTCCACCCCCATCTGCCCTCCCCTCCATCATCACCCCCCCCTTTTATTTTTTTTTTTATCTTCCTCCCTCTTCTTTCCTGTGGGGTAAGATACCCAACTGAGTATGTATGGTATTCCCTCCTCAGGCCAAATCTGATGAGCGCAAGGTTCACTCATTCCCCCCTCACCTGCCCTCTCCCCTCCTCCCACAGAACTGCTTCCTTGTGCCACCTTTATGCGAGATAATCCATCCCATTCTATCTCTCCCTATCTCCCTCTCTCAGTATGTTGCTCTCTCATCCCTTAATTTCATTTTATTTCTTTTAGATATCTTCCCTTCATCTTCAACTCACCCGGTGTCTGCTCTCTCTCTTTTACATATATCTATATATATCTATATATCTGTATATATACACACATACATACATACATATATACATAGATATATACATACATACACATTCACCTATATATATACATAAACATATATATATGCATATTCCCTTCAGCTACCTAATACTGAGGTCTCCTGAATCATGCATGTCATCTTTCCATGTAGGAATGTAAACAAAACAGTTCAACTTTAGTAAGTCCCTTGCAATTTCTGTTTCTTGATTACCTTTTCATGCTTCTCTTGATTCTTGTGTTTGAAAGTCAAATTTTCTATTCAGTTCTGGTCTTTTCACTGAGAAAGCTTGAAAGTCCTCTATTTTATTGAAAATCCATATTTTGCCTTGGAGCATGATACTCAGTTTTGCTGGGTAGGTGATTCTAGGTTTTAATCCTAGCTCCATTGACCTCCGGAATATCGCATTCCAAGCCCTTCGATCTCTTAATGTAGAAGCTGCCAGATCTTGGGTTATTCTGATTGGGTTTCCACAATACTCAAATTGTTTCTTTCTGGCTGCTTGAAGTATTTTCTCCTTGATCTGGGAGCTCTGGAATTTGGCGACAATATTCCTAGGAGATTTCTTTTTGGGATCTATTTGAGGAGGCGATCGATGGATTCTTTCAATTTCTATTTTGCCCTGTGGCTCTAGAATATCAGGGCAGTTCTCCTTGATAATTTCTTGAAAAATGATACCTAGGTTCTTTTTTTGATCATGGCTTTCAGGTAGTCCAGTAATTTTTAAATTATCTCTCCTGGATCTATTTTCCAGGTCAGTGGTTTTTCCAATGAGATATTTCACATTGTCTTCCATTTTTTCATTCCTTTGGTTCTGTTTTATAATATCCTGATTTCTCATAAAGTCACTAGCTTCCACTTGCTCCAATCTAATTTTAAAGTAGTATTTTCTTCAGTGGTCTTTTGTACCTCCTTTTCCACTTGGCTAATTCTGCCTTTCAAGGCATTCTTCTCCTCATTGGCTTTTTGGAGCTCTTTTGCCATTTGAGTTAGTCTATTTTTTAAGGTGTTGTTTTCTTCAGTGTATTTTTCAGTATTTTTTTGGGTCTCCTTTAGCAAGTCATTGACTTGTTTTTCATGGTTTTCTCGCGTCCTTCTCATTTCTCTTCCCAATTTTTCCTCTACTTCTCTAACTTGCTTTTCCAAATTCTTTTTGAGCTCTTCCATAGCCTGATGTTTTTCTTGGAGGCTTTTGATGTAGGCTCTTTGACTTTGTTGACTTCTTCAGGCTGTATGTTTTGGTCTTCTTTGTCACCAAAGAAAGATTCCTAAGTCTGAGTCTGAATCTGAGAACTTTTTCGCAGCCTGTTCATGTTCCCAGCCAACTACTTGACCCTTGAGCTTTTCATCAGGGTGTGACTGCCTTTAGAGTAGAGAGTACTTTGTCCCAAGCTTGAGGGGCTGTGCTGTTGTTTTCAGAGCTATTTCTACACAGCAAGCTCTGCCACACCAGCGCTCTTCTCCCCCAAGAACTGCCAACCCAGACCGCGACTCACATCTAAGCAGGCTCTGCACTCCTGCTCTGATCTGCCACTTAATTCTTCCTACCAGGTGGGCCTGGGGCTGGAAGCAACTGCAGGTGTAGCTCTGTAAGCAGCCTCAGAGGTGCACCACCTCTGCCACCCCACCCCCCACTCCCACACCCCCCCCCCCACCGCAGCCCCGCAGGGGGGTGGGGGGTGGGGGGGGAGGGGTTGGCCTCCAGGAAACTCCTTTCACTCTTTCCCTGAAGTTTTTTCCCACTAACCTTCTCTCTTTTCTTTGGTGTTTGTGGGTTGAGAAGTCAGGTAACTGCTACAGCCCACTGATTCAGGGCACTAGGGCCTGTTCCGCCCAGCTCCTGATCTGGTTGGTTCCGGGCGCAGCCCACACTAGGCTGTGCTCTGTTCTGCTCCCAGCATGGTGGGATAGACCTTACCCAGCGACCATCCAGGCTGTCCTGGGCTGGAGCCCTGCTTCCCTCTGCTATATTGTGGGTTTTGCAGTTCTAGAATTTGTTCGTAGTCAATTTTATGGGTGTTTGGAGGGTCCTGGGGGAGAGCTTTAGGGAAGTCCCTGCTTTCTAGCTGCCATCTTGGCTCTGCCCCCCACTCACACTTTAACTCAAACTTTTTGGACCAATGTACTCAAAAACAAGTGTCTAATACTTTTTTGAAATATTAATCATCCATAGCTTTATTGGTTTTTAAATTTTATTTTGTTTCAAATGGGTTTCCTTATCTTCAGAAGTACATATCCAGTGGCTTCTGTTCTGTGTCTGGTCCATACTTGCAGATTTGCCACCATTGTCATGTCTCCAGGGCCTGTGCTGTTCCACCACTTGTGCCAGTACCTACTGCCTGGAGAAGAGCTTTGAATATTGAGGAGATTGCCTATACACAAAAGAACAAAAAGTATTCAGCACCATATGGGTTTGCTGAAAGCGAAACTTGTCAATACAGAACACAGCCTTTGAAACTCTCCACCTCAGACTATGCCTAATGAGAGGGTTTTGAAGTGTTGAAATCTGGAGATGCCAATGATGCTGATCAGCTCTCCTTCTGTGGATAAGTCGATCTTCTTGAGTTTAATGATGTCCATGTCCAGTGAAGCTGTGTTCTTTGACTTCACCACTTGAACATATTTCCCATGGTGTCTTTTAATACAAGCGAGCCAACAGTCAGCCATTAGATCTTCCAGGAATCATTAAAGCTGCTGTGTAATATTAATAGCTTGCATTTATATTGCTTTTTAAGGTTTGCAAAGAGCTTTTCATTATTAACTCATTTGAGCCTCCCAATAATCCTGTGAGGCTTGTGCTGTTATTATTTCTGAGGCAGATAGAGTTTGGGCGGGGGAGTTTAAGAGGAAAATGTGCACCAAGAGGGAAACCTAGAAATACCCTAGAGCAGGGGTGGGGAACCTGCAGCCACCAGGCCACATGTGGCCCTCTAGGTCCTCAAGTGGGACTCTTCTACTGAATCCAAGCTTCACAAAACAAATCCCTTTAATAAAAGAGTTTGTTCTGTAAAACTTGGACTCAGTCAAAAGGCCGCACCCAAGAACTTAGAAGGCCACAGGTTCCCCACTCCTGCCCTAGAGTCCCATGTATTTCCATAAAGCTTGTCAATAGGAAAATGGAGAAGGATTAAAAAGGGACAGGTTTAGGACAGAGTTGATAATTAGGAAGGGATTTTGGTTTTAAAAGTTTTAGTTGCGGCATTTTGATTGATCACGTGGGAGTTGTCCTGAACTAGGTGACTTTGAATTTGTTTCCTGGAAATCAGAACAGACCATATTCTCTGGACTCTCCTCAGACCCCCCACGCTGAAGTGGACTTTTAGCCTGACCAGCAGCTTACTCAAGCCAGTAGCTAGATGAATGTGTGTGCTAAGCAGCTTTCCTTTGGTAGGGAGGTGGGGGTACCATTACTTGTATTGGAATCTGTTTCCTTACCATCAGACACTCATCATCTTGTATTTTTCCTTCATAGAAGACTAGATTGAGAATAGTTCTGTGTGTGTATATGTGTGTTATATGTGGTGTTGTGGTTCTTCCAACTGCCATTCCACCTATTTGGACTCCTATTATTCCCTGGAAATGTTGATTCCCATAGCTCTGCATTAGATTATTTTAATACCTACAGCAAATTTCTGACCCTTAGAGCCTTTGACCATCCTCTCCGCATCTCCTTACTTCACCAAGACCTGGAAGACCACTTCAGAGTTGAGGGTCTTACCCTTTTTTTTTTGATAGGCCCACCTGACTCCACGGGCACTGTTAAGAGTGCTGAAGAACAGACAAACTGACATTGACAATCAAGAATTATAAACAACAAATAAGAAATAAGATGTTTTTCTCTGTATTTCTTTTCAGGACTTTTGGAAATTCTGCCACCTTTTTATTTCTGTTCTGTCTGCTTTTTTTGTATTGTTGTAGTCAGGGTATACAAAACCCTGGTTCTGTTGATTTTACTTTGCAGAACCTCATATAGGTCATTCAGTATTTCTACAAATACTTTATGGTTGTTTTTCATAAGTACCAACATTTCCCAAATATCAAAGGACACAAAAAACATTTTCCAGCTTGCTCTTTCTCCCCATACCATAACTCTTATCCATATAGTCTCCAGTTCCAGTAAGGAAATTATAAGCCATCCCCCAAAAGACTTGTAAATTTTTCTGATTATGTCATGTCTGAGAGTCATGTTGGATCTCCTTCCTTCCCTTCTTTGCTTTGGACTCAGGATGGAAGAGGGGTGGATAGGTGTGAGTTGCAGAGATTGGTGGAATCTCCTGGTTATTTTCACAGCGTAATCACTCCAAATTCTTAGCCAGTAACAATTTGTTCCCTACTGCTTACTATCTCCATACATTTGTTGAGTTAAAGGGTGTTTTATTTATTGTTTCTTATTTTCCTACTAAAACTTTTTTTCTACTTTTTTCCCCATTGAAACAGAATGATTTTTTTTTCCAGTTGAGAATAAAAGTTGACACTTGACTTGCAAACCAAAAAAGAAAAACCCAACCAAAAATGATATGCTAAAAAGATCTGTGTTTTCATCACTTCCTCCCTACAGCAGGAGTGCCTTGAAGCAGGGACTGACTGTGTGGAGTATGAGACTCTCCATTGTAGTGAAATAGATTTGGGATATGGATTCCCCAGTGGCAGAATTCCTCTTTTGGCTGCGGATAAAGGTCCATGGCTTTGTACTTTTTTGAGGCTATGTAGACAATGAAACCTATGACGTGGTTGCTATAATCATACTTATACCAGGAAATTAGCTCAATAAATTGGTCATTAAGGGTAGTAGTACCAATATCAGCATCAAAGGGAAATGTGGATGTCATTGTCAGAGTCAGGATGCAATGGGTCCTCTGTGTAGCCCAACATGCCCTTCAAGGTCGCCTTTGTTGCTTGCTTTTACATTGTTATGTTTTTCAGATTTTTCAAGGCATCAGGTCAGATGCACAATAGATACAGTGGAATTAGGAACAAGGAAGACCATTCCTATGAGCTTCCTATCCAACTTAGGAATGACCCTGCCCACAGCTTTAGCAGCACCAGTAGAATCAGGGATATTGTGGACAGTGCCATGCTCATCATGCCACAGGGGCCATCTGCTGTTTTTTGAGTAGCAGTAATGTCATGGACTGTGATCATGAATCCTTCTACAATGCTAGAATTGTCAGGGATGACCTTAGCCTGGGCGGGTGGGGGAAAGCAGATGGTATTGCGGGAGGCATTATTGACGATCGTGAGAGAATTATCATATTTCTCATGGTTCACTCTCATCACAAATATAGGGGCATCAACAAAAGAGGCAAAGATGATGACATGCTTAGTTCCATCCTTCAGATTGGCCTCAGCTTTTTCCAAGGTGACAAAGATACCAGTGGACCAACTATCTCCCCATTGATGAGATCACATTCTTGGAAAATAGTAATGGCTTTTCTTTTGATCGCCAGTTTTCTGTTCTCAGCCTTGACAATGTCCTTGAACTTGCCACTGCTAGAATAATATTAGGAAATAAACCATGTGGTTGAGATCGATGAAGAGGTTATTGTTCAGTCTGCCTCAGGTGAATGCAGCCCTGATGATCAGGGCTGCCCAACATGGATAAATCCATTAACCTTTATCATCTTGTTTAAGGGATGTGGCTATAGTGGCAAATACTGGCCATAGAGCTTGAGAGGCGAGCCATCACTTGGTAGTCAAGAAGGTTTCAATAGGCTGAGTTTAATGAGATAACATTTAATAGGGACAGATATGAAGGCTATCACTCAGCTTCACAAGTCAGCTGTACAAGTATAAGATGGGAGAGATGCAGCTAGAAAAGTTTCACATGACAAAAGCTCCAGTACGAGTCAGCAGTGTGATGTGATAGCATCAGCCATATAGCTAGGAATCCTGAGGTCTGGGGTAGGAAAACAATTACATAGATTTCTTAGGAGAATTTACCAACCATGGGTTTCTAAGCACAGCTTTGGAAATGACCTTCTGGGTTGAGGTTGACTTCAGTTGCAAGAGTTTTTACATTTTCAAACTGCTAGACAATTTATAACACTAGGGAATGGCCTAATGAGAGTTAAGCACTGAATTGTCACAGTCATAGTTATCCCTCTCCCTTTTTAACCAATCATTTGCCATCTCTACTCCCATATGATCATTCACATTTATCCCCTTCTCATATTTATGTATTTGCCATTTATGTTTATATATACTTGTATAAATATGTATGTATAAATATGTCACAATTTATGTAAATATATTTATGTGTATACATGTATAATTACCATTTATATTTATATAACTGATTGAGTCTCTGATCACCTCTTCCTTGTATTATTACAAAAGCCTTCTAATCAGTACCCCGATTCCATTCTCTTCCTTCTTGAAGCCATCCTCCACATGCCATTCTAGAGCTCAAGAAGCTTCACTGGTGACCTCTTGTTGCCTCAGGGATAAAATATAAACTCAACTTGGCTCTGGCCTGTCTACCTTTTTAGACTTAATTCATATTATTTATCTTCACATTTTTGTCAAGCTGGCTTTCTTGCTTGTCCCTGAACTCCTTGTTCTATCTCCCCCTCCATTTCTTTGAATAGACTGTTCAACATGTCTGGAATGCATGCCCCCACACACCCTCCCCCCACTTTATTTGAACGCTTAAGTCCTTTCAAGGATTAGTTTATGTGCCAGCTCCTTTATGAAGTTTTTATGGTCCTTGTACATTGTTTGTACTCTCCAACTCGAAGTATATTCTGTTTACTTATCTGTGTAAATATTTTATCCATCTAGTAGAATGTAACTCCTTGAGGGCACAACTTTTTGTTTTGCCTTTTTATTTCCAGAGTCAAGCAGAGTGCTTTACACATATGAGGTACTTATTTAAATGTTATTGAGGTGAATTGAATTATGTTCTCTGAAGTGAAGGTGCTTTACTCTACCTTGGACAGATCACTACTGAAGGATAGTGAGCAGTGAAGACTGTATTTGAGGAAGAACATTGATAAGCTAGAACATATCCAGAAATGAATGAGTCAGAGTGGATAACGGCCTTGAAACTGTTAGGAAGGCTATTTAACCTAGAAGAGGGTAGACTTATTAAATGGAGACAGTCACTTTGAGATATTTTAAGGGCTCCCACATGGAAGAGAGATGGACCTTGTTTTCTCAGTCACATGAAGATCTTCAGCTCAAAGTTTGGCAAGAATACTATAGAGTGGATGCATAATTTGTGAGTGGATTGAAGTAGGTATTCTCTGAGGCCTTCCCTCATTGGTTAATAAGTGCCAATTGCATTGAACTCTGCCTTTGATGTTCTATGATTCTCTGTAGATTGATAGCCTAGTAGTTATATGTTTTATAACAATGAAACCATTAAAAAGAATTCAAGTCTAAAGTAATGTGTGCCTTCTCCTTGAGTTACAATTGTTTTATATATACATTGCCTCCAAACGTACATTGTTTCATGTAATAGGCATGCTCCCCAAAAGCTGCAGCTTTTTACAATTTAATAATTCAGGTCACTTATCAATATGGACACTTTGTCAACTCCATCGTAGCTGCTTTCATCAATATTTCATATGTATTTGCCTTATCTCCCAAAGGACCATGCTACACACTTCTGTATAGCCAAGATAGAGAAAGAGCAGTCAGACAAGTAGGGAAAGATTGTCATAAAAGTCAGGGGAAGAGAGATTGGCTAGGAAAAGGAGGTAGTCACCATTCTGAGAAATTTCAGAGATAACAAGGAGAAACTGAGGATGTTTCACTTTTATAAGAGAAAACACAAGGAACATGAGAACTTTGTTCAAGTGTGGGAAGAGCTAGAATGTGGCAGAGGAATGAGACTTTTTCTTGTTGGCCTTGGAGGCTGAACCAGGAGAAGTGGGAGGAGGTTGGAAAGGGAGCAGTGTTGGCTTCAGAGGTTTGGCAAACTACTGGTTAGGGGAGTTTAGGGAATTCCTTTCAGGTGCTGTTTGGAGTTGGTGATTTGTATATTCCTTCCCAACTCTGATTCTGTGATTCTTCAATGCACTTACACAGTTTCCTCTGTTGCAAGACACTGTGCTAGGTGGTGGGTATACAAAGACAAAACAAAGTAGTCCTTGCCATTCTACTGGGGGATACAGCATGTACAAAGTAATCCTGAGAGAGAGAATGCTAAAAATTGAGGGCTTCAGGAAAGACCTCATGGAGGTGGTAATACTTGGGCTGAGATTTGAAGCAAGAAAAAACCTGATGTGCCAAAATAATCAGAGTAGTGTTATATGTGGAAATATGTGCCTTCCTCCAGATTGGAGATTGGCAGAATAAACTATAGTATATGTACATACTGGAATATAATTACATTGTAAGGAATAGTGACAGCAAGACTTCAGAGAAGTACAGAAACACTTGTTTGAAGTGATACAGGTGCTAATATTAAGGATTTGTCTTGGTTGATAAAGACAGATGGAATGAACCTCAGAGGTAGAGAGATCACTGAGTGATGGTGTCCAAAGGCCTATCTGAAGTGGTGGTTTGTAACAAAGCATATGGTAACAACGTCTGCTCCTCCTCCTCTCAATGTGAGATGGGGCATGATAGAAGGAGCAAACAACACTAGAGAGGGTGGCCAGTGATTCAGTATCTTCCAGAGAAAGCCAAGTTTCTATGAATTGAAAAAGATGTAAAGAATATGTGAGAAGAAATGGTTGAGGATGAAGGGAATTGTGTTAACGATTGAGGAGAACACAGTGGAGAGGAAGGGCAAATGGGGAAGGAGTCTGTGGAGCGGTAGGATTGAACTGGATGGTAATCATATAGCAGATGTAGAAGGGAAGGGGGTTTGTTTATACCTTGAGGAATGGTGACTGGATAATTGTTTTAGAGGAAGCACAAATTTGTTAGCCATAGGTTAGTTGATTGGGACCTCTACCTTGTAGGGTCCTCTTAGGATGGAGAGCAGCATGGTGTGGGAGGAGCTCAGAGTGCTGGCATCAAGGGGGTCAAGCCAAAGTCTTTGATCCTTCAGAACTGAATTCTACTCATGTGATTCCATCTTTTTCATGTAGTAGATAGAACATTGGATATGGAGCCAGAGAATCTGGGTGCAGTTCCAGGCTTTGCTACTTGCTGTGTAACCTTGGGCAAGTTGCTTAAGGTTTCTAGACTTTAGTTTATTATTTTGTAAGGTGAAGGGCTGGAACTAAATTATCTTTGGATAGTTTTTTGTTTTGTTTTGTTTTTACTGTGCCATGACCCACCAAGCTGGAAAGGCTTTAAGTAGGGTTTCATGATGGACTGAGTTACTCTCTTAGTCCCAGCTTACTTACTCTAGTTGTGAGTCTTATCTCTAGATTGGACATAAGGACATAAGGGTAATGAATTGGTATGGCCAGAAAACTACCAAATACCATTTATCAGCTTCTGGAATGGTTGTGACTTTTCTGTGGAGGGAGTGTCCAAACTAGTGACTTCATGGAGCCTTTAATTATTGAAGTATGATGTATCTTCTCGCAATAAATTATAAATTCCATATGTACCAGAACTATTTTGTAGTTATTTGAATGGTCCAGAGTTTACAGCATTGTGTACAACAAAGAATATAGTGGATGCCCAAGAAATACTTGTTGGGTGATGAACCATAATATATTATTCGCAGCCTAGTTGGTTGCTAGAGTGATGGAAATGATAGGATTTACGTTTGACTCAACTAAGGGCCACTTAAGTGGTGTTTTGAATTTAGAAAATCATTTGACCCTTAAGTTTATAATTATGCACACCAAATTCATACAAACCCTGCCGGTTCAGTTGTATAGTGTATACTTCCTTTCCTAGATACCTATATGTTTAGGTACTGCATGCCCCATACAAAATAAATAAAATCTTGCCTCATAGTACCTAGGCAGGTTTTCTCACTTTTCTTTACAACTGGTTCTTCTTCATACTTTAGATGCTTCTGTTATTTCCTGTTACTAAATAGCATAAAAGAGAGTAATCATAATAAGGCCGGAAAAACCAGGTTGGAGTCCAATTATAAAGGGCCAGATTGTGGAATTTCAAATAGAGGAATTAGAATTTGAGCCTAGAGGTAATAGGGAGCCATTGGAGTTTATTTAGCAGGGATATGATATCGTCAGACCTGTGCTTTGGAGAAATCACTTTGCAACTCTTAGGTACCACTTCACAATTCTGATGTATCACCTCACACCTCTCAGATTGGCTAATATGACAAAAAAGAAAAATGATAAATGTTGGAGGGGATATGGGGAAAATTGAGATACTAATGCACTGTTGGTAAAGTTGTGAACTGATCCAACCATTTTGGAGAGCAATTTGATAGTATGCCCAAAGGGCAGTCAAACTGTCTGTACCCTTAGCATACTAAGTCTGTATCCCAAAGAGATCCAAAAAAAGAGGAAAAGACTTATTTGTACAAAAATATTTATAGCAGCTGTTTTTGTGGTGGAAAAGAATTGACAATTGAGAGGATGTCCATCAATTGGGGAACAGCTGAGAAAGTTGTGATATATGATTGTAATGGAATACTAGTGTGCTATAAGAAACGACGAGCAGGATGATTTCAGAAAAACCTGGAAAGACTCACAAGAACTAATGCAAAGTGAAGTGAGCAGAACCAGGAGAACATTGTACACAGAACATTCACAACTGTGAATGACATAGCTATTCTCAGCAGTACAATGATCCAAGACAATTTCAAAGGATTCATGATGAAAAACGGTATCCACTTCCAGAGAAAAAACTGATATAGTCTAGATGCAAATTGAAACATGCCATTTTTCATTTTATTTTTTCATGTTTTCTTTTGTCTGTATTTTCTTTCACAACATGACTGATATGGAAATATATTTTGCATGATTGTACATGTATAACCTATATCAAATTGCTTACCATCTCAGGGATGGAGGAGGGAAGGGAGGGAGGGAGAAAGAGAATTTGGAATACAAAATTTTAAAAAATATTAAAAATTGTTTTTACATGTAATTAGGAAAAATTGGAGACCAGTTAGAAAGCTATTCCAGTAGTCCAGGTAAGAGGTGATAAAGGCAGACTAGGGTGCTGGTCATTTGAATGGAGAGAAGGGGACAGATGCTTAGAAAAATGGTGGAAGGTAAGAACTGAATATTGATCTGTTCATGTGGATTTGAGAGAATGTTGTTTCCTGCTGAAGAAGTTTCTTCTAAAATTGAGGGAAGATTAGTAATGATTGTCTTTGGACCTCCACAGTTTATTCCCTGTGTCTTTTATTGCTGATTTAACACAGTGTAAGAAGAAAAATAAGTATTTTAGTTTCAAATTAGTTTTCTGTTATGATGGAAACAATTTCTTTAAGAATTCACCTAAAACTTAGGGGACAGTAACAGCTTTTTGATTGTTAAGGATAGACTGGAATGGAACCCATTATCAAACTGTATATTAAGCTGCCTTGTCTTTTTTCTGGCTTTGTTGTAGTAATGTATATTTTTTTACTGTCAGTGCACAGTTTATGTTCCTAATATTAAAAAGGAATTATATAATGATTACTTGCTGTGAAAAGGACTAGTTAAACATTTCAACTCCTTAGGATACCATTAAAATAATAAGGAAATTATGTTTAATTTTAAATGGTGAAAAGATATGTTTTAAAAATATCATTGCTAAAAAAAATATCATTGCTATTAAGCATTTGTTGTACATATTCAACCAATTTTTTGAAAGTTAAATCCCAAAGCACATTCATATCTTTGTGCAGGTGGAGAGGAAGCATTCTTGCAAAATATGCAGTTTGATGTCATCTACACTTAACTGTAGGGCAAAAGTTTATATTCCCCCAAGTGTAGTGTGTGATTGTTGTTGGGAACTTGGGAGCTATAGATTTCCTGGACCTACCTATTGGAATAAGAAAAAATACATAAATGGGTCCCTGGATGAAGGAGGGGTGGTGTACTTTGTATCTCTGATTGGCTCCAGACCCAGAGGCATCCAGTTGTAGGCAAGCAGTGACAGGAGGAAGTGGAATCAAAATTAAATTAAGGAAAGGAAAAGAAGAACAGAGATATCAAGGAGAGGTGATGAATTTTCTGAAAGTTTCTAAATACCTAATCTGTGGGCAAGTGGGAAATCTGTGAATGATCCTACAGAATTTATTTCAATTATGTCTACTTAAAGAGTGAAATCTGGAAGCATTTCAGTTCTTTCAAAAATGGCTTGCTCTTTACTCTTCTCATTTTTTTCAAGCTTAAATTTTTTTTATACCTTAGTTCAGCCCAACTGGCACAATCACATTTGTTTTTATACTTTTTAAGCCTAACTTTTAAGTCATCACCTAAATCTTAATTGATGTTTAGGGCAAGGTGCACTTTTTACTTTTTATTTCTAGCCTGGCTTTACTTTTTGTCCTAGGCTGTGTTCCTGGAATCTTAGATCCAAGAATACTTTTCCTCCCTCTTTTGATATCACTGTTTCTCCTAGTCATCCTGAGTCATCTTTGATTCCAGAGAAGAGACAGCATCATATTGTGGAAAGACCCCAAGATCTAGAGCCAGAGAACCTGAGCTTATGCTTCACCTCTCTTTAATATTGCAGAGCCTACGTTTCCTTGTCTTCAAAATGATGGATTAGAGTAGGCTCTTTCAGGCTTAAAATCTATATCGTAAACCCTTTGTTCCAACTAAATTGATTTACTACTGTTCCTTTAGTGTGCCCTGTAATTTCCCATCTCAGTGCCTTTATGGGTGGTGTTCTTCTTGCCCACAGTACTCTTCTTCCTTTTTTCACTTCTGCTAATAATAAGAAAAACTCTCATTTAGGAGGCTCTTAACTGTTATAAAATGCTTTAATAATAATAATAATAATAGCTAGCATTTATGTGGCATTATAAGGTTTGCAAAGTACATATGTTATCTCATTTGAGCATCAATATAACCCTGTGAAATAGTATAAATAACTATCCTTATTTTAAAGAGGAAGTTTGTGCTCAAAGAGGACAGTGTGCAGTGCTTTGTATATTGTCTCCAGCTCAATGTGAGCCCCTTGACAAGGACAGGGACTATTTTTTGCATGTCCCCAGAACTTAGCCCACTGCCTGGCACATGATAAGCACTTAAGAAATTCTTGCATATGGATTGCCCTGTACCATCCTGAGGGTTTCAAACCCAGGCCTTCTGACTCTCTAGGGCTGTTTCTGCTGCAGCAGATCACTTTTGCAGAGCATGCTTTTTCACATGCTGCGTAGATCCTTCAAGGTCTGTGGCCTAATTCATTCCAGCCCCAAATAATTTCCCATTCCTCTGAACTCATGGTTTGCATCCTCTATACCACTTCTTTGGAGATTAATCATGGCTATCTTGTCATAGTTCTTATACTGGGTTTTTTTTTTGTATGCCTACTTAACATTTGTGATATTATGTACCTTCCCATGTTTGTTGCCAGTGCAAGTAGATTAAGTCCCTGTAGGGCAGGGGCTTTGTCTTAGGTTCTGTGTTTTCTACAACGCCTTGATCATCACATATTTGTTGACTGATTCTCCTTCCAGGGATGGAGATGCCACAGTTTTCCTTGAACAGATACCAGTGTTTAACACCTCTTCCTCAGGAAGTTCTTATGGCTAACTTAAATGTTTATTACAGTTTCAATCAGTTTCCTTTAGTTCTTTTCCTGTGACATTGAAGAACAGGCATTTAATTCCTCTGTGAAAATAACATTTCAACTAATTAAGTTGCTTCTGGGACTTGCTTTCTTCAGATAAAATTATCCCAGTACCTTTACCATTACCTACAAATCCTTTTTTTGTGTCTACTCCTTGTTGTTTCTTTATTTGACCTTTTAGAAAATTAAAATTTTTCCCAGCTATGTAGCCCCCAAAATGACAGTATTCCCTTAAGGGCCTGATCAAATTTTTAGATAATAGAAATATTTGTTTCTTTATCTTGGATGTCATATTTCTATTATGTGAGTGTAATTTTAACCTAAAATCATAGCATCTTAGAGTTGAAAGAGTCCTTATGAGTCATTTGGTCTACTTTAGGGCAGGAAAGAGTCCCTTATATGAGAAACATTCCTAAGAAGTACAGACTCTGGTTGAATATCTCTGATGAAGAGGAGCTTAAATAATGGCACAACACCACTGACTCCTGTTTAACTTGTTTACTATGGCTCATAGGTCTTTTTTCCTATTCTTAATCATTTCTTCATGTGTAATTAAAAAGTTTTAATTGATTTACTATCTTTCACTAGTGTCTATTTATCCTACTTTTGGCTGCTCATGCTTTTATTGTTTAATAGTCATTACTTAATATATCCCCAAGTTGATATTGGTAGGGATGCCAGTCAACTTAACCATTTGCTTCTTAACGATGAGCCTTGTTTTCGTAGTTAAAAAAAATATTTTGCCTTATTAATATTCCTAAGTTGAGTCTTGGGGCATTATTCCTTTAATAGTATAGTCCAAACTATATATTACAACTTCTTTAATGAGAAAAAGCATTATGCTACAATGGAAAGAGAAATGGTTTTGGAATCAGAGAACTTGTGTTTAAATCCTCACTTTGCTTCTTGCTAGCTTGTGTGGCATTGAAGAAGTCACCTAAACTTCCTGTGTCTCAATTTTCTCATCTGTAAAATGAGAGGGTTGTACTGGATGACCCTAAGGCTCCTTCTGGCTCTAAGTTTATGATCCTATAAAAATCATGTGAGATGTAAATGTTTACTGAAATGTGGGTATATGTCTCTATCTAGACAATTCAGTAAACAAATGGTTATTTTCTGAAGATCAGGACGTTGAATAGTATTGTACTAAGTGCTAAGAAGAAGATGAAATACAGCCCTGGCCCTCAAGAATCTTAACAATGTAGTGGTGTTGGAGAGAAGGGATGAGATGCTACATATACAAAAACAGTTATAATGGAGGTTATAATATGTGGTATCAACGATAGGTTTGAAGGAAGGGAACAACTTTCTTTTATATGCTGACAAGTCAGTTACTCTAATGCTAAGTCAATTAAACTGTATTTACCAGAAAGTACTGTGGATTACATTCCTAGTACTGTAGTTTCCAAAGGAATAATTTGATAATTTGTTCCTTGCATTTATATTTTTTGATGATTTCTCTTAAATTATCCAATTTCTATTTTATAATTCTTAGTATAATTTTAAAAATTTATCTTTTATTTTAAATTTTAAAAATTCTTCTTCTCCTTCCCACCGTCTTTAAATCTTGCCTGCATTTCTGGATCCTCCTTTACTAAACTCTTGCACTAGTTAATTTCTGGCATGTTACTTTTAAGTCAGGCCCCTTTGCTAAGATCTAATTAGGAACTAAGAATGTTTTCTACAACTTTTATGTCATGAATAGACTGACGGGATCACCATTTTATGCCTCCAACTTTTCCAAAACAAAATGTATTAGGGCATTATTTAAATCCGTATGCCCAAAATAATAAACACAAGCACAATATTTAAATCAGTTTTAAAGGATTGCCATATAGTCTGTTTCTTCATTATGATTCCTTCTTATTTTTTTTTTGTTGAGAGCAGGGAAAACACAAGTCTAGGAGTGGAATAAATACGTTGCTGAATCTCCAGCACTCTTTGAACCAGACATCATTTGTGTTCATTTTAAAATAGCTGGGTCATTTTTTTATTTATTGTGAAAACAAACAACCAATGGTAACAACTGGCATGTGAAAGAAAAACAGGCAATGGTGATGAAAACCATTTAATGATTAGTGGGGAAACAAATATTGCTTAATGAAAATAAAAACCATGTCTAAAGGACCTAATGCTGACTTTTGGAAATATAACCATGTTGCGGTCTTTGGTGTACCCTATGTCCTGTACAGTAGATATTGTTTAAAATTGCTTGGGAACTGGAGCTTGCAATTGTGAGCCTGGAATGTCCTGCAGATAATTAAGTTGTGGTCAGGCTTTGGAAAAATAAAAAGTTCTCGAACTATGATTTTATAAACATGCTACAATAACATTTCTTTATATTTCACAGTTTCTTATAGAAAACTGATACTCTCATGAGGCATTGATTAAAGGTAAAACATCAAGAAAGAAAAAATATTAAATTAAAACTTCACTTAGGATGTTGACAGTTGGCTGGTAATATTAAACAGATGTTCATGTTCTTGGGCAGAGTCTTTCTGAATTGCAAAGTTGTATTTTTTTAATGACAACTACAAATTTTTGATCAGTTAATAATTTTAAATACCCTTTTCTACAGTCTTCTCTACTCTAACTTCATCTGCGGTTTGATCCCTCTTGTTGATATAATGATTGGTGAAACCTTTGCTGCTTATGCTAACTTTTTTTTTAAGCTAAATCTATAGATTTCATATAACCTCAGAAATTTATTCCTCGAAATAATGTTAAGATCATTGAGTAGAACTTTATGTTCAGATTAATGATTATAGTTTACTTTTGTGTAAGCTTTACATTGGTATCTGAGTGCAAAAGTTGACTCATGTTGTAGCATTGTGTTTGTGTGGTCAGTTGGAAAGGCTTTATAATATATCTGTATAGCCAACCATGCAAATTAGCCTATGCTCACATGCTGAGGGGCTAAAGCAAATCAGGCTTCATATCTAAGTGAAATCAGGCAGTTTTTAGAAATATGAAATTTTGCATTTTCTTTTTAAGTACTTCAATGTTGGTAGGCTCTTGTGTTCTAGGAGAACAATCTTCTTACACAGGACCAGGAAAAGAGGATGATCTAACAGAAGAGGTAACTGAGATAAGAGTCAGTACAAATTTTGTGGGCTGGTGGACATTTTTTGCTGACCCCAGGATTTAAAAAAAAAAACACCCAAAATTTCTGTGTAGAACTTCCTGGATTATTCATTGTATTGTATGGGTTCTTTCAAAATTGTGTGCCTTTAAAGAGATTTTTTTTTTTTAGTGAGAGCCTTTATCATATTTACAACTCGTTTTCTTAGTTTATTTTAGTAGGCATAGGCCTTTTTATTAACCTGGAAGAAGAATTAGTTTCTTTGGATAGATTTATTTATCTTGGCACTATGCATTGTTTAGACATTTTTTTTTTAATCTCTGATTTCAGTTCTTGGTGTATGGAATGTATCTCCAATAAACATAAATAAAGGTAGTTAAAAATGTTTAAGCTTTTCTGTGATACCTTTTTTTTTTTTGCACAAATACATACTTTGTAAATCTTTGGTTCTGAGAGTTATTTCTTACTAGAAAACATTCTTTTAGAAAACTTTTTTAATGGAAAGTATTTAAATAGGATCTAATTATGTATAGTTTTCTATTAAATAACATTTCTTAGACTTAAATTTCAAAGTAAAATATTTTAAATTCATATTTTATGTCATAGACAAATATGAAAGTATTAGTTTACCGAATCGTTAAACTTCAGTTTGCTTTTTTCCTCAAACTCTGATTTTTCTTAAAAATGCTTTTTTTTATTAAGCTGAAAATTTACACATGCCTGTAGAGGCCTAGCAAGTTTTACTGCCTCATAGATAAATCTTGGAAACTTGGAATATTACTTTATTAGCGATTTAATTGAGAAGAGTTGAGGACATTGAACTATGGTGCAGGGCATTGAATGATGCTATTATTACATGTATTACTTAAGAAGGAATTTTCATTCTGTTTCAGTTCAAGAACTGAAAAAAGCCTGTTTTATCTCTTTATTTTCACATCTAGAAGCAGAGCAGGTTAGACAGTATGTTCACAGTTTTATATTAAACAAGTGTTTCATTTTATTCTTTTCCAATTTTCTACCTTTAAAAGATAACACATTCTTAATAGTACTTTATAATGAATGGTCGTATTAACAAACTTAAATGGAAAATGGCATTTTCATTTTAATATTATTAGTCCAGCATAAGATAATTCCTGGTAAATGACATTCTTTTGAGGTATTTTTGGCTTAGCATTCTGATCCTAATTTCAGTATTATGCTTGACTTAGCAATAAGCTGCAGCATTTAGCTATTGTGAATTGTATTAGGTAGACTTTATTTTCTTTATCATTGTGGTATTACATTTTCTGTTATCCCTCCTTCCATATTAAGGTTTAAGGATTATTTTTTTATCATGATGTTCAATTAGATTGGAATAGGGGGAGCTGGGAGGAGTGATGGAATGGGAGATTTTCAAAATAGAACTATATGGTGATTAGATAATTACGTCATTTAGATTGCTTTCATCTTTTTTTTATCATCTCAGTTGATCATTCCTTTTCTTTGCACAGTATTCACCTCTTAGTTGATTTAAAAGATAATAAGCCTGATTCTATCAGGGAAGAGAAAGTAAATTGCTGACTTTTGGAGGCTTATTAGCCTCATTTACTACTAAGTTACTGATTTATGGCCTAGAAGTCACTTATTGGTCCCTAGCGGTCTGAAGCAGTTAGTACACCTTAGAAAGTTAATGTATATTCTTCCTTAAGATCTTATGCAATAGAAATTAAATTCTTTCGTTTTTTTGTTTCCTGATTGGCTTATTTAAATACCATTTGAGCTGCAACTATGAATTGTTTACAGTTTTTTAAAACCTAGTATTGCAAATAGAAAGAGGACCTATATCTATAGCAATGTTTGTATATGTACATATATACATACATATATCTCCCTATATATTTGAAAACTTAGAGACTAGATTAATCTTGTATTACAGATAACTTGCAAGAAGCAAGGAAATTCTGTAAAACCTTATATGAGTGCTAAATAGCTTGAGACATCAGGACCCCAGAACCTTTTTGTCAGCTTTATCATGCTTAATTTTCATGAAAATAAAGTGTTTGTTGCTGTGGTTTCACTCTGATTGTAGCATTGGCTTATGTATGATATTTTATTGTCCCTGTCCTGGAAAATTATAGCAGTTTTTATAAGGAGTGGTTTGTGGGTTCACACAACCCACTTGGAGTGCCATTTACTATAATTCTGTTCTAAAAGAACCATAAAACATCACGTAAATTGTTTCAAAAGGAAAAGGCCTTTTTTTCTTTTTTTTTTTCTGGGAACAAGAAACTGAGTGGAAATCTATTCAGGCTTTTTTCCTTGCTTCATGAATTTCATTGTCTTTATCTTAGATGATTTATATGATATACTAATTTTGTTCCCCAAAATGCAGTGTAAGTAGAGGCCTTGACAAATTTAGGCTAAAATAAAAAATCCTCAGAGAATAATATCATATATCTTACATAGTCTTAAACTTTTTTCTTAAAGTTCATTAATTCAGAAGAAATAGAAACTATTGACTTATCATGAATATTTTCATTAAACAAATGTCTTTTTTAAAGAAATGCATATCCCTTAGCCATATAGATTTTTTAGTGTCTTTGCAGTTTATATGAAAGCCCCATCCTAGGTAGTAAATCTTACGAAATGCCTATTTAAAATCATGAATACATTTACCTAAGAAATTCCCTTCATATAACAGACCATTTAGAATGTCAGAGCGATTTGAGCAACATTCAATTTCTAGCTTGAGTTTTTGTGGAAATACTATTTTCTGTGTATGTATTGCTGTTACATTTGCTTTTAGCAAAATGCTACAAAACTTTGAGAGTAGAGAAGGTGAATTTCATTTAACTTCTTGTAGAATACTTACATAGAGAATTGTTCCCTTAGGCTCTTAGTGTACTTTAACAAATCTGATAATGGAAAATCAGTTTTTACAGAAAACATAAATTGGAGGTGATTATTTACTTTACAAAAGGATAAAATGAATTTGCAATAGGATTAACTTAAATAGTATTCTCCTCTAATACACTTAAGATGATTTGATTTCCAAGAATATTTTAGGAAACACTTGTATATGTGAGGACAACTGCACTAGTAAGTGATGTTAAGTAGTTAAGTATCTTTATATTTTAAAAATACATTTATCTTCTTCCATCTTTCTTTTCTAACCAAATTAATACCTATTTTATTATCTTTAAAAACATGATATTTCCTTTTTGATGTAGATGCTACTTCTGAACCATACCCCTTTGATTTTTGATAGTGAGTCAGAAATAAATCAAGCTCATTAATCTTATAGAATATCATTGTAAATGTTACCTAAGTTCTTGAATGCAATTTAGAAATCATTTTCTCTTTGGGACAAGTTTAGCTACTAACTACCCATATCAGTAAATCAGGATAATGAATGTAGGTGTCATTCTGACTACAAATTCTCAGAGAGAGAGAGAGAGAGAGAGAGAGAGAGAGAGAAAGAGAGAAAGAGAGAAAAAGAGAAAGAAAGAGAAAAAGCAAATTCCCATAAAACACTATGATCCCTTAAGTCATTCCTTGCCCTACATCATCTCTTTGCTGACTTTTTTTTTTTTTTAAGTAAGAGGATATTTCCACAAAGTTGATAATATCCCCAAGGGGAGAGAGGCAAGGTGCCAACAAAGAGAAGCTTGGGAGTGGAAAACAAGATTATAATTTGGAAAGATGTGAAAAGGAGATGAAGATTCATTGCCTGTTATGACACTGGTTACAGCTGTATGGACGACGTGAGAGAGGATGAGAAGATCATGCTAATGAGCCTTGCTTGCTGCATATGATTGGCTCACAACCACGCAGCTGTTTGGAGTTTCACAGCTCCTCATCTATGGGCACCTCCTAAACTCCCTGTGGTGCCAGGGTTTATCAGTTGAGAAAATAATAAGACTTCTTTTAATAGATTGATAAATTGTTATCATCTTCTCTAATCCTTTTAATTTATAGATGAGGAAACTGAGGCTCAGTGAAGTTAAATAATTTGCCCATGGTCAGAGCTTCTTTGTGGCAAAACCGGGGAAGTGCTTGGTAATGGAATGTTAGAACCTTTTTCCTGAATCACACTTTTAAAGTCTACCACAAGAATCAAGACTAGGGCACTTGGAAAGGTTTTAAAATTTCAGTGTAATATCTTTTCATTATTGAAAAATTGATGTAGGGCTAAAAAGCTTGAATTCAGTTTAACAACAAACATGAAGTAATTATATATAAGATACCAAGTGTTTGAGTAAGGTTTTAGTATTATTGTGACTTGACAGGATAAGAGCATTATCTACTAAATCCTTCAAAATACTGTATTTTATTCCTGAATTTTTTCCTTTGTGGATCCATTCAACAAGTGTTTAATTCACTCAGTAAATTTTTCTTGAGCATGTACTACGTATTTGCAACTTGTATAATTATATCTAAGAACATAGTTTATGTTGTAACTAATATTGGATGATATTTTTAGGTTTTCTGTTTGAGAATAGAAATGTTTCTTTTTGTTTGTTTTTGGCAGAGCAATTGGGGTTAAGTGACTTGCCCAAGGTCACACAGCTAGTACATGTGTCAGTTGTCTGAGGCCAGGTTTTGAGCTCAGGTCATTGTGACTCCAGGGCCGGTGCTCTACTCACTGTGCCACCTAGCTGCTCCAGAAATGTTTCTTATGTGAAGGTTTGCTCAATTTTAGTTTTATGGAGTGAAGTTAATATTTATTACTTAGCCTATTTTCCCATGTGTTGGGATTCCTTCATGATTCAGTTATGAGGGAATTAATAGTTACTTTTTGCATTTTTACATAAACATGTTACTATCTCCTTTTTTATATTTGGGTGATTTTGATCAACAAGGATCGAAAGATAGTATTGAGTGATAGAATAAGTAAATTTCACTTGAATCATTCTTTATATAGTTAAAGGGCATTCCAACATGACATCTTTGTATGAATAACTTCTATAGAAGAAGGGATGCAAATTTTCAGTTCTCCCTCCCAAAAAATACAACTTTAGAAACTATGTAAGAGATGTAGCAATTAACCTACATGCACATTTATAATACTAGAAAATGGGCAGCTTGTTACATTCAAAGACAGGATCTGATAGGCCCAAATTGCTTAAAACATCACAGTTATTGAAGATATACCCTAGAGAATTTGAGAAACCATTTAACAGATGAAAGTACATTTTGAAAAGTCTGACCTTACAGGCAATCATAAAATGAATCAAAACAGTGCTTTTTTCCCCTGAAACGTACAGAGCCCATCTGTGTCTAATCCAGTAATTATAGACTGAGTTCAATTACCTTTTCAAACTTGGAGCAGACTGGAGACTAGGCAGTGAACAAACATAGGGTTTTGTCTAGACCTCAATTGACCACAGTCTAAAACTTGAATTTATATCTAATTTTATTTTTTTGTTTGGTTTGATAGTTCTTAAAGGATTCATTTTTGCTACTTAGTATTTTACCTTCTTAGCTCTCCGATACTGTTTTTCAGGGTAACAAAAGCTTTTATTTCAGTTCTAACGCCTGGAATATATATGTGTATACATATGTGTATATATATACATATATATAAATATAAAATTAATGAAGTAGGAGAGATTATTTCATTTTGGTGGGGAGGGAAACTGAGACATTAGGGTTGGGGATTGTTGAGGGGGTTTGTTATGTTTTTAATATAGTTGCCAACTATACCTTTTTGCTATTTGTTGTAAAAAACAAAATTCAGACTCTTAAAGTTAGAAAACTGGTCAAAGCAAGTTTTCAGTTAGTCTGTACCCAGTTTATGGTGCTGATCCGTTAGGCTATATGTCCTAATTAAAATAAAAACTGTCATTTTATTATTGTTTATCAGATACTTTCTGCATTTTTCCTTTTAGTTTACAAACCAGATTTGTAGATTTGGCAGGTTGTTTTATATTAAAATCTTGATGTTTTCCTACTTTAGCCACAATTTTTCTCAAATGTTTAAAATCAGATTATAATCTGGTAAGCCATTTAGCCAGAGAATATTGACTACTGCCATACCCAGATCAAAATTTTGATTAAATTTACACTTGAAAGGAGCAAAAATGTTAACTACCAATTTCAGAAATGAACAGAAATGTTACCCACCATTTTCAGAAATATCTGTGCCATGGTCAAACAAATATAATTACATATACTGTTTAGTATGCTCAACTAACGCAGTTATTTTGTAATATTCATTGAACTTAGGTGAATGAGTCAATCAACAAGCATTTATTAAGTGCCTGCTATGTGCTAGGGACACTGTTAGGTTTTGGAGATACAAAGGCAAAAAAGTGAAAGTTCCTGCCCTCAAGAAACTTTCATTCTCTGGGGGAAACAATGTGTACATACATTAGTATGTATAAAACAAGGGATAAGAGATAGGGACTTAACCTCTAATTTCAGTGGTGTGAGAATCTCCCTGGTAAGGAAATTCCTCCTACCAATATAGATAGGCACCTCTTTGGCAATTTATAGTCTTGAACAAGAGTTCTTAACTTGACATCTTTGAACTTTTTAAATGTATTTTTATAACTTTTTTTTGGAGGGGGGAAGGCAGGGCAATTGGGGTTAACTGACTTGCCCAAGGTCACACAGCTAGTAAGTGCATCAAGTGTCTGAGGCTGGATTTGAACTCAGGTCCTCCTGACTCCAGGACAGGTGCTGTATTCGCTGCCCCACCTAGCTGCCCCTTTATAACTGTTTTTGCAGTACAGTTGGCTTTCTTTGTAATTCTCTATTTTATTTTA